>NC_135691.1:9508700-9867866 GCF_964276395.1 Gasterosteus aculeatus
GCTATGAGACCGTGGTCAAGCGAGAAGACTCTTTTTGTCCCAGTGTGAGACTTCGCCGGCTGTCCATCCCTCTCTATCCCGTTCCCTTCCTGAAGCAAGAGGTGTGTAGCCCGAACAAGAAAGCCCGCGGTGACCTTTCATTTCAGCATCGGGAACCAGCGGAGAAAACACCCGTGGGCATGTTTTTTAAGTTAATACAACAGTTAACACGGTAATAATACAAAACTATATGTGAAGTTCAGAGCCGGGGAGCGGTCTGCTCGAGATGATCACCTTTTTTTATACTCAATGACCACTTTTTTTATTTGTTTCCAAATCTTACAGGCAAACATAGCCTATATTTGTGGGAAGTCGTATTTACAATCATTTGATTGTAAAGGAGCGTTTTTTAACATGCAAATAATGCTTTTCTACGTAAATATAATGGATAACATAGATAAAGATAATATAGATATTGGATACATCCAGGACATGCAGTAGGAGTCCGCACCAATCCTATCAGGGTTCAGTTTTTTATAGCTGTACTCGGTTATAACGAGCTACAATGTCCACTTCACATTTAGACAAAATGATTGAAAGTCTCAGAACATCCAAAGTTCACCTCCTTTTATTTTGGCCTATGCAGACTATGTTCTGTGCGTGTATATTTTCTCCATACATGCATTGTGAATCACTGAAGAAAATGACGGAGTTTACTAAATACTTAGTTTTATTTCAGGTTGTTAACGATGACATTGACTCCAGGCGGAGATCCAGCAGAGGTGCGTTTCTCTCATTATTGTGTTGTGGAAATTGTATTTTGATTGTCAGAATTGTCACATTGTACTTATTTACACATTTGCATGCAGAGAATACCAATTCATCATGTCCAAAGCTGCTATTGTGAAAAATATTTTGGTCTTGGTCAGCTTCTCAGGTAAAATCCCCAACTGAACTATACTGTGATCCATAACGCAATCAGTCGGTGCAAAAAGTACAGAGCTTGTTTCAGCCTTTCGTACCGTGAATGTCTATCTGCACAAGTTGTTTTGTTTATACTTGGAGGGTTAGCAGTGGTTTACCGAGGGTACTGGTGGTGATAAACAGTAGCAGGCCTTGTGTCAACTGACCTATTCTAACATTTACCAACCGTTACCTTCTAGACACCACGTTCCCTTTCAGCATCCAACTATTGTTCTTATTAGTTCCTGATGAACTTGAAGGCATCTGGCAGCTGCTTATTTGCATGAAGATACACAGAGCTCAGAAGGAAGGCAGCGTCCCTTTGGTAGCCGTCACGTGTGCTAGCCGTTTAAAGTTGATCAGTTCTCTCACCGTGATACCGAAAAAATGTGTTTTAAAGATATCAGCATTACAAATCCCATTTCCTTCCATTGTGTTGGTATCGTAACAGGAAAGGTCTGTTCTGTGTGAAGGTATTTTATACACAACGATTTGTTACAAACCGCTCGGTTCTTATATTCATGTCACATCTGCTTATTTTACTTTTTTTTTTCTTCCTTGGCAGGCTGTTCATTGAATGCGAGGCTCGCACACGGGGAGCAAGAACCTTGCCGTCCGCCGGCGGGAAACGACATGGCGAAATTGGTCCAAGACATCCAACAGGAATATACTGACCCCGCGGACGGTGCCCGTCCTAGAAGGACAAGGAGACGCGTGACTGGCAAACCGCAAAAGAGTACGATGAAGAGGAAAAAAGGGGGAGGCAAAGCTGCAGCGGCTGCGTGCAGCGAGAAAGAGACTAAGACGAACGGCAGGGAAAGCACGTACTCCTGCAAGTTTTGTAAGAAGGAATTCGACACGATTTGGGGCCGAAAGGTGCACGTACGATCACACAAGAAGTGCAAAGGTTGCAAAAAAGAGTTCCGTTTTCCAAGTGCCCTTAGGAGTCATAAGCCCTTTTGCAAAAAACTCCGGGCATTGATGGCGAAACAAGCTACCTCCGCTAACCCTCCAAAACCCCAGAGCCCCGGTGTAGAAAACCTGACGGCGCCCAGCAAAGAAACGCCTGCTGTTAACGAAAGCGTGCCTTCCTCTAACGGCCGCCGTGAATCATCCACCCAGAAGGCCGAGTCTGCCAAAAAGCACGCCTGCACGCACTGCAACATGAGTTTTAATAGCAGTACGAGGCTGAGGGAGCACGTGCGCGTTCACACCGGCGAGAGGCCGTACCTCTGCAGCGCGTGCCCGAAGAAGTTCGCCGTCAAACAGGCCCTCAAAAAACACATGTCGAGAATGCACGAGGGCCAAGCCGACGTCAGCGAGGCGCAGGCGGACACGAGTTCAAACTGGAAGACCGTTGGCACGCGCTGCCGCGAGGGTTTCATCTGCGCGTTGTGCCCGAGGCTGTTGAGAACCAGATTCATGCTGAGCGAGCACTTTCGCACGCACACGGGGGAGAAGCCCCTCAAGTGCGAGCAGTGTTCCGCAACGTTTCGTTTTCGCGGGCAGCTGAGCCTCCACAAGAAAAGGTGTGCGGGTCCTCAGCCGGTGACCGAGTGCGCAAAGTGTCAGAAAACATTCGCCACGCAAGCGCGGTACCTGAAGCACATGTCCAGTTTTCACAAAGATCGGTCCTTCTGTAAGATTTGTGGGAAGGTCTTCCTCACAAAAGGCCGCCTGAGGAACCACATGGAGCGTTTCCATCAGTAAGCCAGTTCACCGGTGGGACGTCTTTTATGCTCTCGCTGGAGGTTGTATGACAAATCCGTATTTCAGGCCAGCAAACTTTTATTTTTTGGGGTATTTGCTGAAGCTAAATGTGTAATCATCTCTACATATTGTTCTCCTGGTTGCCTTAATCACATTGTGCTGTTTGGTGTCAAGTCAGCAACTTTTTTGCTGAATTCAAAACTTGAGTCTCTTGGATTAAGTTTGTGGTCACGTGCTTTGTTGTGGAGTCACATTTTTGGACTAATCTTTGATTTTGGCTGTACTTTTGGTCATTTGTTATACACAAGTGTTTTTTTACTGATACACCGATATGTGAAGAAATTACACTGTTATAGACGTCTTACATTCAAAATGACGTCTTATTGTTCAACCTAAAGCTTGAGTTCTTAAATAACCCCAAACATGCCTATATATTTAAAGTATCGACTGTTTCAATCGTGGTTTTATATTATGTGTAGTGTTTGTGTTAATGTATCCACATGGTAGGATCTGATAACACTGCTGCTTTTTATTTTCTTTATAAGTAATGAATAATTGTTATTCTAGACCTACACATTGTTGCCATTTTCCCCAAATAAAATGTTATACTTTTTGTCCTGCACGGTTTTTGAGTAGTATGAATGTTTTATTTCTTCATTTCTACTAAGTGCATTTCACACCTCTGTGTGGGAGATGTCGGAATGTCCTTTTTTCAGCATCGTTGATTTTCAGCAGTTCACAAATCCTTGATTTGTTATCGCGAGATTTAGAATTTACGCGAGACTTGACGTCATAGACACCAACCTGCTAGCTGGACGACGGCTCGCCGCATCTTTGAATGTGACTACAGCGCGTTCGTGGATTAACGGTCAGCCAGAGACTGTATTTAACCACCGTGCGTGGAAACACAGTGGACCTGCTTGTTTGGTTGCCTCAAATGCAAGAACACAGTTGGCTTCAGTGCTAAAAAAAAGAACGGGCTATCATCACCAACACAGGCTACGCTTCGTTGGCTCCCTTGTTTGCACGTTAGCTTGTAATGCTAACGCTAGCTAACAACGCCACTGAATGACATCACGTTAAGTCACAGCATGTTTTCTTCTCGCTAGCAAGAAGTTGAACTGCATGTTCGTAAACTATGCCAACTGACGGTTTTAAACCGCATTGCTACTAACCGTAGCGGTAGCTCGTCAGATAAACCGGGACAGCCAAGCTTCAAATGTGACACCGGAGAGACCCGACTAACGCCCAGCGAGATGCGTTATCGAAGCGGCTTGCTGTTCTAGACAACGCCGGCTAATGGAAATGGCCCAGCCGCGTTGACATGGCAACAACTCATGGCACTCCGCCGATGCAAGGGCAGAGGCGTGCACGGTGCTAGCGGCGTTAGCCACATCTTCCCTCTGCTGTCCTCGGAGGATCCCCGCGCAGCTGAACCGCGGTGTCGGTCGGACGTGGATTCCAAAGCGTCGCCGCCGCCGAAACGAAAGCGCATGGAGGCCGCGAGGGGCGCGTTCCACGCGCAGCTGGCCGCCGTCATGGACTCGCTGCTGGCGGCCGCCGTGTGCGAGATCGCCAAGATCTTCGAGAGCAGCCTGTGCGAGCAGCAGGCGGAGCTGGCGCACAAAACGGACGAGATCTGCGTCCTCCGGGGCGAGCTGGAGAAAGCGGGGAGGAGGCAGAGGGCGAAGGGCGGAGGAGTAGAAGGCAGCGAGGAGGTGGAGGTGGCGTCCGGGGACAGAGAGGGAAGTTCGAGGCAGCAGACCCAGGCAGGATCAGGTAGGACAGCTCACCTGTTGATACTTTCCAGGCATTTCATTGGCCACGTGTCACACATACTCACCTGTACAGTACTGGACAGGTTTTATTTTGGAGGGGGATTGGCTGTACAAAATACATTTGCACAGCCACTTTGTACAACATTTGTACAATTCATTGTTTCCCAGGCTGTATTTTAAAGGATTCGTCTTCTCTTTCAAACCGAGTAGAAGGACTCAGTCAGAGCCTCAGTGGGCTGAAAGAAGAGGTCACAGGCCAGAGCGACGCGTCAATAAAACACGAGGTCAGACCCGGTTCTTTATGTTTCAAAAGTTGGTTGTTCAAAAAATACCAAAGGAATAAAGCCTTTGTTATTATTTTGGAGCGCACGGTACAATGTGACATTGAACCCCGCTCTCTTTTTCCGTCTCACGTGTTTTATTTATTCTCCACAGCGTGCTGTACCTCGAGCTTCACCCGAGTTTACCGCAGGCCGAGTCCCAGACGGAAGCCTCGCTGCTAGGGACCTGAGGCAGACGGAGACCCTCTCTGGCACACAAGCCAAAGCCAAATGTAAGAAGTCACAATATTCTGCTCCTGCTATTTGTTCAGCATTTCCAATGTTACGACAATGATGTTGATGTTGAAACCTTTGACTGCAGAGGCATTCACTGTTTCCCACAGGACTGTGTGAGACTATTCTAGTATAATAAGAGATATTTGTGTTTTACTTATTGTATTTCCTTTTTATCTTAATATGTTCACTTAGTTCACGGTAACCGTTTTACTTTTTAGCTTTAGTACATTTATTTGACCAGACTAGTTGCTAATATCTACTTTGCATATTCTGATTCTTTATACACACTATAAATCGACCAATAGACCATCACACGTTGTTCAGTCGTACGCAATAGTCATTAAGTATGTAAACAATTAAATTGATGAAAAGTTCCTCTTCCTCCTAATTTCTCTGCAGTGTCTCATTGGGATGAGGGTGGTGCTGAACACAGATCTCACCAGGATCAAGCCTCCACCCCTTTTCTCTCAATCTCCCAGAGCGGACGTTGCTCCCCGGGGCCCGACCCAAGCCCAGCTCAACCAGCGCACTGGCCGCCGGGGTTAAGCGCCACACGAGGCGGGGTGTCCGGCCTGGAGAACCTGCAGATGGACGGCACCATCTGCTCCGGTCCGGCCAGCAGCAGCACCGGCACGGACGGGTCCTGCTTCCGACCGGGTTTCGTCTCTGACGAGACCAGCAACGAAGACGACGACGACGGCGGCTCCTTCCCTTACCTGGACCAGGAGCCTGAAAACCACGACTCCAATCAGAACGCGGCGCAGGGCCACGGCGGGGGGCCGAGGGGGGCTCGGCAGGTTCAGCTTCCAGCCCCCTCCGGAGAATCCCCGTGGAGGCCCAGAGATGACCGGGGAGGGAGAGGCTCCGTCAATCACCCGCGGCGGCTCGCTGCTTTTGGCGGCAGAGACCCTCTCCGACCACAGCCCAACGCACTGCGACACACCAACGCCCTGAGCCACCCCGCCGCTCCCGGCGGAGGGAGCGGACGGCCGTACACCTGCCCGTACTGCACCAAGTGCTTCACCTACCCGTCCCACCAGCGCAGACACCTGCTGCGCCACACGGGAGTCCGGCTGCATCCCTGTCAGTTTTGCGACAAGAGCTTCCTCACCCCCTCGGAGCTCACCGTGCACACCCGCACACACACAGGGGAGCGGCCTTTTGGCTGCGCTCAGTGCGGTAAGCGCTTCGCCCGCAGCGGGAACCTGAGAGCCCACCAGCGAGACGTTCACATGGGGAAGAGGCCCTTTGCCTGCGGGGAGTGCGGGAAGAGGTTCGCCCACAGGGGGAACCTGAGGGTGCACAATCACAGAGTCCATCAAGGAGATCCGTACTACATGGAGGAACAGCAGGAGCCCGACTTGGGCCCGAATCCCATTTGAAAATAACCCAAGACAACAACGACTGTGCACTTTAAATGATTTCTGAACACTTAAAACAGGTTGAAAGTATTAGGTTTTATTTTTTAATTTCATCTTGGGGGGAAACAAAGATTAACTTCCATTACTTCTTATAATAGGTACTTCTTTGAGGTCTAATTGAAGTGTTTTCAATACCATGGGTCACAGTTCAGGGGAGAGCTTTGCATTGGACTCAATAATTCATGAAAGAGTAATAATCTCTACTGTATATTAAATAACTTTTCTCCTAATGACTATCCGCTAATGTTCTTCCATATCACGGAAAAGTCACTGAACATATCTGAGCACTGTTTCATTGTTAAAACTTTCCAAAAGCCAATTAAGAAAGTCCTGTTCCCTTTAAAGTCGTGTTTATGTCCTGCCCATCTCTTTGTGGTGTAAAAAGGAAACATGTTATTGCAAGTTGTACATAGGAACTGTGTTTAATTTGACATTGTTTTGCAAGGTGAAATTAAATATGTATGACAAGACCATTGTTATTTTTAATTCAGAATCATCGTTCAGCACAAGCCAACATTATTGCACTACTCCACAGCAGACACCAGGGGGCAGTGTCGACGCGCTAAAGACTGACGGAATTGGACGTGCATCGCAAATAGATTTGTGATAAGTGTTGCAGTCAGCATGTTTAATCATGCGTCCTGTATTTGCAGACCCTTTTCCCTGATGTATGCGCCGCCATGCCACTACAAGAATGTGCTTATAAAGCAAAATCTAAATGAGTTTGAGTCCTTTGTGCAAAAACACATTTTCTGTGTGTAAATGTGTAAAAACAGTATTTAGGTTGTAACAAGAATTTATAGTTTATAGTCACATTACTAAGGCTTTTTTTTTTTACCTCAGTAAATTTTTGTTAAAGGATAGTGTCGCATTTATTTTTTAACATTCTCATGACTTTATGTACGAGTCAGAAGTCCCTGTAGTTGTCTCTCCTCTTAAAGGACAGCTATGAAAACCTTTCTTCCTCATGTGATGGGTTCAAAATTTACATTACGCGATTGTGTTATTCAAATTGGGATTCGACCAATAGTCCCAGTGTGTTCTTTGTGTTTCGGGCCTATAGGCAGTGTTTTCTCTGAGCTGCAGTGGAGGAATCATCACCCAAAGAGCAAATGTCATACTCGGAAACACTAACTAATAGAAACCCACTTGATGTATTGACTCAAGAATCCGAAGCCTCGCAGAGCTTCGACCGAACCGGGTTTTTCCGCCAAACCATCTACCCAAAGGCCAACATAAAAATGAATGTGGGCCGTGTGGAGGTTGATGAGACATTTGTCCCCGTCTCTCATTCTCCCTTTCATATGCACAATCAGCTGCTGAGGGAGGCTGTGGCCGTGTATTCCCCAGGCTGCTGAGCCCTCGCTTTGCTCATTGAAAGATTGCATTCAATGACCTCCTTTCGGTGACCTCCCCTCCCCCCAAAGGTCACCTGTGTCCGTCTCTCCCTCTGGTTTCAAAGCACACGGGTGTTAAAACCCTACGTTGGTTCTGGGAATGGGCACATGTGCTATACTGTATGTATATATATATAAGCACATGTGCCCATATCTATTGGGTTCTATTAGTTGTAATGTGGGAGGATTTAAACCTCCCACCAACTAAAAGCTGCATGCTCTTACAGGCCATTAAGGGAATATACAGTGTAAGCTGAATTTATGTGCAGATGAAAGCTCCTGGTGAGATAGAGAGGCAAATATATATGCAGATCTGGTTCTCAAAATAGGTGCGTGCATGTGTGTTCGTGGGCAGAGGTCACGAAGGCTTTGCAGTGTTTTCTGTTTGTGTATTTGGTTCTGCGTAATCTCCTTTCTGCTCTAAGCAGCTTTTCTCCGGGGGGGGGGCAACAAATGAACAGTAGACCACACTGGAAGGACGACACACGGCTGCTTTAAATGTGTGTGATAAAAGAGACGTATGTAGTCATTTTAAAAATTACCCCATTCAAAACAACGTTTCTGGTCATTTACTCCCATTTCCCCTCAAGCTACTGGGACCCAACGATGATTTGTTGTGGTGTGAATTTGACCTTCCTCTTTGTTTTCTCAGCGCGCATGTAATAATAAGTATATCCCTGATGGATTACCACGTCCTAACCTGGTGTTTATCACTAGGCTACAACGTTACCATTCTGTTGTAAGGCTGTAATGTGCTCTTTATGTTTTATGTGACCATGTTTCAGTTTATTTCTCTAAACCCCGAGGCTGCTGCTTTCATTTGCTCGGGGAAAAACACACTTTCAACCTCCTGCCATTTCCTCGCTCGCGGCCCAAAAAGTGATTCCATCACCATCCCATAATCACCCAGGAGTTAAATCAGACCCCCGACAACCCGGTTACTGCCCCCTCCTCCCCGAACATGTCATACACACGTAGAAAAGAGAAGAAATACGTCCTCAACGCAGCCGCCAATATTTTTGCACGTTGGGAATCAGCCAAACCAGTTTATTTGTACATTGTACACCTGTACACCTGTCTGTATCTTTTCAATTTCCCCACCCTGCTTAGGTGTGTGCTTCCATGCGTGCAATGATTGTGTTTATGTGTGCACACTTACCTGCTACTTTCTGTGTGTGTGTGTTGGTGTTCGGCGGCTATAAGGGACGTTGCGTCGCCCCGAGGCTTCTCATAATCCACCCAGTCCCACCACTCCCCAGGGGCTGTGGTTTCATACGGGTTGCCATTACTGTAGTGAAACCCCCCCTCTAGGGGATTACAGTGCTGTCTCCCGCTCGCCGCTCCGCGTTGATCCATCGTCTGCTGACTGTATTTAAGCACTCGCTTAACGATGCTGAGCTTTTAACTTTCATCTGCTGAAAGCTCTTTGTCCGTTGGAAATGCTGATTTCATGGACAGCGGCTTGAGTCCACTGGTGATCAGTCACAACCACAAAATATGAAGTGAGCTTCTGGACGTAGCTGTGACATTATAGCGAGACGGCGCTGGGATTGTTTCACTGTATGTTGGGGGCAAAGACAACTTCCTGCTCAGACAGTGGACTTTACGTGTGCGTGTGTGTGTGTGTGTGTGTGTGTGTGTGTGTATCCAAGGCAATGATGAAAGGTCACTGGGCCGCGGCTACAGTGTCAAACCTCCCCCGGGCAGAGGGTCGGATGTTTCTCTTCCCATTTTGGGGTTCACAGAGCATGATGGAGAAGTGGAGGGGCAGAACATTATCTTTGTCTTTCATAGTTCTGTGTGTGTGAGAGAGAGAGAGCGAGAGAGAGAGAGAGAGAGAGAGTGTGCACGGATGAGAGTGTGTTCTCCACAGGCTGTTCTCTGGTTGCTAAGCAACCCCCTGTCTGCACATAGGAGTGGGGGTGGGAAGGGAGAGAAGCGCCAGGTCAATGGTGACAGACACTCGCAAGCATTGCTGCGTCCGATTGGACACATCGGTGCTGCTGATGGAAGGCGCTGATCATTAACACGTCCACCGGCACGAGGCCTTAATGGTGTTTGGGTCTCACAGTCCGGATCCTCCCTACAGAGTCCATTCAATGTAACAGGAGCCGACTCTGAGGGAGGGACGGAAACGTTTGTGTGTTAGATTTGTTTTGGTCAGTTTTAGCCCAAAAATTCTTTTTTTAATTGAAATTTTTAATTGAAAATTGAAAAAAGCTTACCAAAACCTAATGTAGCCAAACTTGTACGTTGTGGTTAAATGTAAAATGCCGAATGATGATTGGCACCTGTGTCCCTCTTCTCTCCAGCCAGGGATGCTGTGACGACGCCGTACAACTCGGCTTCACCCAACGGCGACGGGTCCACGTGACGTCGGAGATGGTGGGTGATCACGCTGCACCGTCACCAAGGCGACGGGACCGGTCGGGGGGGCCAAGCCGTCGCGGCTGAATGGCAGACAGCAATGAGTCCTCTTTGTCACAGACCCGGGGTCAGCAGGTTAACAAGGACAAGCTGGGGTGGATTTACTGCACCTGAAAAAAAAAAAACTGCCGCACGCGAGGGAGTAGATGGTCATTCCTGTATTAACGTAATTACTTGATGATGGAGATGATGGAGATCTTACAGTGTGAGGGAATCTGGATGGAGTTGTATTTCTACATGCTCTGACTTCCTGTCCCTCCTAAAGGTTTTTTCCCACCTAACAAAGTTGGATGAATTATGTGCAATCTCCGCTGAGCAAACTGCTCTGGCAACCTTTTCATAATACAACCTAAATACAATCTGCTCTTTTTTATATTTTTTATTTCTGAAAAAAAAAATTCAGCTGATTTCTAAAAATCTTTTTTTTCCTAAATGTTCTCTTTGATTCAGTCACACATCCGTTCATAAACCCGGTTTTCTATGCTGGAATGCCTCATGTTACCTGCCAGCAATGTTTTATTCCCACTGCAATTCAAAACTAAAAGAGATCTGATTTGTAATGGATAAATGGTATTTTGTGTTCAATGTCTTCAAACTGCTTGCTAGTAAAAAAATTGAGTGAAAATGGATCTGAAAATGGAGATTGCAAAATGATCAACTTTACGCAGCACTAACAGCCCTTAATGTTTGCATGCAATATCTAAACGTGTCTTTACAACTTCCATCCATTTAAGGATACCAACGTGGAAGCACATCAAAAATAAATAAACCTCATCTCTCGCCTCTCTGCTTAGGGTTTGGTAAATTGGTCAATTCTCCCACTGATGGGACCTTCAGAAAAAGCTAAACTCCAAACCTTGGGTTTATAGATTTAACCAGGGGGGGATTTTGCTGGCATATGGTTGGACTGAATAGGTAGAGCCTTGCAGATAGGACAGTAGCTATATGTGGCAAACAGTGGGTGGGCTTAAGGAAAGCTTTGTGGTGGATGTTAGGCTGGCAGGGGGCAGTTAGAAGGGCAGATATGCCAGTGGAGCATTGCCCAAAGTTGGGGGAGGGCGATACTGGCAGTCTTGGTGCAAGTCAGATAAACTGCTCTGCTTGTTCCCTGCTGTGGGGGAAGGGAGGAGGGTGGGGGGGGGGGTGTTTAAAGCCTGGTGGCAGACAGCCAGCACCAGCGATGGCACCAACTGTCACTGGCAGCATGTCACGCTGCCGCCACGCTGACCGAAGCTGTGTGTGTGTGTTGGTGTGTGAATTTAAGTATTGCTCCTGCAGTCTGACGCTATTTCTGACCCCTCCTCGAGCGAGGCAATACGGTTTATCAACTATTTATCCTGATATTATTTAATCTTGTTTGTATGTATTCTCCTTATGTTGTGCTGTTCATTGCCACGTGCCAACTGGTGAAAAAAGTAGCAGTGGCTTTATTCAGCTGATAATACGCCTTATTTTTAGTAGTAAATCCATAAACAAGAGAAATTAGCACAAAAAAAAGGTTAAATGTCAAAAGCAAATTTGACAGAAAAGGTGTGTGTGTGTGTGTGTGTGTGTGTATGTGTGTGTGTGTGTGTGTGAGCGCGCTAATTGAATTATGTCTTCAGGTAAATCCCCTAGTGGTCACTGTACCGCGGCTCATATTCACCACTCAGTCAAGTGAAACGGTCCTAATTTCATCCTCTCTCCCTCACCCTTTCTCCCCCCCACATTACTCACCATCCAATGAGACACTGCCAGTTCTGCTCGTCCACCCACTCCCTCCCTCTGTTACTTTTTATATCTAACTGTCAACAACACAATAAAACGCAACATAGAAATCCAATCAACACAATGTCAGAACAGTGCCAGACAGAAAAAAATCTAAGGATAAAATAAGATTGATCAACTCATCCTTCTCTCACCTGCAGTCAGTGGTCATGCAGATCTCAGCTCAGTGAGGATAGGCTGGGGCCGAGTAGTGGGCGGGGCCTGCTCTGATGCATCACACACGTACCACCAGCGCAGCAGGACAGATCCTCTCTCTCTCTCTCTCTCCCTCTCTCCCTCCCCCTTTCTCTACCTCTCGGTCCGCCTTTCACACATACGCCAGAGCGCAGACTGCAGCAGAACGCAAGGCCGGCAGGATTTTCCTCCTCATAACAGCTGAGAAAGCACAGAGACAGTCACCCGCTGAGGAGGAGGAGGGAGACGTTGTTCGTGGAGGATCCGCCGAGGAGTACCTGACTCACGAGCCGCCGATCACATAGGTGAGTGAGTGTGTGTCCTGCTCTGTGTGTGTGTGTGTGTGTGTGTGTGTCTGTGTGTATCCGTGTGTGAGTTCACCGCAGAAGCAGCAACAGCAGCACTGCAGATACACCGACCAGGGGCTTTGCTCGTCCCTCTCTCCCCTCCCCCCACTCTCCTCCTCCTCCTCTTCATCTACTCTCTTCTCCCGGAGCATTAACAAGTAGGGACTTTTCCCGTTTCCCATCAGAGAGACCTCAGAAGTGTGTCCGTGGCGTGTGTTTGCAAGAGTGGCGTCGGTCAGGCCACACCTGGACCCAGCAGCTGCAGAGCGGCACACGTGGGGGGGAGAAAGAGGGGAGGGGGAGGAGGGGGAGGCGGGCTGGGCCCTGGATTTCTCTCCGTCTCACAAGTGATGTGTTCTCCTGCCAGCGACAAATCAAGCTCACTCCTGAGGGGATTTTGAACTGTTTTCCAACAATCCTCCGCCCCCCCCCCGCAGGTCTGCGCCCCGGGCCCCCTCAGGAGCGGCTGTGCGGACTCCTCCTGCGGGACCGTCCCAGACTGCCTCCTCATCTGCGGGTAGGATGCTCGGCTCTGCGCCCTTGTGCTGAGGAGGCGTCTGCGGGCCACAGTATGGGCGCTGTGCTGGCCGGCATCCTCACCACCACCCCGTCCGCCACTTCTCTGCACCCACCACCACCACCACGCTGCCCCACCGAGACGGGCGCTTCCCCCGGCCCCGCTGATGGGCGAAGACACTGACGCCGCCCCGACGCTCGACCACCGCGGCTTCCTCCCCGACCACAACTATGTGACTGAAGGTAAGAGGCCGGCAGAGGAAGCCGCGTGGGACTAAAGGTCACACATTGTTTGTTGAGTCGGCCGCCATGTGAGTGTGTTTCCACGCATTGGACTTTGGGAACGTGTGTGTGTGTGTGTGTGTGACAAAAACAAGCTCAGGACGGCTTCCTAATCGTCTGTGAGCTCCGTGCTGATGAGAGTTGTAGACGGATCAACAAGAGGTAGGAAGCAAAACACTTTGTGGCAAGTGTTCCCTTCCTCCTTCCCTTCTGGGGGTCTTGTTTGCTTATGCTTTTGTAACCACTTTCTTACCTTGTGTAACAGCTATTCAGTCAAACCGCAGGGAATAATTGATCCGGCCTGTGTGTGTGTGTGTGTGTACGTCTCTGTTTGTGTGGGAGAATAGTTCTTTCTTCTGTAACAGCAGACATTTCCTGAAATAAAAAACAGTGATTTGGACTCGTTGCACAAACCGGTCACCTTTCACAACCACACATGCACGCTGTCCCATTTAATAAATAGAGTGTGGCCTCTCAGCCCGGGGGAATGTTTTCAAAGTCCGGCAGAGCACAAGCTGTGCACATGAACCACTTGTTCTGGTTTCATAATGCACATGGATTATTAGCTCCCGCTAATCTCAATTACACCACTAATCTCACCTGGACTGGAGCTTCGCCGTGTGCCGGCTCACGTCTCCTAGACCAGAGCAGCGGATTATCGTCTGGGGGGGGGGGGGGTCACGAACGTGTTGCGAGTCCATTTGGGATCCTCGTAACACTGCAGGAAGGGAATTACGCGTCTGTGCTGTAATATAATATGCCTCCCTCGGATACTGTCGTCAAGGGAGACCTGTAGTGCCGCCTGTTGATTGTGTCGATGCCTGTGTGTGTGTGTGTGTGTGTGTGTGTGTGTGTGTGTGTGCACAACTGATTGTATTGCTGAAAAGAGAGGACGACCTGCGCGAGACATGAGAGAAACATGTCTTTGTCCATTTCAGAGAAAGGACTTTGATGGGTTAGTGGCAGAAAATCAGCCCTAACGTCCGTCACCGAGCGTAAATTGTTGCCATAGCCACAGTCCATGATGATGTACATGGCAATTTTCATGCTCGGCCAGTATGATTGACAGGTCGCCTCCGCCCACCAATAATGGCGGTATTAATTATTCCACACATCTCAGGCAGACACAGACATTATTCAGGGTGAATTGCTGATGAGCTCACAGCGAGGTGATCACCCCAGTGAACACGATCGGTCCGACAGGAGCGTGCAACACACGGACGGCCTGAAAATAGATAGTTGCAAATGAACAAGCACAAATTGTGCAGTTAAAGTCGATCTCACGACGGTTCTCCAATAATGACCAAAAAGGAGTATTTTCCATCATTACCCACCTACTCCAACCCCCCTCCACCTCCTCAATGTTCACCCCATCCCCCGTCCTCCACCCCATTTCCATCCCCCACTGCCTCCCTCCCCTTCCCCATCGGCCCTCTAATGCAACTCGCAGCATTGCCCGGTGCTGAAGTGGCGCGTCTGCCAAACAATTATCCAACAGTGCTCCGAAGGCTGCCCAAACACAACCTGCCTCTGTGTGTGTCTGAGTGTGTGTGCGTGTGAAAGAAGAGAGACAAAGTGGGGTGCATGTGATTTAACACTTGGATGCACTTGATCAGCTGCTGTGTGTCTTTTCATCTTTCGTTATTTTCCGTCCGTGTCGCATCCATGTTCATGTCTGTGTTTTTGTTTGCCTGGGTCTGTAAATGTGAGTCCGTCTGCCAGGGTTTTGTGTGTTTATGTGCGTGTGTGCGCATCCAATTCAGTGCGCGTGCGGATCTTAACCCGTGGGGATTCCCCTGCCCTGTGACTCCTACAAGGGAGGGATGCTTAACCTCGCTCTTCCTAAACCTCCCTCCCTCCCTCCCTTCCTCCCTCTCTGCCTTCCTTCTCCCCTCCATCTCTTCCTATAACTTCTTTTGCCCTCCGCTGTATCTCCCTTCGCTACACCCTCACCTCCGACTGCAGCAGCATCACGTTCAAGGGTGGATGAGGAAATAATACAAATAATTAGCGATTGCATCAACATTCTGATGTATAAACCATTTGTCAGTTTGTAAATTAATTATTTATGACTGTCTTCGTGTCATAAATAATGCAAGCACACTAACCCCCCTAACTATTGTGTGTGTGTGTATATATATATAAATTATAACTCTTGAGGTTGAAACAAAAACTTAATCTCAATATTTATTTTCAAGTCATGATTGATATAATATCAAACATATTATTAATAATGATAATTATTATTAACTTTGTTGCGCGTTTCAATTGTTGCTCAGGCAAACATGACAGTTTATAAATTGCTTTGGGCTTTGGAAACATTCGCTGTCATTATGTTTGACATTTCGTCCGACAGGTTAATCAATATTAAACGTAATTATTTGTCATCGCACCCTTACGTAAGTGAGTGAGCTCTCACCAGCCGTCACTGCTCTTTTCGAATTGTCAACCGCCTCTGGGGAAATGTGAGCGCCGCCAACGCTTCCTGTTACGCTTCCTGTTACGCTCGCCTGCCAAACCTCCTTCTGGAAGCGACGGCCACTAAAAACGCCGAAGCTGTCCGTCTCCGTCCGTGCTGCATGTTCCTGCCGAACCCCACATGTGAATACATCATGTTCTATGGCACAAATACACCATCAGTATTTCTATTCTCTGGTGAGCTCTCATGGCCACATGTGGTGATGCAGTAACTCCGTCCCCCCCACCCTCCCCGGTTCCTTCCCCCCTTAACCTCTGCTCCTCCCTGTTGCCCTCCTTCCCTTCCCTCCATCCTTGCTCCTCTTGCAGGGCTGCTCCTGGCTATAGCCTGAAGAGCTCCGCCCATCCCGTCCACCCTTCTCCACCCTGGAGCCCTCCCCCAGGATGTTGAGCCCCATCCAGGTCCTGTGCTCCGACATCACTACCCTTTCTCTGGAGCCCGAGCCGTTTTCCTCTTACACTGAAGGTGTGTGCTCTATCCTCTTGTCGACACACTTGTGCGACTGTAACTAGGGGCGGTGGGGGGGGCTGAAAGTGACGGAGTGTGTGTGTGTGTGTGTGTGTGTGTGTGTGTGTGTAGTTTAAGTCAGGTGAATTCTCACGTGAGTTTGAGAGCTTGAAATATCTTCAACATCGCTTCTTCTCCGTCTGGCTCCCTCGTCCTTTCCGCGTGTCTCTATTTTTGTGCCATCTTCCTTATTTTCGTCTCAGTCGGCTTTTGTGTGTGTGTGTGTGTGGATGTGTGTGTGTGTGTGTGTGGATGTGAGTGTTGCGCTTTGATTTCTTTAAATAGTTCGACCACACACCTCTTCAAAGCACCTGTCTGACAAGACGCACGCAGACGCTCACGTATGTGCACGCAAACACGCCCAGGCAGACTCTTCTAATCCTTTGAACACAAATGCACTACGTGTGCTGTGCAGAGAAACACACTCAGTCACACACGATGCTTTCACTATCACTTCATCGACAATCAATTTAAGATGAATTATGTTTTCTGTGAAGTGTCTGAAAGGAGGGAAAAATTTTTGTTTCGTTCTACAAGCCGACGAATGTATTTAGTTTGCAGTGAATTTTAGCATTTTTCATTTTAAAAAGGTTGCTTTATAATTCTGATCGTTACGCTTTCAGCTTTGATCACATCCGAACGGAAAGACAAGCAAAGCGGTATAAATAAACGGCATGAGATTTCTGAACACGGGATTACGTTTCGGTATTTAGGAGTTGTCGACACATAATCTCGGTGTTCATTGTCGTCTGGATTATATTGGGCGAAAACCAGCTCAGCTCATCATCTATTTTTATGTTACAGTCTGACGAATCTGCTGAGAGAACAAATTGATTTTGCTTTAAGAAGAACGCAGCTTTGAGTGTTCGTGCAGGATTACAGGTGTATTTCACACAGGCTGCTTCTCGGTTTGTGATTCTAATTGTTTGTGTCTATAACCATTAGACTCACACCGGCTCTGCTCCATTGTGCCCGAGTGTGTTTGGGGAAACGGCAGCTCCCCTGCTGTGAGTTTAAATCACTCCTCCACACACACACACACACACACACACACATACGTGAACCTCGACAAACACAAACACACGCCCCAGTTTTATTTCTCCTTCAGATAAGACTGCAGGACCGGGTCCGATTGAACGTGTCCCTCCCCCACCTCCCCCTCCATCCTCTCCTCTCCTCCCCCCGGCCCATTTATTTTCTCTTCTGCGTAACTGAGTACACACTTGTGCACACGTGCACAGGAAATGCGGCGCGCACACTCTTCTCCTGCTGAGCGGGTGGCCTGTCGTCCCTTTTAAGGCGTGTGTGTTTTTGGCCCTGCTTTAAACGGTCCGTGTTTACCGTCCTAAGATGTCTATAATTGGGACTGTGGGACGTCTGCTCCCCTCTCGTTCCCTGTGGCACACTTAAGGAAACGAAGGAACCTCCTCCGCCACCACCCTCATCCATCCCTCCTCCGCCACCACCCTCATCCATCCCTCCTCCGCCACCACCCTCATCCAGCTCTCCTCCGCCACCACCCTCATCCAGCCCTCATCCGCCCCCACCCTCATCCATCCCTCCTCCGCCACCACCCTCATCCATCCCTCCTCCGCCACCACCCTCATCCAGCCCTCATCCGCCCCCACCCTCATCCATCCCTCCTCCGCCACCACCCTCATCCATCCCTCCTCCGCCACCACCCTCATCCATCCCTCCCCCGCCACCACCCTCATCCATCCCTCCTCCGCCCCCACCCTCATCCATCCCTCCTCCGCCACCACCCTCATCCATCCCTCTTCCGCCACCACCCTCATCCAGCCTTCCTCCGCCACCACCCTCATCCATCCCTCCTCCCTTCTCCGCATTGTCTGTTGTTTTGGCCGCAGATGAGCACTCATCTTAATTTGTAAAAAAACATTCTTAAATGATCAATAAACGCAACTTGATCGATTAATCAATATCTTTGCATCCCGAGCCAGAGACGCTATTCACTGTTCCCCAAATGTCCAGATTTTGCATTCAGGCTGCTTGTTTTGTCAGCTAAACCGCCCAAACGCTGTATTGTTCGGTCTACTACCACTTAAGAAAAAGGAAAGCAGCAAATGGATTGAGAATATTACACATAACAAATCAGTTATCTGTCAGTTATTTGTTCAGCGTGTTCCCCAAACAGATTTGCATCTTTACCCCATAAATGTCCTAAACACCTCTCTGTGCACTGTGTTTGGTGCACATTCTTCAACGCTGTTTTGTGTCATTGTGTTCATTCATGTTTGTGTGTTGTTTTGTGCTCATGCACTTGCAGTCACAGCGTGTTCCCCAGATCCCGCAGTGCGAGGATGAGTCAGACAGGCCTGCTGATGCTAATGGACCGTTTGTGGGAGACGGACCCTGCTAGCTTGCTATACTGTAGCACACACATCCACGCACATCGACTAACAGCTCGACAGCCAAACAGACACACAAACACACACACAGAGCCACAGCACTTCTTGCTTCTTCGCTCTCAGAGGTTTATTCTTCTGTGTGTGGTACTTCTTCTAATGAAGAGCATCAGAGACAGATGGGTGTGGAGTGTGTGAGCGTGTGCGTTTGTGTGTGTGTGTGTGCTTCAGAGTGACACAGAGAAACGCAGAGAGGCGACTGACAGAGGATGAGAGACAAAGGTGTGCGTCTCTCCTGTGGGTTTTGCTTTGCTTTGCTTTTCTCTGCGCAGTGTGGAGACACAGTTGTCTGTTAATGTGTGTGTGTGTGTGCGTTGAAAGCTGCCTGCTGTGTGTGTGTTAGTGAAATCCGTTGCATGAGTAGGGGTCATCGCCCCAAAAATGATCTGCTTTTCCTCTATCTGGAACCTTCCCCCTGGTATTTATTTAGCAAACGTTGGTTAGTGGACGGACCAGCAGGGCCGTAATCTTTCTACAGGATCGGATCGATGAATCCCACTTCCCTCCTTCACCAGCGTGCCGTACACGGCTAACTGCTACGAGCACCCGTGCTACCGGTTGGCTCAGCCTGTTACCATGGCAACCCCATGCTCACCAAAAGCCTCCCATAACCGTCTCCCCCCCCCCCAGCGCCTCATCTCTCCACCTCCCTTTCCATCCATTCTTCCAGCAGCAGCAGCAGCAGCAGCGCCACCACTCCAAAGACGCAACGTACAGCCGGGTGGCAGAGTGCTGTGGGGGAGGGATGAGAGGGAGGGATGAGAGGGATGAGAGAGAGAGAGAGAGACAACCAGGAAACAAATGGGGGGCAAAAGACAGAAACTGGGGAACAAGAGATGAGGGATGACAAAAGAGCGCGTGGGTGCTGGAGAGGCTGAAATAGAGGAAAGGAAATTGAAACTGAAGAATGAAGAAGGCCCTGCGGTGAGATCAAGGAGCGGTGCAATGACTGGCAGAGATGTGATGGAAACCAGTAACACACGAGGCGTGTGGGGAACAGAGCAGAGCTCATACAGTCTGTCTCTGTCGCTCTCTCTCAAGGCCACCGGCAATCTGACGAGGCCACAGCTCGGATTCACGTTGACGCTCAATAAATACACATTCGACCCGCTCGTTTCGTTTATTCCAGTCAAGGTACATCAAAACAGAGCACAGTGGAGTCCTTTGTCGAAGGCTTAGTGGAATACAACATCTAAAAATATATGTATATACATATATATATTCAGAAATTTTTGAATTATTTGATTATTTTGTGGCGCAGTAGCAGATTTAAGCTTTTGCTACACGGCAAAGGTCACGCGGCTTTGGAGGCCACGGCAGGACGCCAGTTATGCAGCTTGTTGATAAGCCTGCAGGTTGTCTTCAAGTCTTCAAAATATCAGAAGTATTCATTCTAAAAAAATGTTTTTCCTGGTTTTATGTTACACCGGTCACCAATATATGCATAAACGCTTTAACCTTATTAATTCAATATTATTCATAATGTATTATTATTTATGTACCAACTACTACATCTATAACTATTCATTGTCCCGGGTGCAGTGACTTTGCAGAGGGTCTGCTGATTATCGCCCCCCCCCCTCCTGCTGATAACTCAAGGAAGCCAGGAAGTATTCCTTTAGAAAATAATTTCAGGTGGATTGAAGTGTTTGGTCAGTTAGAAATAATCTGTTCACTACTGTACATGACGGCTGTCATGAGGACGACAACACAGGGATTCATTCTTATTGTGACTGTGGTTGATCGTGGGTCAGCAATCGGCCTAAATTAATCATTCACGTGTTTTGTTTTATTTTATCAACCTGGATTTAAAGCGTTGACGCACTACCAAAGAACTCCTCTTTCCTTAAACCTCAGCTCATAATTACTTTGAAAGAGATTTCCCCACCAATTTGTTTTCTCCCTCCAGACCAGCTCTGTCTGCAAACAGACATGTCTAAATAAAACTCAAATCTTTGCTGTACAAAGGGAGAGTGAAAGGAGGATTAAAGGGGCCGGAGGGCGGGGAGGAGATTACATCTAACGCTGAACCAGATTCAGAAATCCCACTGGCAAGCTCTTCATTAGCCTCTGTGTTGTGTGATGCAGGAGGGTCCTATGAAAGCATCCAGTGCTCAGTGTGCTCCTCGTGTCAGTGTCAGTGTGAGGGGGACATTGCTGCAAGCATCCAAATGAATGGGCTGAGCAATGATGTTTTCATTGCACTGTGGGTTGCACTGTGAGTGGAGTGCATTGTTATTCTTACACACACACACACTCGAGATGAACTTGGGTGCCACAGAGTGGGTCATTGTGAACGTGTCGCCCTGGAACACAGACGACACCTGGGCCGAAACAGCTGTGTGTCTCTTTGGTTTTGATGGGCACATTTTGGTTTGTTCTGTGTAATCTGAATTCTCTGAAACTTTTGCAGAATCATTTGTGTTACTGGTTTTATTCTAAACACTGATCTGCACATTGAAATCCATTCACCTGTTAATGCGTTGATTGTGCACAGATTATGTAGACGATTCTTTCTCTCATCTTTGCCTCTCTGCCTGTTGCCCCCCCCAGCCGATATCATCTCCACCGTCGAGTTCAACCACACCGGAGAGCTCCTGGCCACGGGGGACAAGGGGGGCCGAGTGGTCATCTTTCAGAGGGAACCCGAGGTATAGCCGCGCACATTCATACACACAAATGTCACCCTTTTTCATTCAAGCAGCCATGAACACACTCTGCTCCCCTCCGGCTGCAGTCGGGATCGAATGATAAACACCTTGTGCCGGATCAAGTTGACTACACTTTACTGCGATTGTGCACGTGAGGAGATGCTGATCGTTTTCCCTGCGCTCGTCCGCAGAGCAAAGGGGAGCCGTTCTCACAGGGCGAGTACAATGTCTACAGCACCTTCCAGAGCCACGAGCCCGAGTTCGACTACCTTAAGAGTCTGGAGATCGAGGAGAAGATCAACAAGATCCGCTGGCTGCCTCAGCAGAACGCCGCGCACTTCCTCCTCTCCACCAACGGTGAGCGACTTTAACCGTAACCGTCTTATTTCCACTTTGCACTCAGCATCAAGGGTTCGTCTGCCTTGGATGAGAGTTCCTACCATCAGCGCACATCCAAGCTTCCATATTGGAATATCTATAGATTTTCCCTGAGGCTCTTATTATTGATTTATTTAAGTACTGTGTTATTTATGATTGCGGGTATGGAAAATAGAGGACCTGCCTCAGCAGTTGAGGTAATGCGTCTGGAAAGCTTGAGATCTTTTCAGTGTAATGCAGAGACCTTCTGTGTCTGTCAGTGTTGAGAAAACAAAAGCTTTCAGAGTCGGCTCTGTCTTCCAGAGCTGACGGACTGGAGTACGCTGGATTATCTCTTCTTTTAAGTCATTTATTTTGGGCTCAACTGCTTAAAATGATTTGGCTCTTTGCACCAAGCACTTAAAACAGCTCTATTTAGCGAACGTACCAATTCGAGATGCGAATTCCATAATTAGCCTTCTCTGATTTGTTTAATCACATCTAATGTAAGATCTGTAGATAGCTTCTCAACACAGCATATCATAACAACTCGAATCTTATCGGATTGCTTAATAGCCCCTTTGTGATTCCCAGATAAAACCATTAAGTTGTGGAAGGTGGGGGAGAGAGACAAGCGTCCCGAGGGCTACAACCTGAAGGATGAGGGGGGCCGCATCAAGGACATGTCCACCGTCACCTCCCTACAGGTAACATGTAACTGTCCGTCTGCCCGTCTCCTTCAGGCACTAAAACATCCGTGAACGCTGATTGTGAAACATAACTGGGTCAGTGGGTACAGATGTGTTTGCATGTGCAGAAATGGGTCACTGGCACACTGATGCAAGCGTGAGAGCAGCACTCAGGGTGGGGAAACACTCCTTTTTCCACAGTACAGAAACATCCGTAGTTCTATTCTAGTAATGTGTACGTCGAGGGTGCATGTGTGTTTTTGCACGTAGAGTGTGTATGATGGTGTCTTCATCGCCCCGTATGCAAATAAGGACACAGGTTTAAGAAAAAATGTGTTTCAATGCAAATCAATGCAAATCCCAAGTTATGAATAGCCAAATGAGCGCACGCAATGAACTTGCTCTTGTTTCTGCCATCAAGAGTTAGGAATAATGGAATACTGATGCCAAAGAAAGTAATTCATTAATTATTAATTCACGATGGAATAGAATTATTTAAATTGAATCTAACCTGTCTGTACCTTCGCCATCTGTCTTCTCCTAATCAGTGACAGGGGACGTTAAACCCGCTCTCTGCCTCCTCCTCCTTCCTCTCAGGTGCCGGTGTTGATGCCGATGGACCTGATGGTGGAGGTGAGCCCGCGGCGAGTGTTCGCCAACGCCCACACCTACCACGTCAACTCCATCTCCGTCAACTCCGACTACGAGACCTACATGTCGGCCGACGACCTGAGGATCAACCTCTGGCATCTGGACATCACCGATCGCAGCTTCAGTATCCTTTGCGTCCCGAGAGGAGGAGGAGGAGGAGGAGGAGAGGACCACATCCCTCGTGCACACACTTGTATAAAAGCAGGGATGGATTTATTTAAGCACGAGGCCGCGGATAATGAGTGCACACGCTAACAGACAGAAGCTCACACGTGCTCAATAGTCAATTCCTGCCGACGCACTCGCACAACAAACTCCCACCTTGCAAATCCCACTTTGTGGTATAAAGAAATGCACAAAGACGCACGGTGTTGGGGGAGGGGGGGGGGGATATAACTCTTGGAGCTTAATGAATAATTCAAAGGGTGCATAAATATTTCAGCCTCTTTCTGGGTTCTAATCCAGCTCAATAGGACACAGCACGAGCACAACCGTGACCCAGACAGGATTTATGATATTACAGTTTGTCTGAATATGAAATTACTTTTCTCCTAACAATCCCCCCAAGATACATTTAAATTGGTTTGCTTTATTTCCTCTGTAAATTATTCACATTGTTATGGTTTAAGTACACATTTACATACACTAATATTTTTGCTTTTGTGTGTAGTTTATGAGCTTCAAACACAATCTAATTTCTCATGGAGGCAGTTATTGAACAGAAGTCATGAATGAATGAATTCATGCTGCGCGCCTCGTCAGGTTAAAACCAAGTGCTCAGCCTTGGGAGCAAAAACTGTCCCTGACGTTTCCCTCAGCGACCGTCTCTGCCTCTCAGACATCGTGGACATCAAACCAGCCAACATGGAGGATCTGACGGAGGTGATCACGGCGGCCGAGTTTCACCCCCATCACTGTAACCTGTTTGTGTACAGCAGCAGCAAAGGGACCCTGCGCCTCTGTGACATGAGGGAGGCGGCGCTGTGCGACAAACACTCCAAACGTGAGTCCAGCTGCGGCAACACGTCGCGTTTCTGCTATTTACTTTGGATCTGAGTGAAATGACTCACAACTGAGGATCATTTGCTGCATTCAAATTAAGGCAAATATGAATTACTTGGGGATCTTTTCATTTAGCTCACGAAAATCAACTGGCAGAGACTCGCTCACGGTCCTTAATCCATCACATTGGGTTATAATTATCAGTTAGCTTTATTTGGTCAGTGGTTTAGAGCGGGGAAGTCTAGTGATTTGACACTAAACACTGTGTATTCAATTTGTAATTTCATATATTAATATGACACAGTGAATCATAAAAGCTGCTGCTGGAGTCACGTGAACGTCACCGACTGTCTTCAGTGGATCCTACAAAGCGTCAAGGGCTTCCCTCATTGTTAGTTACATATAAATGCGATTGTGAGACGTGCTGATGTCTACGCACATAGAGGCATTCAGAAGAATGCCGCAATCTCCCGTCATCCTCTCATGTTCCTCTGCAGTGTTCGAGGAGCCCGAGGACCCCAGCGCCCGCTCCTTCTTCTCTGAGATCATCTCCTCCGTGTCGGATGTCAAGTTCAGCCACAGCGGTCGCTACCTGCTCACCAGAGACTACCTGACTGCCAAGGTCTGGGACCTCAACATGGAGAGCAAGCCCCTGGAGACGTACCAGGTGCGTGACGTGAGGGAGAGTGAGGATGGACGTTGTCTCCCAGCTGCTGGGATGAGATCTCCTCCGGGGAGGTTAAGCTGATCAGTAGGCGAGGAAGCGCAAAAAATCACTTTTCTTTAATCCACTCATCTGTCGAGTGACTCCAATCTTATGTTCTTGCTTTGTTGGCTGATAACATTCAGTCAGAGCCAATAGGCTCTATTGTAAAACATCGGTGTCCGTACTCCACCTGCTGCACGTTGGGTGGTTTGCATTAAATCTTCAGCCAGCTGACTCACTGTCATGCTGAACATCTGAATAACTGATGAAGGGGAAGGAGACGTGCACAAAGACAAAACTTTATTTTTCTTTGCATGTTATCCTTCTCATTGACTCATCCCACATATCACCTGTGTTACAACAGGCCGCCCCATCTTCTGTATGGATCCATGAGCAGTAGAAGCTCAACTCCTTTTTTGATTGGCAGTTTAGCATTGTGTGTGTGTGTGTGTGTGTGTGTGTGTGTGTGTGTGTGTGTGTGTGTGTGTGAGGGCCTCTGTGGCAGCCGAGACGCACTGGAGCTATTTATAGTCTCCACTCATATAGTGAAACGGGAAGAAGGGATACCTCACACAGTGCCCGACACCTAGAACTGCAATGCAGCACGGAGAGGGAGGGAGGGAGGGAGGAGAGGAGAGGGGTGAGGATTTAGGAGGGAGGCTGCTGAGAGGAGGGGAGAAGAAAGAGGGGAGGCGAGTGCAAATGAGAGGATGAGAAAGAGGTTGAAGGGAGTAAACTGAGAGGAGTAAAGGGATATTTCAGCTAAGCCGCTCTTATTTTGGTAAATTTTGCCTTATTCGCTCTGGAAGCTTGAATAATAATCCCAAATCCATGAGAGAAGAGGCAATGTGCTCTAACGCAGGGACAGTGCAGACACATATTTATCTTCTGACACTGTGTCATTTCTCCCTTAGCAGAAAGACCCACAGGAGGAAACTAAAACGTCACCTGATTTGATTTACAACCATGAGCCGACCTCAGCTCGACTATTTATTGACTGCAGGGCGACTGCTGGCTTTATGCAGAATGCGAAAACGGGGGGCTCAGTGCGGAACTGCAGGAGGAAGGTGTAGATTTCAACCTCTTGCATCACAGCGCTGTTGTTAGTCTACGTGTGTGTCTGTGCCATCACGCCCTGGATGCTAATGGGTTTTACTGATGTGGAAAAGGAGTTTAGATTCAAATGTATCCTGGCCCTCATATTGCTCCGAGCTGCTGTTGTGTCTCATTACAGTCGCCTTCGGGGAGGTTTGTGTTACAACTTGCCCACATTGTGTTTTGCGTGTGCTGAGCTGTGTGTGTGTGTGTATGTGTGCGTCTTCTATCCACTCTATTACCTGTATAGTTTACACAGGTTTGGATGTGTGTGTTCTCCTCCAGGTTCACGATTACCTCCGCAGCAAGTTGTGTTCACTTTATGAAAACGACTGCATCTTCGACAAGTTTGAGTGTGCGTGGAACGGCTCCGACAGGTACAGTACCCGAACGTGTCTTTTGTTGTTCTTATACCAAATGTACCAAGATGACAACTTGAGCTCTCGTTTATTTTTGGAGTGTAGGATGAGTTAGTACAAGTTTTAGCGTCAGTGTAGATTCTAATTGTGGAAAAGTTGTATTCTTTCTATTTACCCATAAATGTGCAGTTGCTGTGAGTAATATCAATTCTTTAATTGGTTCAAAAGTAGTTCTAACCGCTGACAGGATTTTTTATCTGAATTATCCATCTTAAGCAGGATATTGTTTTGGAAAAAACGTATGTTTGAAGTTTTTGAAACTTCAAGTGGTATGATGTAATAAATGGATTTACCCAAATACTTAATTCTACTGTATAGTTACACTCGATGTACACGATTCACCCGTTTTAATGCAGTACATTTTTACTTATAAGTGTAAGCGGATGAGACGGGTTCAGGAAATCGTAGTGAACTGATCCGTCGTCTCCTCCTCTTCCTCAGCGTAATCATGACCGGGGCCTACAACAACTTCTTCCGCATGTTCGACCGCAACACCAAGCGGGACGTGACCCTGGAGGCCTCGCGGGAGAGCAGCAAACCCCGAGCGGTCCTGAAGCCGCGGCGGGTCTGCGCCGCCGGGGGGAAGCGCCGCAAGGACGACATCAGCGTGGACAGCCTGGACTTCACCAAGAAGATCCTCCACACGGCCTGGCACCCCACCGAGAACATCATCGCCATCGCCGCCACCAACAACCTGTACATCTTCCAGGACAAACTCAACTCTGAGATGCATTGACGAAGGGGTCGGGTGGGGTCGGGGGGGGGGTCACAGCGGTGGATTGCCAACGAGTTTACGCCCGAACACACAGCTGCGCCAGAATGTACACTGTTTTAGAGACGTCCACACGGGAATGTGCCTAACGGCCACTTGGTCACAAAACACACACACATACGCACACATCTAGTTCTACTCTACGACACACTTCCTCTTCCCAGCCTCCCAGAACTGAAAAGGACCTAAAAAATGGCTAAAAAAGGGAAACATGCTGGATTACAGAATGCAAAAAAAAAAAAAAAAGCTGTGGGTTTCTCGACTGGTGAACCTCTGGATTGGTGTGTTTATTTCAGCAGCTCATCTTCTGAAGGGGGAGAAACCCCCCCACCCCCCCTCCCCCTCGGATTAGAGAGACGTTTACATGTGTGTCTTTATTTCATTTTCTCCTCCTTCCTCTCCCTCCTTGCTGGAGCGAAGCCGTTTCTCGTCCCCCCTGCTCACTGTTTTGTGTAAAGGAAATTCTCAAACAGTGGCTCCGTTTGGGACAAAATTGGGGCTTTTACTTTTGTTTCATGCAAATCAGCTGCTCCCGTTCTGTTTTTTGTAACCTCGCGTCGAATGATGTTTTACGGCGGTAATTTTGATGGCAATGTGTGATCTGCAAGGATGTATTCAGGCCCCCCCCCCCCCCCCCCTCCACGACCCAACTGCACCCAGACGCCTGTGAGCTGAGCCGGACCGGCGTTCGAGTGAGGTAAAACATCTGCCGTCCTGCAGCTGGAGGCAAACGTCAGGCTGATACGAGCACGCACACTCGTATCGGCTCCACGCGGTGCGTTTCAGCCGTTAACGTCGTCTCCGGCCTTTCGCAGCTTACTCTGATTGTGGATTGTGCTTCTTGTCCGGGGTCACGTCGCCTGCTACTTTGCAGTTAAACGCAACTCAAATTAAGCAAAAAAAAAGAACGAAAAAAAAAGCTGTTTTAAAAATGAACTAAATAATTTCAACAATCAAGCAAAGAGATGCTGCATGTGAAACCAATTTAGCCATAGGTGTTTTTAAAATTGACTGACTGACTTGGCTGCCTTCTTAACCATTTAGACCAAGCTGTACAAAGGCTTCAGGGGCCCCGGGGCCCCACGCAGGATGAGTAACCATAGATGACTGAGCTCTCCTACCTTTATTTGAGTCTTCGGACAGTGAAGCATGTTTACCAGTGTTTGGTTCATACACTCACATGTGCATTTTAAATGAAGCCGTCCAAGAATCAGTTTGTACTCAACTGAAACTGGGAACCAAGAAGAATGGGGAATGTTTCCATTAATGTTGTTTTCTAAAAAGAAAAAAATAGAAAAATACAAGGGCCTGTATGGTGTCTGTATATACCAACTATGTTTTTCACATGTATGATTTTCTTTTACATCCTCCAAACGGACTGAGATCATCTGTATCGTCAAATACAGAGAGATGGTACTTAAACTCAGCCTTCCTCACAGATTATTTTGCTGATGTGCAGACGCTTTCATTCTAGGGAACATTTTTTTTTGTTGTTTTCGATATCAGTCCACCCCGTCCTGACCAAACTAATGTTGATTCACACATTTTTATGTTAATGTATGTTGATGACAAAATTGTCAAATGGACAGTTATAAATAATGTTAATATGTTTTTTCCTGAATAAAGATTTCAAAGAAATTGCATCCAATGAGCGTACATCTGTGATTTTTATTGCAACTACACAGGACTGATTGCCCGGTCTTTATGGAAATTGAAATGGACCTGTTATGACTTGTTATGGTCATTGGTAGTCATGTGGTCTGAGGCGCCATCTAGTGTCATCACCAACTTACTGCACGTAATGTAGAGTTGACTTTGGACAAGACATATTTCTGCCCTGCTACACTGACAGTGAACTAGCTGGACTTATATAGTTGTATATAGTTATATAGTACTGTATATATTTTGGATTTTACTAGTGTGTGCTGGAGCATTAGCTTGTTCTTTTTCCATGTCCAAAGTCAGCCCAGTCGTCTGAAAACATTAACTTAATCCATAAATATCATCCCAATGAAAGACTATAGAGTCTGTTGCTCCCAAATCAATTATTATCAATATTTCCAAGCAGACATTTCGTCTTGTCGTAGTAGGAAGAGTGTAGGTAAAGCTTATTACATTAAACCTGCGTTTGATTTTGTGGCTACAAGGGGGCAGCAGAAACAAGTGGAACACAGCAATGACACGTCATCACCTCAGGCCTTCATAATATTGACTAACTTAGAAACACAACTACAAAAGATGAATGCGATTGTGTCTGTTATGAATGTATGTCCATCATTAGAGTTGTTTTTAATGCAAAAAATGCTTCATTCTCTCAAATATGGAGATTTCCTGTTTTTCTCCTTTATTTAATATAAAACGTGACTAAGATGGATTTACAATTTGTAGACCAAACATAATTGATAATGAAAATAGTTGTATAAACCAGCACGGCAGGAGGATTTCCACTCAAACAGTAAACAATCAGTACCTTCCTTATACCTTATAAGTACCTTATAAAAGCAGGAAAGAGCATCTTACCTTAAAGTATTGTATGTCAAATGTATAATGCAGTAAATGCCGAACAAAAAACGCAATGCATAATTGTTTTCATTGTGTTTATACGTCACAGTAAAGAAACCAGTAGTGACATTCTAACCTAAACCACATCACTCAGATTACAAATCTTATATTTCAAATCTCTGCACAGCAGAGAACAAAGAAGGAGACAGAGATGGGAGAACAGCAAAGGCAGCTTTAAACCAAAACGATTAAAGACATGATTTAGCGTAGTTTCTTCATAATCATTTTCCAACGGAGAATATTTTTAATAAAGCACTCAAAAAGCATCTCCCACTACAGGCACGCTGTGCACATACAGCATGCCGTCTACTGTTGAATGATTAAAACTTGTCTGCAAAGGAAACCATCGGCGCTCCAGCTGGTTTTCTTCTACAACCCGTCGCCCACAGACACACACATAGCAGCTCCCAACTGTGAAATGTAAATACGGATGAATTTGGCTACAAATATTTGATAAGCAACACAAAAATTCCTTCAGCTCACACCGTGTTTGCACGCCGAACAAACAGATTCAAGATGACTTTATGAGTAGTACGGTCTAAAAATCTCAGGAGGTTTTTATTGTTGTTTTTCTCCTATTGTTAATGATAGAAAGTGAATGATTTCCAAAACGATGTTTTACTTTCTGTTTCTCCTTTTGTGAGGGTGCTTTCATACGTCTCCGGTTTGGTTCGGTTTAGAGGAGAAACTTCATTTGAGCTGGTATAAAAATGGTCAAATCAAACCTGACGTCAACTTCCGAGCAGCACATCGGTCCGGTTGTGGATGTGCCGGTGCTGGCAGCGCTTATATTTTGAGTTCTTTACGTATTTTGTCTCAAAAGCTATTCGAAATGCTCTCGTGGTCAGATCTCCAACCGGGCCGGTTCCTACAAACCCTCAGTGTGCGTTCCCGCTCTTACAGTGTTAAAACAAGTGACACCCGATCCGTATTATCCCTTGACTAGTATTACCACGATCATACGTGTCATTCATCCCGGAGGTGTCTACCCGTCCTCCTGAGTCGCGGCCTCCGTTCCGGCCTGCGAGCGCTCCTCCAGGCGAGCGCTCAGGAGAGGGTTGAAGAAGAAGTCGAACCCAAACTGCAGGGCGCTCCGGGCCGTGCGCCTCCAGTCGTGTTCGATCTTGTACTGCCTGCGGCTGGGCAGCCGGGCGTCCCCGCACGATACGCAGTGGATGGCCTTCAGTTCGAACACGGGCCATTTGGAGCCCAGGCGGCCCTCCAGTATGGTGCTGAACTCCACCAGGCTCCCTGTGTTTAGGTGCAGGAGCATGGACTTGAACTCGTTGCTGGCTCGCAGCACGATGTCCTTGGTCGCGTCCTCGTCTTCCACGATCGTCCCGTTTCTGGTCTTCCTCTCCAGCGGCATGCCCATCGTCACCTCGAACTTGTAGCGATCGAAGCGCTTGATGTGGCACTCGTGCTTGGCCAGCGCTCTGAGCTTACAGAGGGCGTCTTCCGGCGCGGGGGCCGGCGCGGGCAGCGGCTGGGGCCACGCGCTGGCGTTTCTTTCCTCGCACAAAGGATACGGCTCACCGTACAGGCAGCGCATCCAGTCGCCCACGGCCACGGGCAGCATGTTGATCACCGTCTGCGGCCCGTTCTCTATGTCGGTCACGCGGACGTATCGGAAGCGTCCGGTCCACGTGACGCGGTGGCCTTCCAGGTGAGAGCAGAGGATCTGCGTCTGGGCCATGTTGGCCTCTTTCCAGGCGCGAGGGCCGCACAGGGTGCTGTACTCGGGCCACGTCAGCGTGGAGTTGTACACCTTCATGCCCTCGGACCTGTAGACGTACATCCAGCAGAAGAGCAGCACGGCACTGAGCCACACCAGGATGAGCTTCACAATGCTGCTGCGGGACAAAGAGCGGAAGACCTGGACGGGGTTGAGGCTGAGGCGGGTCCAACGCCTCAGCGCCACCGGCACGAAGCAAATGACCAAGGTGACCGCCATCTTGGTCACCTCCAGAGTGAGGAACCACTGCAGCAGCTGGATGATGAGCATGGCGGCCATGCCCAGCGAGAGGACGGGGAGGGCGAACACGAAGAGGCAGTAGCCGACGCCCGTGCGGATGAGTCCTAAGGCGGTGGCGTTGTGAAGGAACACCAAGCTGAGCTCGCACCAGGTGAAGCACACCAGGTAAGGCACCAGGCACAGGTAGGTGCCCTTGAAGCCCCTCAGCTGAGCCATACGGAAGAGCAGATAGAAAAGGTGTCCGTAGAGCACGCACGGCAGCCCGAGGTTCAGCAGCACGTTGTCGCCGAGAGGCACGGCGACGAACGTCCACCCGAGGACCCTGAGGAACCAGGGGAAGGAGGCGGGCAGGAGGCGGGTGAGGGAGCACACTCCGCAGAGGACCTCCGTGAGGAGGGCCTTGCGAGCGAAGAGCTGAGCAGAGGCTTGAAGGCTGAGGAAGGCGGTGACGGTGAAGAAGAGAGCGACGGCGGCCAACTCGGAGCAGGGGATCCAGGATTTATCCGCCACGGGGAAAGAGAAGACCACAAAGACCACAGAGAGCAGGAAGTACCTGTGACACAAAGAGAAAGGATGTATCCATTTGGCTCCTCATCGCCTCCATTTGATTTAACTTTAAAGGCTTTATCGTCAAGGCAATGCTAAACAGATGTTGTGGTTACTGAAACCTGATCAAAAACCTAACATGTGAACACAAACCAGATTTAACAACACAAAGGAAAGGAATAAGTATGGGCTGCGTATGTTGTCCACGTGGATCCATGTAAATAGAGATGTTCTTACAGATAAGGCTCCAGGTGTGTCCACCCAAAGTTGGTCTCGGCCTGCTCCAGATCAAGACCGGGTTCAAAGTGCGTCAGCAGGTCGGTCAGGGCCCGGAAATGTTCCCATGCTTTGGAATTCTGGAAAAAATGTACAGGTTTTCCAACAGGAAATGGATACAACTGAGCCCCATACAAAGGGTCTTTAAAAAGAGCAATCACCCACCTGAAACACCCGCAATGTGCAGATGATGAGGGAGAAGAATGAGAGGTAGAAAACCAGCAGAGGGATGAGGAAGATGAAGAACTCGATGGTGAGGTTGGAGATGATGAAGAAGAAGAGGAGGGCGTTGACGTGGTGCGTGGGGATCAGAGCGCTCAGCCACTGCATGCCGGCGCGCGACGCCCAGTCGATGAGGTGCTCCTTGATCTCCAGCAGAGCGAACAGAGGGAACTTCAGCAGCTGGAGGAACCACACGAAAGAGAGTCGACAGGGTCCCGAAATGTGATCGCTACTTGTACAAAGCACTTATTAAGAGAGCAACAACAAGTAACAGCCTCAGAGCCTTCTACCTTTTGGTGTAAGGGCAACTCATCTGGGTTCTTCACCACCACATCATCGTCGTCATCGTCGTCGTCGTCGTCATCATCACCTCCTGCGGTAGCCATGACTGGCGAAGGCGGAACGCCCTGAGCATACTTCTTGGTCATCTCAACAAAGTCGTCCAGACCCACTTGGCATCTGGCTACAAAGACGTACACACGGATGTTGTATCAGAAAGTTGGATTTCATCTCTGAAAACATGGAAAGAGGAACGCATAGCAAATTGTCACAGCTTTATTTCAAAACCACACACGCACCTTCACTGGTGACCATATTCTCCAGGACTCTCCTCTGTTTCTTGGCAGAGCTGTTTAGTGGACCTGGCAACACTGGTTTGCCTAGAAGTCACAGGGAGACAGAGAATTATCCTCACCATGCAACTCGCCGGCATTTCTCTGAAACAGCTGCAGCGTGTGGAGTGTCGTCCTATTAGTCAACAGACAACCCTTCCCCTCTTGCACCTGGCTCTGCGTGAACGTGCTCCACGTTCTCCAGCATCTCAGAGACCGTCACAGACTTCTTCCTCTCCGGGTTCAACCTCCAGTACATGAGCAGAGCAGCTTTCCGGACTCCTCTCTCGAAGCGCGTCTCTGTGCACAACTTCTTCACCTCCTCAATGTTCTCCAGAGTGATGCCTGGAAAGACACAAATGTTCCAACTGTTCTCGGCACCTGTCGACTGAAAGCATCCCACCAACATAGAACACGGCTAGGAGGGGGGACATTTTGGTACCTTTCCTGGAGGACAAGCAGCGCTGCAGCTGTTTGACGGCGTCCTTGCGTCCTTGCTTAGCGGCCTGGACCAGCCAGGTGACCGCCGTGCAGTTGTTCAGCTCCTCGTCTCTTTCTTCCGCCAGCGCCAGGAAGTAACGCCCCATCTGGACAGACAGAACTTCCACATTTCAGCATCACTGTGACTCTGTTGACTTTGTGACCCGTCCTTCCCGTTGATGTGCCTCTTAAAATAGAATTCATCGTTAGTTGGCTGATCCGTCCTGTGCCCACCATATGGTCATTAAAGTCAATAGTATTTGCAATATGTTGGCTGACCTTGCTCTGGGCTCTCGCATCTCCTGACTTTGCTCTCTCCTCCAAATCCTCAAGAGTGACCTCCTCCTCTGGCTCTTCTGAAGGAAACAGAAGACAGTAGATGTCATGGGTGTCCTCAACAGAAAGGTACACAATATACAACAGATTCTTCCTAAAATCATTTGAAATAGAATGCGTGAAAATTGCAAATACACATGTCTTCCTGATAAATAAATGGTGATCAAACTATTTCCATTTGAAGTTCATCTCTATAACAAACAAATTATGAATTTCAACTTAAATGCAACCAGATATTTGTGTATGTCTGAAAACCAAGATCTCCACCATTGAACATATTAATAAACATATTAAGTTAGCTTCAAGGTGTGTGTGTGTGTGTGTGTATATATATATATACACACACACACACACACACAAATCCTTCTAAGAAACAGCATCTGCCAAATATTTGTCAAATATTTTGTGTCATGGATTCAAGGGAAAAAATGAAGGGGGTAACAGATGTGGAAAGAAATGTTGAGATTCCGCCCACACGCGCTGGGAGTGGTGGTGCGCCTCCGCCTTCCTGCCTCTGGAAGCAAGAGAAAATGTAACGGGATTCGGTGATTTCCAGATGCCCCTAAAATAACAGCAGCTGCGAGTCAGCGTGATGCAACCCATGTCTCAAATTACGTTATGTTAATCTTAGCAGCTAGACAAATGGTACATGCATTTTAGAGGAGACGGAACTGTCCAAATTGAACGTCTCAGGTGTTCGATTTCACACTTTCCAATGATGCTCCACATTTATATGTCAATACAAAGCCATGCAATAAATCAAAACGTCCTCAAGTGAGCAGAGTGAGACGGGCTGCTTTACATGTTGTGGTGAATGTCTGTCGTTGCCACGGAGACACTTCAGTAAACAAAGCAAACTGGGAGTGTTGCCTTCCCTGATTTGCGGAGAACAGGCAGAGGAGACGGAAAAGACGCTGGATTATGAACGTAAAAAAGGTCAAAGATCAGAGTTTACAACTCACCGGATTCAGGTGTGGCAGCAGACGGCTGCGCCACGGCGGCAGCTCCGGCGACTGGGAATCCCGTCGGAGGAATCCGCGTGGAGGCCGCATTAAGCTGAGATCTGCCCACCTGAGAGGGGCTCCTGATGGGCTGGACTGGGGGGGATGAACGAGAGGAAGGACACGGAGGAGTCCGAGGGGAGGCCGAAGATGAGGCCGCGGTTGGTGAGGTGAGTTCAGGCTGCAGGCGGTCTGAGGGCGGTGTGGTCGTTGGGGAAGAAGGGCCCGGCGGAGGGGCGGAGGGGGAGGAGGGGCTGGGTTTCGTGGCGGCCGGGTTGCCAGTCGGAGATGGTTCCATGGCTAAAAAGACACACCAGACAACTAATCAGTCGAACATAAAGCTTTAAGGTCAACAGAAAGAGGCGATGGAGAACAACGAAGGTTCACTTTGTACTAACGCCGGTGGTTAAGCATCTGCCGTCATGAAAGAACCTTCCCGATCTTCACATTAATATGCACCTGCCACTCACTCCGCTATACGCAGACTGCAGTACACAAACAAATGACCAAATTGCCTTTTCTGCCGAGGAAGTCAAATAGAGAACTTGTGTGAGAATGACTTATTGATACACCAAGGCTTGATGTTATACATCTGCATACAAATACACTTTAATTGGTGAATTAGATCAATGTGTTTTCCATCAACACAGCGGCAAAAAAAGGATGACCAAGATGAAGAGAGAGAAAGAGAATTAAGAGTTTAGAATATTTGACATAATCTCTTATGATTTATGGTTCAGCCACTTCAGCTTCAGTGAAATACCAACGGGCACCTGCGGCTCTCAAACCTGTGCCAACAATGACGTGACAATAGACTGGAGATTGCTTTGATTTAACCGTCTGACCTGTGTTGACCCCTGTGACCTCACTTTTAATTCATCAAACAGTTGATACCCTCACTGCGAATGTTTTTGACTTTAGTTTGCTGAAGCTGTGTGAAACATTTTTGTCATGTGCTTCTGAAGTTTATTTTGGGCAAAAGTGAACCCTGAGCAGCTATATTGGGAAGGTGACATCCTTAAAGTGCTCCTGACTGGAAACAGACCTGTTGCGTGTTGGGGGGGCCGACCCCCCCCCACAAAGAAGGGGCTCCGATCTAACTAATTAAACCAGCGAAGTGGCATGAAGAAATCCACATTTAGTCCACCACAGACAATGCAACGCTCTGTCCACACGGCGCCGCACGCTTTACGTAACCGACGCACAGCTGACAGTGACCGACCGGGCAGATAAAGCTAAATAACCACCGTTAAAGGGTTCGCTGCTAATGCTAATAACACGGTCGCTAGTGTCCGCTCACCTTTACCACGGTCAAATAAATCCTCCGAGTGACAAGGACGCGAGTAATGGTTTGTTTGCTAAACTGTGGGACAAATCATTGTCGTCCCGTGCGAACGAGCCCGCCGCGTCGGTCCGCTGGTTGTTGTGTGCGTGGTCCAACTCGACCTGAACCCGATGCACGGCGGAGTCGCTCGGCCACGCCCACCTTGTGTTGTGATTGGACAAGAATGACGGGTCGCTCTCTGCATGAGGCGTTTCGATTGGTTGTAAAAGCAGGAAGTCGAAATCGTTTGTTTCAGTCAGGAGCAATCAACCCTCGAAGTGTCTCAAGGACTGTTGAACATGTAGCACCCGTTTGAAGGGGCTGTATTTTGAGAGGGATTTGTCTTTTTTCTTTTGTTACAAATCAGTTTATCAGTATTATTGTTTTTCTCTGTTTGCAACGACTCAATACAAATGTTCCACCAGGAGATGGCAGTACGCGACATGTCATCTATTTAATTTACAGATGATCCAGGCTCTGATTGCAAAATGATTGTGTATTGTTATTATATATATATATATATATATATATATATTGTGGCATTTTAAAGTCACGAAAGCTTTGAAAATGTAGTTCAAGAACGTATGTGCCTAAATTAAAACCATAATGAGGTACTGGACCCATATTCATCCATGCAGTTCATTTTCTTTTTGGAAATGACTGTTTTCTAATAATTTAATCATATATCTAAGCTTCACAGTAGGAGTATAATCTACAGTACAGAAAAAAGCAGTTTTTTTCATTAAAATAGAAAATTATGCCTGTGATGGCCGGAGAGTCGTTGCCATGTTCATTGTCCCCAAAGAGTGAAACAATTAAAAGTTGAAACGATGTTCATGAGACAGGCTTTGTGCTCACATGTGCAATGCAAAGTGCTACCAGGAACCCCAGAAAACTGACAAGGAAAGCAACATTTAAGTTTATTAGAGAGTGACCCAGGCGCAAAAGGAAGGAGAGTAGACACGCAAAGGAGAATAATCAACAGGACTCTGGGGACGGAGATTAAAGTTCCAGTCTGGGAATGAAAGTAGATACCACATTGTGGGGGAAAGGAAATGGGGGCAGTAATTGCTTAACTGCAGCTGCACTAAAGCAGTTATGTAAATGTCTCTTGATTAGTAGATTAACACGATCCTGTTGAGAGGATAAGTGTGACCCTTGAACGGGGTTTTCGTCTTTCACATGCACACCTTTAATCTATATTAGCTCTCTTTTAAATGGGCTTGGACGCTCATGCACTCGCAGCTGCAACTCACATTTAAATTAGGCAAAGCAGCTCAAACAAGAGCTTTCTTTCTCTCTCAGTATCCCCTCAAGGTTGGGATAACCTGAACCCTAAGCTCCGGTATTTCGGTTCTACAGTAAAAGGGGCACACATACTAATAGACTATTAGTCGTCTCTCCCTGTATTTGCAGTGTAGGCCTCATCCACTGTCTCACCCGGCATTACCAATGACTCTCACAGGAGGAGAGACCCGAGGAGGAGGAGAGGACGTGCGGTCAGTAACTATAGCAACCGGGAGGACGGACATTGGCTGCGTTGAAGATGAGTGTTTCGGGATGTGACGGATGCTAGCCTGCTGCTACATTTGGGTAAATTCCCTCTGATTACGAAATATAAATATTGGCTTGTTTGTAACAACATGTGCAATACAATCAGCTGAAGCTTCCACTTTCAGGAGACCATGAATTAATCCAACTCTTGTAATGTTTGTGCCACTGACTTATCATCCTATAGAACATGAACCATCTTTAATAGAGGCTTGTTGTTATAGAGCTGTTATGGAAAATGCTTCGTTGGCTGGTACGACTCTTTTTACGTGTATCAATGTGAAGCAAGAGAAAGCAGAGAAAGAAAAGTTAAAATAGAAACAACGTATGTGGCCGTTAGTCACAACCATTAGGGCTCATGATATTTTTTTAATGTGCTGTGTTTTGTCTTAAAGGGGATCTCATATATTATATTTGCACTTGTGGGAAGTTTTCTTTAATTGTCAATCGGAGTTGAGAGCCTCTTTCATGTCCTGACAGTGACAGCGATACAAAACAGGCATAGAAAACATGGAATATGGTTCACAAAGTGGTCACAGACACGTAATCACAATGTTATTACCATGGTTACATTTTGATAAAATTGAAAATTCTACAAAACGATTGTTTTACATTTCAGAGCACTGGAACAACACTGTAATGCTAATACAGCTCTAACTTCCAACAACCAGTACGATCATTCTGGGTGGGGCCGGTTTGCTGCATTTGGGGAGCAAAGTACTGGACTGTAATGGAACATTTTACAACAGTTTACATTAAACACCTTGTATCTTCGGAAACAGAAAAACCCTTGTAAACGTGTTTGAAGCGCTTTTTACAAATCAAAGAAACTTCCCTTCACACACACGGTTGTGTCTTGCTGTAATAATGCCATGAGTTAAACGTTTTGGGGATGCACTGTGGAACATCAGGCTCAGACCTTTATGTGAGCAACAGTTGTGACTCATGCCCGGCGAAGCCTAATTACCTTCATATGAAAATTGTACGTCACCACAAGCCCTCAGAATGGGAGGGTTTCGGGTTAGATTGTGGAAAATAGGTCAGTTTGGTGCTTGGCTCCGTAAAATGGATACAAAAGTGTGCGTTTCTTTTTTTTAGCTACGTGCTTCAGATAAATGCCGTATAAGTAGGCCTCATTTGATCCACTCTGAATACAAATGGCCGTCTAATATAGCTAATACCTTTAATCTGCCAGCAGTCGTGAATATGATAAGCCTATTACAGACAGCTCTCATTGATATGCGGAAATCCTAAAATGATAATGTTAATAGAAACAGGGACTCCTCATATTGCCTCACAGAGCAGGAACAAGGCTGACTGACTAGAGGTCGTTTCTTTCTCCCGATGATGATTGAGATGCTTGTATAACTTGACGATCCAGCCTAGTCACAAAACCTCCTCTTAGAAGTCTGCTTTTCACCTGCACCTCCCCTTTACCCTTTAATATCACCAATATTATAGCCTGAATCTGATAGCAACTGAGGTTGTTCTACTATCTGCAGACGAGCTATCACAGGGCCTAATCACAAGGTTATTATGACGTAAAATAGAATAAAGTTTCCTTTATCCTTCTTCTGGGAAATCTTTCCTGTTCAGACAGAGCGAGAGGGAGAGAGAAAAAGACAGAGAGAGACAGAGGGAGAGACGGGACAAAAAGTGCAGACCAATAAAATACCATGCTGTGGTAAAACAGTGAAAATACCTCAGGCAAAACAACTTAAACCCCCCTCATTACAGCACTCTGACATACATCCACTCCCCGAGTCAATCCCACACCAAAACAAAGCAGGATACACATCTCTCCCTCTTCCCGTCTCTCTCTGCCTGCAACCACAAGGCTTTTTTTCACTTTATCTCTCCATCTAGATGTCTGTTTGCTGGCCTCAGCAGGAACCTGAATGGAGTACAGCTTAATACTCAAAACTCGCCCCCCCCCCTTTAACTCGTCATGTTTCTACCTCACTCCAAAATCTTCCATACATATAGAGTGCACAAGCACATACAACACGAAAAAAAAAATTCCCCTGTTAGTACGCAGGCTCTGAATGAGTGAACGACCACGGCAGGACAGGACATTGTGTTTGGACAATCGAAAGTTCTCCCTCCTGTGACCCGTGTTGCCCCGCAGCAGAGAGGATGTGCTGCAGCCACAGAGCCCTGGCGGAGCGCTGTGAATGGCCGACGGGGCAGCCACTGTGCGGAGAGGCAGCGACGGGCAGCTGTGCGTAAGTAATGCATCCTCCACAATCTGGGTCACACACACAGCGCCTTCATGTTGTCGAGAGGTTTTTTTTTTCACAGAATCCTATAATTTGACTAGTCATATTGTCCCTGATATAGAATCAGGAGGCCCGGCACCGTTATGTGAAGCTGTTCAGTTACAATACATTATTAATGTTATAGAATAAATGAGCATGACAGTGATGATTGTGGTTCATCTTTAATAACCTTTGAAGATTCTTTCGATGATCCCTCGCAGAATTTATAGCACCCCTAATATTATAATATATTGACTATCATCAGGATCCCATCTGCTGTCAATATTGGCCACATTGCAGCACCACCACCATGCACCATCAGGTACAAATCAAGGAGCCTAGGATACAAGGGGCTTAACATTAATTAAAACAATATAGTGAAAAGGTATATTTACACTGAACAACAGATATCAAATAATATTAATTAATTAAAATAAAAGCTAAACAAACATTTAGAAAAATCCACGCAGATAGAAAGGGAAGACAAAAGCAGACATTGTTGGCAACTTTAGCTTTACAGTGTAATACTTCAGTGGGTGTTTCAGTAATAATTTGTTGATCAAGTTGACTACTCGGGACACATTTATTGAGAAACCGACAGCTTTTTGGTTCCAATCAAATTTCCATCCTATGTTCATTTTCTTTTCTCTCACTGACAACACTGATAACATCGTCTCTCCGCCTATCCATTGTCTTCTCGTGTCTCCTTGTGTTTTCTCCACGGACGTGCGGTACAAGCACCCCTGCGCACTGACGACGCACGTTTCTCCCGCACCGGCAGCGTGTCCGCGCACCGGCCGCGCACGCTGTCATTCTTGTACACGCAGTCAGGTGTCGCGCTTCTATCACGCTGCTCGGCGACGCCCGCCCGGCGTTTCTCTCTCTCTCTCTCTTTCTCTCCCTCTCCCTCTGTGTCTCTCTCTCTGTCTCTCTCTCTTTTTTCTTCTTCCGACTCGTGTGTTTGAACGGGTGACGTCACGCTTGCGCTCAAGTGTTTTGTGGGCGTGGGACGAAAGATGTCGTGAAGCCCGAAGCGGAATCCACTTTGTAGCTTAGAGGACAATATCACGGGTGGAAATACTTCCGTCGTTGTGTTCACCGCCGGGAACGTGTGTGTGGTGTCGGAGGGATAAAGTTGTAGCCGTTAGCCGTTAGCCGCGGCGTGTTTTTCAGAGGTGAGTTTAATTCATCCCTCCCAGCCTCCCTTCCTGGATGTAAAGCACGCCAACGTGAAGCAGCGACTACTTGTCACCACCTGACCTCCATTCCAGGTAAGTTCACTCGTTTACCCCCCCACCTTAATTTTAGAGATACCTCCGTGTGGGTCGAACCGGTATCCGTGTTTCGCACGGCGGCGCCCAAACGGTCAGCGAGCCGCTCGCGATGTGACACATTGGGGGCTTCCGGCGGCGGCGTCGCCCGCAATATGGAGCCTCGTATCGAACCCACGCGTATGGGCGTTTTGTCCGCACCCTGAGCCCGCGGGGGGCCCGCGCCGATCCACCCCACCGGCCGGCCTGACAGGAAGTATGAGACGCGATGACAACGGATGATATCCAACTGCTTTCACTGCCCCCCGCCGCCCCTCTCCTCTCACGGTGCAACACGGTGTAAATGCTCCATGACACCAATACGTTACCGAGGGACTGAGTGCATGGGCATCCGACCTTTGAGACAGGAGGATGCTGCAGCAGCAGCAGCCCCCCCCCTCCACACCCCTCACCCATGCATGTCCCCGTGGGGTGTGGTTGGCGAGCCGGACGGGCGGGATGTCAGTGGTGTAACAAGCGCCCCTTCCAGCAGCACTCTACCCGGTAATCTCCCATTTGACAGCTCATTAGAGAGCTGGCCACTTTGCACTAAACACCCCCCCCCCTGCCCCGCGTACTTTAGGAGGCTCCTAAATCAGCCCCAGTGGACAGCCGACGTGTGCTGCACCCTCACACCCGTGGGATCAGACTGAGGGGGGCACGCTGTCTGATCCACTCACCGTGCTGGTTGTGTGTGTTCTCCCTTGAAGTGAAGCGGCGGCTCTCGTGCAGACACTGGAGCGCATCTTAGATATAGGCTATACTGTGCATTCACGATGGTTAAATGTTGTCCCCCCGCCCCCCCACCTCTACTCCAGAGGCATGAGATCAATGAATGGGAGTGCTGTTTACCCCCATGCCCTAATCCACATTCCTCTCCCTAATTTAATTCATCCCATTTATCCTCCTTCATAATCTCACGTTCCATTCCTGCGCTTTACTCTGTGGTTAATCCCTGTGCAGCATCCCCACACATGTGCATATTTCACTTAATTCTTTTTCTTAAGGACAAGAAGGTATTATTTATGCAACGACTGGTCCAGATGAATAAATGTCTGCACCGTGTCCTCATGTTTGTGTAAACCGTGGATTAGTCTCCAGCTGTTACTGATTAATGTGCTTGCTGTGTAGTTAAAATGAGAAAGAGAGAGCGGGGCAAGTCTAATCTCATTACTGACTGCACCGTCATGTGTTACCGAGTGGGGAGAGGCTATTACTGCAACCACGCATGCACAAGCATGCACGTGGATGCACAGGCCGCGATAACGCACCTGCAACGGTGAATGTCCAAATGGAAACGGTTAAATGTACTAATAGATCCACACCAGGTGAAACGGCAGCATAGAGCCTGTGAAAGAGACGCCGTGCAAGAGAAAGACAATGAGAGGGAGTGAGACACGTTGTTGATATGTTTGGGTTGACTAGTCATTTGGGTCAGTAACTTGGGAGTCATTCTGCTGCCGTAGCAGTTTGTAGGTCATATGCTCCACTAGTGCTGCACTAGGCTGAGTTACTCAGCCTCTCGGTGGGATCTCTACAGTGTCGTTGGAGTACCACAGTGTGTGTGTGTGTGTGTGTGTGTGTGGATGGAGGAGTGACGTCTGGAGCGTGGCCAGACCCGTTTTGACAGTCTACCTCCTGCTGAAGTGACTCCCACGGGACTGTATGCGTGTTGTGTGGAGACACAAGCCTATGGGGCGTTGTAAAATGTGCGTCCCTCACTGTCGGTTTATAACCAGAAGCAATGCGTCTTTGTTTCACCTTCCATTTGCAGCTCTTTTAACTATTTATTGGGCCTGTATGTCTCTCTGAAGTCTAGTTAATGTTTGACACTTTGTGAGTGTGTGTGGTCGGCCTAGCATTGAGGAGGTCCAACTGTGCATGAGTGTGTGTAATAAACGTGCAACCATCGCAAAGACGTCCCGACCGCTTTCACCTCGTATAAAGTGTTTAATACTTAAATATCCTCTGACAAAGAACACAGTCAGCCTTACAGTGCGTTATAATCACTGTCTTTGCATCATAGTAATGAAATTACTCACGTAAATCTACATTTCATTGCCAGTGTTTCCCCTACAGGGGGCCGTGACAGAAACACTGATTTTCTGTGTTGTTTTCTGTGTTGAAAAAACTCATTTTTCAGTCAGGGACAATTGTCTCTCACATGTTTTTTGTTTTTGTGAAGACAAAGAATATGAATGTTAGTCATTACAGTGACATCCCCCAGCAATTAGTCATTTATTAAAATGCCACTTATTCCAACCCATTTGACTCGTTTAGAATATGTCTCCACTGACAATATATGAATATGACGCATCAGTTAAGTACAAAAAAGGCAGTGAGTGGACGTCCACTTGGCTTTACACAGGAAATAGCAGCACCAAATGAAATTCTGAATTAAAATCCAGTTAATTAATTCAGTAACTTTTCCTTCCTGCTTCTTTCACATCTGTGACCCTCTTGCGGCACAAGCCCGTCCCGTCACAGAGGGCTGCTGAAGGCCGTTATGAAAGGAAACGGGGATCGCGGTTTCTACATCAGGAGGTCGTCGCCGGGTACCATTGATAAAGCCGTGGTTATACAAGGCTTATAACCTCATTGTGAAACTAGCTGCAGAATTTCTTCATCACGTCTCTATCGTCTCAGCTGACCGCTCAATAAGTCCTAGTGAAAAATTCTCTTCTCCTCTTCCCTTTTGCAAAACGACATGTTTTTGATTGCATTGATGAGTCATAACCACTTTGTTGGGTAATGAACATTGGAGCGCTCCGGGTTTAAGGTGCATCACTTGTTGTGCCGCCTTCCGTTTGCTGTAGGGAACCAACATTAAAGGATCTTGCCTCCCGGGGGCCTCTTTTGTAAAGCGTCCCACTTCCCCCTATAAACTCTTCTGGCTTCCCAGCTTGGGAACACGTGTCCCCATGAGGACTTTCTGCAGACTGTGGCTGACGCCACGTGAATCCAAATGGAACATGGACTTTGAGCATTGGTATGGAGTTGAAGATGAACACAAACCGGGGAAACATCCCGCGTGGGCCCGCTTGGCCTCCGGCGATGGCACGGCCGTGCATGGACGCTGCTTAAAGCAGTGGCGGGGGGCGCCGAGCGCGCGACAAAACGATGATTTGTCGTTTTGTGTCACGTGTGAGCCAAGTCCATTGATCCCCCCGCATGCAAAGACTCGTCTGTTGGTAATGTGAATACGTGTAGAGAGCCTCTGTGCGTAGATGTGCGCTGTATCCGTCTCTAGTTGTTCCGTGAGAGACTGAGAGTGTGTGTGTGTGCTTGTGGCAGGGCTCTTTGTGTGTGAAGGATCTCTCTCTCTCTCTCTCTCTCTGTGTGTGGATGAGAGCGAGATCACTGATTGCCTCGGCTCAGTAACCATCACTATTCACTGTGCCAGCGATTAGGGGTGGAGGGACGTAGGAGGAGGGGATGTTGGTTCCCCTCTTTGGTAGAGGTCTGCATGTTATTTGTTTTCCCCTTTGCTCCTAATTGTTTGTCTCCTATTGGCTTAACCCTCCTCTGTCTGCCCCCCCCCCCCCCCCCTCTCCCCCTTACACTTTCCCATGGGTCTCTAATGTTTGACTGTGTGTCCTTCGTAAGAATCCATGTGGAAGAAAGCTTCCTCGCCCTCAAGCATCGCTGCATGTCTGTCTCTCAGTCAACCTCGGCTCAAAGATTGGACCAGATAACAAAATTATGTGTGTGTGTGTGTGTGTGTGTGTGTGTGCGGGTGTGTGTTCATTTCTCTCAAACGTGCAGCCCCTCGGCGGCGCCTCTTGTGTGCGTCTCTGTTTGTTCCAAGTCCGCCGTGACACTCCTCCTCCCCGTCGTCATCCTTTGCCACGAGAGGAGTTTTTGGTTGCCTTGGTAACTACTGCTGCCGTCTGTGTCTGATGCATGATTGCTCAGTAACGTGTGTGTTGTAAATGATGGCGGCGCATGTGGCACTAATGTTCCAGCTCTCTTATTGCTGCATTACTTATTTAATAGTCAGCTGGAAGAAGTGGAAGGTTACTGGGTTACAGTTAATTCCAGGGAGAGATCAAAGGAGGCTACTTTAAACGCGGGGATTGTGTGTCACTCCAATTCATACAGGGCCGAAATAGTAGAATTCAGCCTTCAGTGGGAAAAAAAGGTGGGAAGTGAAAACTATGAATCAATTTATATCCTAATGCCTTGTTGTTTTCCAGCTTTGCCAATCCTATCGATGACTTGATTGGTGGCAACTATTTCAATAATCAAATGGTTCTCTTCTTGATCTTTCATTGGAGAAGATTTGCTGCCATTGCTGGTGTTTTGTATAACTGCGCTTTTAACTACAAAAAATCTGCCACTCACTTAGTAAATCTATATATTATTATTTCATTATTTGAAATGGGAAGATGGAGACAAACAAACAAAGTGGAGGAATCAAATTGCATCAATGGAGGAAACTTTTCCTGGTCCAAATATTTCGCTGTTTTGTCGTTTATTTAAAAGCTGTGAAGACAAAAATAAAAATAAATAGAAAATAAGTCTAGATAGAATTTGCATGACTTCTCTTGAGCTCAGTTCACACTGGATCTCTAGAAATCAAATCTCTCGCGTCAATAGTTTAATGCATTAGTCAACTTGTTTGGGCTGAGAGGCCCGAGACCGTCGCACACGTTTCCACGCACGACGAGGCCCCGGACGGAACAAGGTGGTAAGAGAGGAGGGTGACGGAGGAGAGTGTAAATGTTAGTCCCCAAAATAGTCTGTTTTCCCCGGGCTGCGGTGCGTCATGTGGCTCGGGTCCAGTGCATTGAGTAGTTTGGTGTAACCCAGCTCTTAACCACTGACTCACACTTTTTCGCTTTCTCTTGTGTTTTTCCGTCGCTCTTCCTCAAAAAGCAACACGTCCAGCAATGATGTAGAGTGGACAACGATGTGATGACGACGATGAAGATGGCGAAGCAGGGCCTCGCGTGGAGGTGGAGCAGCGATTGACCCGCTACTCGCTTTCGCCACACCTCGCGCTCTATGTCCGCCCTCATTGCGCGGCCGTAGTGCAATGTCCTCAACCACGCCCTCGGCGCCCCCAACCCTGAAGAAGGGGAGGAAGCCGGATAAATCTGAGGGGATGACCGAGTCGGCGCCGGCCACCAGCGAGGAGCTGAGGAGCAAAATCCTGGACACCCAGATAGAGCTGCAGCAAGAGCGGGGCAAGGTGAGGAGGAGGTGCACGCCGTCACGGGGCAATGTACAAGCACCCCGGGGCCCTGTGAGTAGTATGATGATGACGACAGGTTGACTGAAGTCCAATGCCCCTCTTCCCAGGTGTGTAAGCTCCGTGAGCGGCTCCAGGAGCAGCGGCAGGCTCGGGAGCTGGAGCAGCACAAGCACGCCGTGGCGCTCACCGACCTGCGCGCCAAACTCCACGAGGAAAAGCTGCGCGAGGTAGCGGCCGCCCGCGAGTCCCTGGCCAGGCAGCACGAGGTGGAGCTGGCGCGGGCCATCAAGATCAAGGATGCAGAGGCGCAGAGGCTGCAGGGGCTGGTGAACGCTCTGAGGGACGGAGCCGCCGACAAGCTGAAAAACGCTCTCCTCGGGGAGGCTCGGGAGGAGGCCAGGAGGGCTTTCGACGGGGAGAGGATAAAGCTGCAGCAGGAGGTGGGTCGCACCACATATAGGGGACACTAGTAAGGTTTTTGTTATGGGAAACAAAATACACTCATTATTATTATTATTAGGTTTCAGTCTGTCCTAAGTAGACTTTTAATTCAGGAACTAAAGGTTTGTTTAGTTTTTACTTTTAACTTTTAGCTTTTATTCCCCATATACTGGCTCTGTAGCCATCTGTCAAGCCGTGTCTGGTATGCAATGCTTCCAATATATTAGAGCTCTGTCAACTTTCGGCTGTTTATAATCCAACAAAATTAGAGAATAACTTTTGCAGATGGGTATTTTCTGAGGGCTTTGTGTGTCAGAGTGTGTGTGTGTTGATGTGGGACTTGCTGCTGGAAAACAGGAAACAGGGTGGAAAAGCCTGTTGCCAAGCTATTGTTTCGATGTCGACAAACAGGACATCTATCATTACAATCGTCTAATGGGATCGGACACTTGTTTATGTGTGAGGGTGTCACTCTCTTCTTTTGGGGGGGAAGGAGATCCTGCATATCAATATTATTGCCTTACGTGTTCTGCCTTTTCTTTTTTTTCTTTTTTAGATCCAGGAGCACAAGACCGCCAGGAAGCTGGCTGACGAGGCTCATGCAAATGCTCTGCAGGCCGATAAAGCCAAAGCGGCTGATCTCCGGACCGCCTACCAGCAGCACCAGGATGAGATGCACCGCGTCAAACGGGATTGTGAGAGAGACATCCGCCGACTGGTGAGGCGGCGTGCTGCCGGGACGACACACCATACGGCCTTATCTCCAAGGGATGAGGCCACCAGCTAATGCATTCCAATATGTCCGTCAGACATGATTGACAGTATAGTTGCTGGTCTCGTCCTGCTTCTGAACTCAATCGCACTGACCTCACTAGATGAAAGTTGGAGGTTAATTATCGCTGCTTCTGCAGTTACTCATTAACCACCGTAGAGCTCCGTTTAGTGTTACTGTTTATGAAAGGAATGTTTGACAAAGGCAACTCGATTCAGCGTCGTAAAATATTCAAACACGGCTCATTGAGGGAGAACCGGCGGTGCAGAAAAATTACAGCATTGAGGAACAAAATACCGAGGGAAGTCAGAAGAAGTCACAGAAAGAGGAAAGCTTCATAAATGAATTACACTAAAACTCCTGCCTCCCTCTTAATCTGTTCACGGCCCAAGGCGCATGCATCTGAGTCTGAAAGTTAATAGTGGATACATGAACACAACAACGTACTTTCTATAAAACATTCACAATTTGTTGTATTTCGCATTTGATCTGAAAACTACATTTCCAGTAGTATTAATGGTACGTAACCGGACTTTAAATGGAAAAGCCCTTCGTCTGACTCACTCAGTCTTCCCACCCACCACCTCTCCACCGCTCCGATAGATGGACGAGCTGAAGGCGAAGGACCGGGTGATGTGCGGCCTGGAGAAGGAGCTGGGGCTGCAGGCCGGCTACGCCCAGAAGCTGCAGCTGCAGAAGGACGCTCTGGATGAGCAGCTGGGTCATGTCCGAGAGGCCGAGCGGCACAACCACGGCAGCCCCAAGAGAGAGCTGGTGCCGGGGCTGGGCGACAACTCGGACCCGCTCAGCAACCAGGTGTGCACAACACCGAATTACAGGAATTTATTAAACTCACTTTTTTTTTCCTTCTAGTGATTAAGATCGTATTTAAATGACGGATTTTTCCCGCGTTTGACATTTAATTGGGCTCTAAAACATTGAAAAAATGTTTTTGTTTCTTGAAGTCTTTATGGCAGAACCCACCTCATCATTTTGTTCATAATGCATTGTGGAGACTTCGATTGCATATTTCCATCAATCCTCATATAGACAGTATTGTAACACCTGCACAGCATCTCATCTTTCATCCCATCACCTCCTCTCTCCCAACCACCTCAAACACCTGCCCGCCTGCCTGCATGTACCCCCTTTTTTAGTTTTTATCTTCCTCCTCCTCCCCTGTCCCCTTTGCTCCACAGGAGGTGGAGGAGCGTGACACGAGGAGGTTCCAGCTGAAGATTGCGGAGCTCCACTCGGTCATCAGAAAATTGGAGGATAGAAATGCGCTGCTGGCCGACGAGAGGAATGAACTCGTGAGAAACACTAACGCACACGGAGGAGCACCAATGCAGTGATGACGGGGATGCAAATAAACACACACATTGTTACACTAAGTGCAGAGAAACGCACACATTAATAAACCTATGGGATGTGGGCCTTCCTCCTGCCTCTCCCGCTCAAACTGGAAATCTCGCTGAAAGACTTGTGGTTACATTGTGTCCCCTCCCTGTTTCCTCCCTCGGTCCAGTTGAAGCGTGTTCGGGAGGCCGAGAGCCAGATGAAGCCCATGTTTGAGAAGAACAAGCGGCTGTCCAAGAAGAACGACGACCTGCTGCAAACGCTGCAACGCATGGAGGAGAAACTGAAGAACCTGAGCCGAGACAACATCCAGATGGTCAGTGGCGTCCGCTTTATGTTCCGCCACCACCACTCTCTGTTGCTTCCTTCTTCTCTCGGCCGCCCCCAAAAGGCCGCAGGCCCTCTACTCACTGGCTGAGGAGAAGCGTGAAATCGTTTCCAAACAATCCCAACGTGACCCCTCTCTTTCCGTCGCTCTCCTCTTAGAAGGAGAAAGCCGCCTCCTCTCGGCCTCCCCCCCCTCAGCAACAACCCGTCCAGTCCCAGCTGAAGCGGCCGAGCTCGCTGACGGACTTGAGCCACGCCCACGAGGAACAGGAAGTGGCGTTCCTGAAGCTGCAGGTTTCGGAGCAACGCGGCATCATCGATGAGCTCACGCAGGTCAGGACTCAAACCACAAAGAAGAAATCAATCCACATTTCGATTGGTTTAGTGTGTGTCAAGGGTTTCTGCTTTTAACGTATGGCCATGAAAATGTTCTGGTTCGTTTAATAATGGGATAAGACATAGATCACTGCCTCGTCTCAATCATCAGTACATTTTCTTTTTCTTCATGTTATTAGATTATATATCGTGATGCCGGTTCTGTACTAATTGAGCTCAGATGTCAGGCTGCTCTTCGTCTTGATCGACTGTGTGTTTTCCTTCAGGAACGTGACCGATGGGTGATCAGCAAAAAGAGCACGAGGAAACCGCCCAAACTGTGTAAAGTAAGTGGCCTGTGGTGCGTAACTAAGCAGCCAACTCCTCCGCGGTCTTAATAGTGTGTGTGTGTGTGTCTCTGAACCTGTTTTAATTGGGCTCAGGAGACAGTGATGACAGTTTCCCTCCCAGATGAGAGCATCACGCTGAGCCTTCATGAACCAGTCGCCACAGCGAGTGGGACATTCATGTTTGTTGTTCCTTTATTGTATTTTCTGCCTTTAGTGTTACGCTCATGTTTGTGTCCTTCTCATATGGGCTTCCTGGTCTTTGAATAAAGAGAGCAAAGGGATGAGAGAAACGAATTGGCTGTGTGAATGTTTGGGCTGAAACACCAGGGGACATTTTTGAGACCAGGATGTTGCCAGGGGGAGGAGCTTAAGCTCCCACCTCTCCTGCTGGAACCAGTTTGTCACCTTGGCGAGGTGGAAACCGCGTTGGGCAGATCGGCTTTTCTCTTGGCTCGCAACTGGAAGTTTGCCATTTTTTTAGGAATTTAAAGATAAATACATCAGCTCGGAGACAAGCGGAAAAGCTGGCATTTTGTTTTTATCAGAAGATTTGTTGTCCCTCCTTAATTGGTGCAGGAGCGGAACAGAAAGCAATTTCACTTTCTGCGCGTTACTAGAGTCCAGCGTAGCTGAGTATAAATCCAAGATAATATAGACGTATTTTGGGGAAGGTCTTTTTTTGTCGTGTAGCAACATGACCGAGTACATCCTACTCGTCCTCTACTTCTCGTCCTTCATTTGCCTCTGTACCCTGGTCTGCCTGTACTTCTCTGGTTGCCAGGAGATGACTTACAAACACGATGGTGAGGACTCGCTGGGCTTTGAAAATGTTAATAGAAAGACTGAAGTGACTGAAGAGGAATCGGAGACCTGATGGGTTCACATTTCCTTTGCCTTGTTCTTAAAAATGTCGGTTCATGAGGTTATACTGCACGGAATTAGGCTTATTTTAATAACCGTGAAAAAAATCTTTAAAAGCTGTATTGAATTCAAGCACAATGTATGTTTTTTATTTATTTTAGTATTCCTTTTTGCAGAGGCATGTTGTGGAGACGTATTTTGGATTTGATGAAGAGTCGATAGACTCTGAGACGTCCTCCCTGACCTCCTACAACACTGACCTCACTGACCGCACGCCTGCAACTCCAGAGGAGGATTTAGAAGAGGTAAGAAAATCCTCTTGTCTGCATTGACATAATCGATTTAAACTATGTTCTACAGTTTTAACAACTGAAAGCTGTATGGAGATACAACATTTAAGAGATGCTATTAGTCACATACAGTATAAATTCAAGGTATTTTATTTTTGGGAAATGTTGCGACTCCCAGGCAGTAAATAAACATGTATATGAAATATCTGCACCAGAATTAGCTAAATATAAACATTAGAAAAGATAGAGAAAATAGTGAACATGATTTAAAGGAAAGTAATTTGCTGTACTGCAGCTGTACACGGGGAAATGTTTCATTCTTCAATGCGCGATTGAGGTGTGGGGGGGGAGGGGGGGGTGTGTGTAACTGTCCTGCTTACAAGTTTGTTGCGTGAAAGGTTTGTGTTTTTGTTTGACCCCGTCTCTTTTTAATATATCATTAATTATTGCTTTTAAAAAAAAATCCAAGACCTTTTCCCGTGAAGAGTCGGAGCTCCGTTTCCGTCAGTTGACCAGGGAGTACCAGGCCCTCCAGCGGGCCTACGCGCTTCTCCAGGAGCAGACGGGGGGCTCTCTGGATGCTGAGAGGGAGGCCAGGGTCGGTTCTTCCACTTCTATCACAAACGCTTTTCATCCCTTTGTGAAGTCTAGTAAATTATTTATATCTATTTGTCACACGATGTAAACTCGTCAGCCGTCCTCTGTTGAGTAGCCGATTCCTTCCCTGACGGCCGATCTCTCCCACCACAGACACGCGAGCAGCTGCAGGCGGATCTCAGCAGCTGCCAGGCCAAGATGGCCGACCTGGAGAAGGCCCTGGCCGAACGGGGGCAGGTAACAAAGACTGGGGATGGTGACAGGAGCTCCCGGGTCCTGCTCTCACTGGCCCTCCTGCATGTCTGTCTGGCTGCTCTGCTCCTTGTCTGGCGCTACGCTGACCAGGTCTGCCGCAGAATCCGCTGATGTCACTTCCGCATGTCTATTCCGCCCCCCCCCCCCCCCCCCCCCCCGCGCACTCGGTCCCTCCTCGTTGGTGCTGATTCTCTTCGAAAACCACTTTGGTTTCTGTCCGCCTCAAAGAGACTGATAAACAAAGGTGCAACGATCGACCGGTTTCTGTTAGACGTGAACCGAAAGCTCAAAATTTGTCACGAATGCAGGTCCAAAACAGGCCGTCGATGAACAGCAAGCCAGCTGATGTAAACAGAGGCCGCATGGACTTATTAGGATGCTTCCCAGCTGCTTTAAAGTGCAAAAACAGTGTTCGGTAAAGGTAATTACTAATGCTGTCATGATTTATTCAAATTGGATCTTACGCAATGTCGTTGTTGGTGAGAAACAAGATATGTTTTTACACTAATATATAAATAATGTATAAGATGGAACTAAGACCAGTTGAACAACCTAACACAAGCTCTAAACAGTTTATAATAAATAATTAGCACTACTAATGCACAGATTCTTATTTTAATATAAAGTTTTCAGATATAAATAGAATAATTGATATCCTTATTTTTTGTAAATATCAACTAAAGAGGACAATACAGTAACAAGAAAACATTTCAATTCTACAGTTGAAATTATTCTTCAATGAAACATTAACCTCTCAATTATAGTTCTCCGAAATTCCAAAGAATTGTAGTTTAGGTTCATTGGGTATTCAGAATGTAGTCTGTGATCAGTTCTGAACAGGACAAGCAGTTAAAGACGATGGACGGACGTATAGAAGTCATCATAAAAGAAGAAGAGAAGATCCATTTTGTCAACCCATATCGATTAAAATAACTTAGTTATTACCTACTGACTCTCTTGAGAAACACTAGAATTATTATGACTCACATCACTAGTCTTATTTTCTCCATTTGTTTGAGGTGTTTCCTGTCGCTGCATGTTTTCTGCATGTTGCCTGGTGCTCTGTGGCTTGTTCCGCCTGGTATGCTGTGCTGTTTTTCACTTTGGATTGCCTTTTGTTCCGCCTGTTACTGTGAACTCTTGATGCCTGTGAATGCAGCACCTTTACCTGTTCTATAAAGTCTTTATTCCTCTGCATCAATAAACTATTGCCACTGCCACTCTGTTGCTGTTTGTTTGTGTCTGCGGCTTGTTGGTCACTTGGAAATGCATTTCATGGCGCCCTGGAGGCTCTCCTTCCTCTCCTCTTCCTGCCAGTGTCATTTCTCGCTGACGTTGTGTTTGGTTGTCATGGCAGGATTCAAAGTGGGTGGAGGAGAAGCAGTACTTGCTCAGGACCAACCAGGAGCTTCACGAGAAGGTAGATTGCATTTGTCCATTCAATAGCTCTCAATAGTGTGTGAAAATATTCTGTACATCTTCTCATGGGAAATCATTTGGAAAAATACCAAAAAGAACAGACTCCTTATTCCGTCTTCACAATGCTCTTTTTAAACCTTGTGTGTTTGTGTAGATGTGTGCGTCTCAGCAGGCAGAGTCCAAGCTGCAGGCCGAGGTTCAGGACGCCCGGGATCAGAATGAGCTGCTGGAATTCAGGGTGCTCGAACTGGAAGTAAGAGACTGTACCAACGTCAGACTGTCACCAGGAGGCGACAACAACAACCTCGGCTCCAGACTCAGGACCTACATACAGTGACTCCCCAGACCGACAGACCCACTCGCGCGCACACACTCGAGTCGTCGTCCTCTCTATGCATCCGTGTTCTGCATGGCAGCTGTGTGCACCCCCCCTCCACTCAACTGGAATATTTTTTTTTTTAATGAGAGTATCTTGTTTTAAGATGAATGTAATTATCAATTGAATAAAAATGTATTTAAGTTAAATATTCAATCCCATCCACGTTCCTTTTGTCTCATTTTTGCATGTGTCCTATTTTTTGTTCACATTTTTCATACAATTACAGGTAAAATTCCTGGATATTAATGCTTTTAAATATTTGTTATCATAAATATATATGTGTGTATATATAAATATACAACAGGTTACCGACCTAGAGGTTGAGAGGCATGTGCCATCGCTCACATCAGTTCTTATTGTGTCTAGACAGAGACGGAGAAGCTCCGGCGTGAGATTCCTCTCAGTTTTGAGTTCCAGCATGTGTTTTTTCCCTCGTTGTTCGTTGTTTTGATTTCCCATTTAAAGCTTTGGGTTTCCACCTCGCTCATTTCGGCAGATCCCGAACATGTTTTCAGTGTCATGTAAGTAAATCCCTCATTCACTCCCCTTTCACACTCGGCCACGTTCCGTATCTGCCGTTTGCAGTGCGTCTCCCATCGCCGTTAAAATGACTCTGCACACTACGTTTGTATTTGTAGAGATTCCAGTCGGGCTGATGATCATGCAAGTTGTTGTGTGTTTGAGGTTTACAACTGGTGTATTTCCTTTAGGAGAGGGAGCGTAGATCTCCTGCCCTCAACCTCCACATGTCTGCGTTCCCTGAGAACAGCAGCAGTGCCCTGCAGATCTACTGTCACCAGCAGGGAGTCAAGGTGATGCAACACGCTCGCACCGACTGTTCTTCTTCTCTTAAGACCGCACGCAGTCAACATACTGCCTTTTTTTCACCTGCAGGATGTCATCATTCCGGAGCTGATGAAGAAACTGGATATCCTGGGAGATAACGGCGTGAGTCCAAATAAGTGAGGATTAAAAAGAAAAAAAAACCTGGTGGTCGTCAATTTCCGACTCTCATGCCCGATGTTTACTGTAGAATCTCAGAAATGAGGAGCAGGTAGCGGTGATCCAAGCGGGGACGGTGATCTCACTGTGTGAAAAGGTGAGCGGACGGCCTCTCGGTCGTGTCGGCTTTTTGCTGACACACTTTTTATAGTAATAACTCATTTATTGTGAAGCACAGCTGTCTTAGCTTCTGAGAGCACCGTAAGCACTCGTCCTCCCTCCCCGTACAGTGGTTGAAGCAGATCGACTGCACGGAGGCCGCCCTCACACAGAAGATGATCGACCTGGAAAATGACAAGGTGCATAATCTATCAGAACCACTAGAACACACGCTTTGTCCGTTTTTGTCCGTCTTGACTTCGAGATGCAAACGTCACCCATCCAGATGTAAGATGTACCACTCACGGTGTTGCTGATGCTGCAGCGTGTACCGTTCTCCACCGATGCCACGTCCTGTGTTATATATATGTGATCACATCTTGTTGCAGGAGCTTTTTAGCAAGCAGAAGGGATTCCTGGAGGAAGAGTTGGACTACAGGAAGCAGGCCTTGGATCAGTCCTATATGGTACGGAGCAGTGTCTGTCCCTTTATACCAAGGTTGGCCAAAGCCTCTCAGATAGACACAATGCACTCATTCATATAAACGACGTTGATAACCAAGGTTGTACGCAAGGAATAAAGCCTTGTGATGAAGTGATTCAGGAACGCACAGGTGCAACATTGTCATTCCAGCATTACATGAACATTCGAAACCCCCGTTTAACCTCATGACTCCAATGTTCGTCATAAAGGTAAAATTGTGTCGGGATACTGCATCTTTTACCACTCAAGTCTAAATTCAAACAATGTTAGCGTTCTTATTAATTTGTCTCAGGCTCTTTTGTTATTGGAGGGGGCCAATTGTTGATCTGGCTCTAACATTGCACACAATGTGAAGAGGAAATGCTGTCGTGAATATCCTGTGATGCATCCATGATTTAAGTAGACCTCTGGTGCAGTTTAATACATATTCTAGACAGAATCAGTGTAATGACATTTGGAAGTTACATTTTGTATTTGCATGAACAATGTTAAAACATTCTCCCCCTCACGCCTTAAATCGGCCCCACCTTTAAAACAAAAGTTAACAGCTCGGTCACTCGCTAAATAACTCTAACCATTGTAGTTTTTATTAAGTTTTGTCTTAATGTTTCCATTTCCCAATGTCTCTGTGAACAAAGTGAACCACTGGCTTGTTGTCTTACTTGGTAACTTTGCTGAAACTCTCACGCGAATGGAATTCAATTGCAGGAGAAAGAATAAAAACACAGAGTTGTTATAATGAAGTTGCCCCATGAAGGTCCAGCCTAAATAACCCTCAATATGAAAGTCCCTTACATCTGCCATGGTCACAGTGGGGTGTGTGTGTGTGTGTGTGTGTGTGTGTGTGTGTGTGTGTGTCTGTCTGTGTGTGTGTGTGTGTGTGTACATACGTCTGTGTGCATGTGTGTGTTTTTGCATGTGCATGTGCACGTGTGTGTGTGTGTGTGTGTGTGTGCACATTTGGCTGGCTGTGCAGAGGATCGAGGAGCTGGAGGCCACGCTGTATAGCGCTCTGCAGCAGGAGCAGCCGGCATGCCGGGCGGTGGCCGAGTCGCTGACAGACAGGCAGAGGGAGGAGCTCCGGCTCGCCGTGGAAAAGCTGCGGCGTCAGATTCTCCGGCAGAGCCGGCAATTTGACAGTCAGATCTTACAGGAGCGCATGGAGCTCCTACAGCAGGCCCAGCAGGTAAGGCTTAGAACCAATGAAGTCAGCTTACTGAGTCCCCCAATCCGACCCCCCCCCTGGTACCTGTCTGAAACGTCTGACCCCACCCGACCTCTGTTGCTATGAGAAAGATGCAGTATCCCCGTGTGTGCAACCTGTGACCCTGTCTGTAAGTGTATATGTAGAAGAGTGACTGTGTGTATCATTATGATTTAAGTAGCCCCCCCCCCCCCAACTATTCCCTCCACCCGGCAGCCCTCATATTAGCTTTACACCCATTGTTCAGTCTACGTGATTCATCAAGTACATCAACAACCACTGCACCTTAAATTCTATTTAAATCTATTGTGCTGCAACTTACTTTTCACACATTTCTAATCAGCTACTCATGAAGCGTATTTACGTATTAAACACGTTTCTAGAAACTGCTGTTACAGTTTATGAAATGATCCAAAAGTCCAGCGAAATAGTTTCCTCTTCCCCTTTTATTACCTATATTGGTAAAGCTGTGTTTGGGTGAAGCATTTGGCACCGGCTCCACACATTTTGAGCAGATTTTCAGCACATATTTAACTAAAATCCTGGTTTTAATATAAAATTCCAAGGTGTGTTTTCCAATTATATTTGATCTTCCTTTTTTATCCCTGGTCACACGTACATATACGCAGGCTAGTTAAGTACTGCTTTAGGTCTCCACCATGGACTCACTCCACTGTTAAATCTGCTCTCCGGTTGCCATGGCAGCCAGTCTTACCCAATGCAGCTACCATGGAGACAGAAGGCATGATGGGAAGAAGGCCGAGTATTTGGAGCATATAAAGGAATAGTTGGATCACGGCCTCATTAACTGTGTGGCAACCGTTTCTTTTGTTGGATTGTACAAAGTTTAGTTTGTATGCAGGTTTTGTGCACCCTAACCACGTCCGTCTTTGCCTTCCAGAGAATTAGAGAGCTGGAGGACAGGCTTGACTTGCAAAAGAGACAAGTAAAGGAAATAGAGGAAAAGGTACACATTTCCGTTATTTGTTTCTACCTTAAAGACTTTCTCTTGTGGCTTTTGAGTCTGTGTGAAATGTGACGTGAAGAGAGAATGAGAAGAAGTTTACATCTTCTGTACTGACGATGTGTCTTTATCTTTCCCCTTTTCACCTATTAATTAAACCCCTTTGTGTTCCTTCCAGTTTTTGTTCCTCTTTTTGTTTTTCTCTTTAGCATTCATTCTTTGGCCTTAAAGAAAGTGTCCAGCGACCCACATCAGGTAGCACCTTTTTTTCCCTCTGTCATATCAACATATGTATTGTTGCTTGTAACAATAACAATGAGGAAATAATTAAAAGCTGTATATTTCCTCGTAGGTGCTCCGGAAGCAGGCGAGGACGAGACAAAACCTACTTGTTTTTTATGCATCTGTAGACAGCTCACAAAAAAAACCCATGGCCTTTTTGAACAATGTGCACTTTTTGACCCTTACCTGGAATGCAAACATATTTGAAACTGTAATAAGTAACCAGATATAAGTGAGAATTATTTATGAATATAATTTAGTATCGTGGTTCTGGGATGTGGAACATAAGAACTCTCTCTGTGAGAAGCAAACAAACACACGGATCTACTGAGAGAAAACTCTGAATCAGAGGATTTATTAAAGAGACAAGAGACACCGCCTCAACTGATCTTCTGCTGGACAATAGAGAAGGAGAGATGGAAGGAGGAGGAGGAGGAGGAGGAGAGTGAAAGCACAGTGCTGAATGGGGGGGGGGGGGGGGTCCAAGCTGAGTCTCTACTGGATATGGAGGATTCTGATTTCTAAGGAAACCACAGCGCAGCGCCACAAAGTTCACAGAGCTGACGCTGTGCTTACTGGAAGCTACTCGCTGCATTGGGAGGATGTAACTGCCATCAGAGGAGCGCAAAGAACAGGTTTTTGTTTGACCTTTTCATGAGAATTTACTCCTTTGTTAATTAATTACTACTAATGCTAATTTAAGGTTGTGTGAGTTGTATCATTTTTAGCATACAAAAACATCTGTATTTTACAAATTTGACTTTGTGATCCATTGACTTTGTTATTCTGGCCTGTACTTTGGTTATAACGTACGACGTCAACCCTGCTTGCTAGCTTACTCATCAAGTACGAATACCCATATCTTATGACTGGCAGTTTGGATGTGGGAAGCTGTCTCAGTGCACGTAGGGGCATGCGAGGAAACGTTTGCGGCCGTCCTTTAAGGTTTTGGGGTTGGAGGACTTGCTAGGAGGTGCTGGAGGAGACCCCATGATTAAGAGGCAGGGTAACCTGAGCGATACCTCTGCTCAAGCTTGCTACCACGCTGTTGACGCGGTTAATAATAGATGACTGTACTTTGTGCTTGTGTGTCTATTTTTGTCCGTGTACGTTTTTGACAACCACTGACGCGTCAAAAGAGCATCACGGAGATATCGCCAACGCTTCTCCTTTTTACGTCTGACACCATCTCTCTCTCTCTCTGTCTCTCACGCGCAGGCCTACCGACGGAGGATCAGATGACCTCATCGGACACGGCGTGCAGCTCTGTTACCACGGCAACGGGCTCAATGGGAAGTGACCTGGAGCGGAGCGCAGGTTCGAGCCGACAGTTTTGATGCGACCCGATGAACAGGTGAGAAGGGGATCAAGTGTCACACACCTACCTGCTACTCGCTCTTCGCTCGGGGCGATATCACATATCACACACACACACACACACACACACACACCACCGCACTGCACACGCCAGCACGCTGCGGCCAACATCAAGCAATTTTGTTTTGCATGTTTTATCTGTTTTTTTCTCACATTGGGAGGTAGAGGAGATTTGAGATTCTCTGTCTTGTGTGGTCGGATCAGAGTTATTGAGGTCAAAGGGGAGCCTGCTGCTAGAGCTCCGTCGGCTGGACCTCTGCCTCTCACCTCCCCGTCATGCAGCACTCCCAGAGACTGGACCAAAGACTACACACGCTCAGGGAGGAGGTCCGGACCATGGTGAGTGCTCAGGGCCTTTGAGTACATCGACAGGCGTGGATGCACCCTGTTAAACAGATGTGTGAGATCTGTTCGGTCGACTTTAGTTATGAGAGTAAAGTTATCAGCTACAATAATTCTGGACTAAAACGTCCCTTCATTGGATCTACTACGCGGAGCAGATATGTCAAACTCAAGGGAGTCATCTTTGGCCGTGCAGGATGGTATTTAATCACAGCTGGCCCACCGATGTGTTGTCTATTAAAAATAGCTCCTGTCCCTAATCAGTCCACCAGGGGTCGCACTGTGCGGGTGAGCCGCTGTGTGTGTGAGCGCATGACCAGACAATCGCCATTGCCTCTGGTTTTACTGGTCCGGCCCACTTAGGGGCCCAAACGTAAGATGGGTTTGACACCCCTGACGCATAGTATGCAGTGAGCTTTCTGTAATATGCAGGAAGGACAACTCAGGAGGTGGTTTTGCTGATTATCCCGTTAGCCGCTCCGTATAAATATATATATATATATTTTCTTCTCTCCAACCTTCTAGACCCACGACAAGGAGCGGGGGGAGCAGGTTTGGAGGGACCGACTGCAGCGCTGTCAGAGGCAGCTGAAGGCCAAAGAGGAGGAGATGAGTCGGCAATCGCTGTACTTTGAGAACTTCAAAACCCAACTCCAGCACAAGCTGAGCCTGGCCCGGGACCGAGAGCAGAGCCTGCAGAACCGGATCTACACTCTAGAAAAGCAGCTGCTGGACGTGACCGTGAGAGCCGTCACCGACACCGCATCGATCGGGGCAGTCAGAATTACTGCCGAGACTGTAACACGCTGGGAAGAACCAGAGCGGCTGCCTCCCACGAGAGGACAGGGGGAAGGGGAGGAGGAGAGGAAGGAGGAGAGGAAAAGGCAATGGCAGCCAAGTGTGGGATATAAGAGGGGCGGAGGGCTAGGAGGTGACCAAGAGACACAAGGAGAACGGGTCAAAGAAGCACAGTCAAACGAAGCCAGGCTGCAAGGCTTCATCCTGAGCCTGCAGCAGGATCTCAAGGTGCTGCTGGAGAGAGAGGAAGGTGGGATGACGGAGCGGAGGGGGCTGATGGAGCAGCTCCAGGAGGTCCAGGAGAACAGCCACTTCCTGGACTGCAAGGTGGAGGACATGAGAGCAGAGGTGCAGCGGCTGAAGCTGTCCGAGCAGTCCTTGATGGGGGAGGTTGAAGAGCTGAAAGAGGAGAACCACAGACTCCAGCCAGAGTCGACGTGGTTGGGTCCTGGGTCAAACACTCTCTCTTATGCCACCACCACGGGACACTCCTCGGTCGGGAGCTTTGGAGAGGTAATTATTATTCGTCTAGCCTTCATTTAATCTGGTAGACTCATTGAGATCAAGATTTAAGTTTGGTACAATAGAAAAAACACAATATATATATATATAAAAATTCCAAAATTGGAAGTTTTGTAGGGGAAGTTGAGTATTTACTTGTAGGGCTTCAAGAGTCCTGATCCTCATCTGATGAACTGTGCTCACGTATCTGAGGAGAGATGTGATGTACTGAGGCAGCTTTAGGTGAATGAACAGTAGTTATGTGGAGCTCTCTCTTGTTGCTAGTAAGAGCCAGCCTACTTCTTCACTATGATACTAATCTAATTCAATTAAACTGGAATGCACAGTGGTAAACATTGGTGTAACATCTATAGTTGACAAAAAAAACTTTTAGAATGTTAACTGTGATCGATTCAGCAGGAATCCTTTATCCTCACAACAGAGTTGTGGATGTTATGTTACCATCTCCGCTTTTGTAAATATATTTAAGTAACAATATATCACTATAGTAGGAATTTTGATAGCTTTTTATTGTGTTTGTGTGTGTGTGTGTGTGTGTGAGTGACATTCCCATTTTTGCATTAGTGATCCTCACCTCACGTCCCACAACTGAAACCTCTGTGTAGGCACATCTACCGTTGGATGAGGGAGCAGGCCGGCCGCATTCATCCGCAGTTTCACCACTTCACCACCAGGAGGAAGCAGAGAGTCTACAGAACAACGCAGAGGATCGTTCCCCATCTGCCCCATCAGAATCTACTCCCCCTAAAGTCTTTTGCCCCCGTGTCCGGTCACTCTCTTTGACTACAGAGACACTAGAGGAGTTCAGAATGGGGACATGGTGCTGTAAAGGGGTTCTGAACCTGGAGAAAAGCCCCAGTGAGGAATCGGATGCCCTGAGGGAAGCCTACAGGAGCTTGGGGCTGGAGAAGGAGCTTGAAGCGCATCAAGAACAACGTGTCAGCTTTGAGGTCGACAGGTTACAAGTCAGCAAAGAGGTACGAGAGTCAGAGATGCAGCAGAGGTCTTCAAGAGAAAAGGTATGTCGCAAAGGTTCCAATAGTCCCAATCTTTTTATATAGCTGTGTTAACGAACTTCCAGTGACAGTTTTTCCAGTATATCACAAATTCTACCTCTGTGTATCCTCAGATCTGCGCACTGTCCGCCGGTAATGGAGCTGAAGATGCCGCTGATCTCCCCCTCGCCCAGGGGGATCTGGTCTGGGCCCTGAATCAGGAGAACCGGCTCTTGGCGGAGCGGATTCAGGAGCTGGTCGCTCACATTGAGCTCAGAGAAGAGGAGGTCAAGAGGGCGCAAACGCAGCTGATGGAGCGCATCTTCAAACTCGAGGGAAACCGAGTTAGGCTGGAGCGGGAGAGCCAGGAACAAGAGTGTCTGATTACAGAACTCACCAAGAAAACCGAGGATGATCTCAACACCATCATGGAGCTGCAGCAAAGGTTAGAGGAGAGTGAACAGCGTCCGGAGGAATCACAGGTTGCCAACACTCCGCGTGGATCTCAACTACAAAGTGAGCCGACGGCTGCACTGTCGGGAAGTTTTCAAGAGCAGAACCTGGAAGATTGTGTGGACAGTTTGGTGGAATGTGTGCTTAATGGGGAAGAGCCACAGGGGACGTCAGCTCAACAACTATATGACTCGACCGCTGCTTCAGCACCCAGTTCTCCACGAGATAATCACTACGGTCCTCTGCAGAACAGCCTGCTAATCAGTTTGCGCGTTAGTTCGTTGACTGATCGAGAAAAGCAGCTCACCAGGTCGGTCCAGAGACTCAAAGCGGACGAAGAGGAACTGTCAGGTTGCATAAATGCTCTCAGAGAGCAGCAGAGAGAAGTAGCTCTGTCCGTCCAAACACAAACGGAAGACAAACAGCAGCTAACACGCACAGTTTGGGGACTGAAGGAGGAGAAAGACAGCGTCTCTCAATCTCTGGCTGGTGTCAAACAAGAGAGAGAGCAGCTCACCAGGACCGTCTGTGGCCTGAGGGACGAGAGAGACCAGTTAATAAGGTTTATGAGGGGCCTGAAAGAGGAGAAAGAGTCTTTATCGGGTCTCGAGAGAGAAAAAGAGAAACTGTTAGAATCTCTTTCTAGTGGCAAAGAAGAGAGAGATCAAATCATGCAGTCGCTACGCAGTTTACACACAGAGAGCGACCAGCTAAGCCAGTCGGTGCTGCATCTGAGAGGCGAAAGAGATGAGCTCACCAATTCCCTCAAGTGTCTGAAGGAGCGGAGAGAAGAAAAAGAAAGTGTTGAACATTCAATCAGCTGTTTGAAACAGGAAGAAAAACAGATAGAGCTTTTACTTCAGGGCCTTAGAGAGGAGAGAAACGTCCTCTCGCCGGCTCCGCCCGGCCGAACGCAGGCGGAGGGGATCGATCGCAGGCCACTGAATCCAAACTGTGCCGTGGCCGCGGAGAAGTGCGCGAGTGTTGTTGGAACAGGAGCCACACGGAGACGTCCGGCTCACGGGCAAAGTTCTGCACAGGTATTCAGAGCGGGTCGATTCATGCCTTTGTGCATCATGTCGGCGTCTGTTGGGATCCTTAAGCAGGATTGCGTGTCGTTACGTTGGATCGATGTGTTCTTATGCAGCGTGTTTTTAATGGAAAGGAGGAGCAAAGCGATCTAAGGAGGGAGATTGAAGCTTTGGGAGAAAAACTAAAGAGGTCACGGGACGATCTGGACAAGAGCCGTGTAGATGTGAGTTTACACAGCTTGTCATTTCTTCGGTTACGTTTGTTGTGCTAGCAGATAATATTGGGTGATCAAACTAAATGATATTAACAAGAAAGTCTAACTCAAGGTCCACTTGCTTGCTTTATTTGATAGAGAACTTGATTTTAGATCAAACTTTTTATTATAGTAAACCCCTCACAGCATCCTATTGGCTTTGAATTTAGTTTTTCATGCAAAGTTTAAATTTCTGATTTTGAGATGCAGGAGTCACGTAAGAACAGAACCCCTTTTGTTCTGTTCAGCTCTGTTTTATATTTACAGGACAGTAAACTCACTAACTGTTTTCAGACCGAGTTTCTTGGCTGTGAGTTGCGTCGCTCAGAAGCAGCGAGGGAGGAGGCGGAGAGAAAGGCCGCCGCGGCAAAGGAGGAGCTGGTGAGGTGGAAGGACAAAGCTCATCAAATGGAAGAAACCAGGGAGGAAAATGACAGCCTCACCACCCAGGTATTTACCCAAACAGACACTACGATAAAAGCACAATAAGCAAAAAACACAGAGAAACGTGCGCTTAAAACCAACACATAAATCTTATTGTCATTCTTCTTTTTTGCTGACTGCAACTCCAGCTGCAAACCCAGATAAACCCACTGTTTATGTTTGTGTCAGGTGGAGGAGCTGCAGAGGAAGGTGGGCGTCCTGATCACTGAGAAGACTGCTGCTCTGGCTCTAAAGGCCCAAGAAAAGGAGCAATACAACGTCCTCACAGCGGAGCTCAAAGCCAAGGTATCTTTTCCGTTTCTTATGTGACACCATGTGTCTCTCAAGTGGATGTAAAACTGCTGTCATTCGTTTCTTGAATCTGCAAAGGAAGAAATCCTACATTTCCTCCAACAACTCATCCACTGTAGCCCAGAGAGACCCAACACGTTTTATACTTCAGCATATAGACTACTTTAAAGGTGAGCTAATAGATACATATTCCTTTGTGTGTGTAAAACCCCTCAGACGGTGGCCCTAGAGGAGCTGAACTCTGAGTACATTGCCCTAAAAAGAAGCCATGACAGTAAGGATGATGCGAGCGATGTTCTCGTCTCACTCAGGACCCGTTATAAGGACATCAGGGCCAAGGTGGGTAACCACTCGGGGAAGGAGGCTCTGCTCCCTTCTGTTGAAGCAGTTCGTTCCATGTTGACAGCGGATGCTTTTTTAACTATGATTTATAAACTGTAGTCTCTTTTTTTCACAAACTGCAGTATGACGCACTGAAGAAGAAGAGCCAGAGTGATGTGGAAGTAGCTCCGTTAAAGGTGAGCAAAAATTCACCCCTATTGTAATATTACAGCTTCTCCATTGTGCCGCTCTGAGCGTCTGAGTTTGACCGACGGCTGTTTGGTCCAATGACAGGCCAAGCTGTCTTGCCTGGTGGAGAAGTGTCAGGAGAGGAACAGCTTGCTGGTTCAGATGATGAGGGCAATGCGCAGACACGACTGCGTGGACTCCGCGCTCGCCCATCAGGTCGAGCGGCTGCTCAGAGACGCCACTCTGCAAAACTACACCGCGGCGTTCACGCCAAGCAGCCGCCTGAAAACCCAGGATTACGCCGGTGGGTTGACGGGGGGATTTGTTTCCAAATTCGAAGACTACGCCGGTGGATCGACGACTGATCAGACGTGCTCTACTGCATCCGCACATGTGCAGCAGCAACGCAAAAACGGATTCAAAGCTGAATCCGGAGTCCGAAGTGAAAAACCCAGATCTTTAGTCTCCACTGAAGCAGATGGGGGAGACCGGCAACCAAAGGAATCTGGACCGCATCACTCGGATACAGAAGAGACGTCCTCCCTGGACCCGACCGGTTCCACTGGATCCCCAGTGAGTCCGACTCCTCCCTCCTCCGGCGCACGCTACAGTCCCAGCAGGAGGCTGAGTAGTCCCGAGAAGATCATGAACATGTATGAGCAACTGCAGCAGACTCTGATGAGCAGCTATCAGGTACGCTACAAAGATGCAGGTTGAGGTTTAAGTTTGGATAAAAAGCATTGCTCCTACTGGGTATGAGTCTCATTAGACACGCCACGTATTTCTATTTCTATTCTTTGTTCATGTTCATGTACGTTCTTTACGTATTTAACCCGTGCGCAAAAAATAAATTCATGTGGAAACCTACAAGTTTGATTTTCGTGTAACGTTTTCACATGTGTAATAAATGCCTTTCTCTTAATTCCAAGTCTCCAGAGAGCAGAGGAAGGGGACGGCAGCCCGGGAAAAGTCTCTCGTTTCCATCTTCGGCAGACCTTCACTCTGCCTCTGAGACCACGAAGCAGAGCTTCTGTTCCAACGTGCCGCCTCCCGACTCCCTCCCGCTCAGCGCTGCTCTGAGCCCAGCTAAGCACACAAATAGGTCAACGACGCTCTTTGACGCAGTCGCCTCCCGATCCGCCAACATTACATCAAGTCCCAACATGTTTGCCTGCTGTCCCTTTAAAACCACATCGTCTGCTGTATCTGGCTCCTCTGACCTTCCTTTTTCCACGAAAGACAAGTCCATCCCGAGCCGTGGCACGGATATAAAATCACCAGAACCGGCAAAGAAAACGCCTGCTATCCCGGCTGAATCCGACCCGAGACGCACGTGTTCTACTCCTTTAACTCCGAGGACCGCCACCGTTGACTCCGATGTCTTGACGTGTCCGAAAACCACAGCCTCAGACACAACTGCCCCGAGCTCGCCGACTGCCCCTCAGGCGAATCCTTTCCTCACGCCTTCTATAACGGATGGTGCTACGCCCGCCCGCCATGGACTCGTATTGGCTGCATCCTGCGCTCGCCCTGCTCGTTGCTCTCCCGAGAGGTCCAGCAAGCCTGGCAGAAAATCCACTGCTGCTCTGGGAAGACCCACACCAGGTACTCCACTTATATGATGTTACAAAAAGGCCAAACGCACACATCCTTCAGATTTGTTTCATTAAATTGACCATAAAACTTTTCGTGTTAGAGCTTCAACTTACAACTTATGATTGCATTAGTTGTGCTTGTGTGTTGCTGCAATGTGATTACATCCAGTCCGGATATGGAACAGTTTCTGTAATTGAAATAATGTCTTATCTAATTCCAGAACAAATTTGATTTGGATTTATTGCTCACTGCAGTGCATGATGATACATCTCTACTTAAGTGCTTGCATTCACTTGTAGGTTCAGTTTAAAGGGAGTGACTTTATGTCTCTCTATTCTGGTGGGATTTTACAGTAAAATATGCCTCCCAATTAACAAAGAGACCAATAGATTATTGAGCATTTACCTCACATTTACAGCGTTACATGCATTGAATTGTTACAGATCGCTAAAGCACTGTGCTCCATTTCTCTTCCTCCAGAAGCTCCAGCTGAGGTTCAATCTGTTGAGGTTATCAAAACAGTGGGCCAGGGCAGCCTGATGATCGGTTGGGAAAGGCCGCCTCTCGACGAGCTGGGCTGCAGTAACGGCACGTTTGTGTACGGATATCGGGTAGGCAGCAACCGATCCATGGACTCCATCGGTTGTTTCTTCTCGTACTTATTACCTCCTTTCACCTCTCAGGTGTTTGTGGATGGAGACTTCCACAAATCTGTCATGAGCTCAGCGTGCACCAAGGTATCAGGCTCTTCAAAAGCTCTCATCGCCCGTAAAACCAAAGTGAACCACAGCGGTTCATGTTGCATTTCGGTTTCCTCAGTGTGTTCTGGAGAACGTCAACCTGCGCGGCCCGGTTCACGTCAGCGTCCAGACGCTGGGATCCAACGGACTCAGCTCGGACTTTGTCCACACCACGCACGTGACTTCGGTCAAGAACAGTCTGAGTCTCTGCGTCTGACTGACTGCAGCGAGCGCAACTGGATGGCTGCAGCCGCTCAGTGGAAACCTTCGAGTTTGAAAGGTACATGCGTGTCTGTCTGTTTTAAGGAATCTGTGTTGCTGCTTTTGGGTATTGATGACACAAATCACATTTTAAGTAGAAATCTGATTCATATATTCTAGAATATTTGAAAGATGGCTGAAGGACACTTTTCTCCCTGTCTCCTCTGTCCCTTCATCCTGTGTGTCCGCCCTTCACTTCACAGCCATCTATAGCCTGCAGCTCTCTGAGGGGCCGTCCTGACCTCCACCTCAGCCGGCAGCGAGGGAGACACCGTCACGCTGCTCGGATACCCGCGGGGCTCAGGTCAACCAATCAGAAAAGTCTCGCGTCGTCTCACTTTTCCAGCCTACGAGTACCTTTATTGAACTGTGGCCGACCTCAAAACCACAGCAACTCACTGAAGATGTCATACTCATGTCAGACTGTTGCCTCGGCCCTCAGGGTCAACCTGCGCGTGAAGGCAGCTGATTGACTGTCGAACTTCCTGTCTCTCAGTTCTCTTGAATGGCCGGTTCGTCACTAGTGCCGAGTGAGAAAGATCAAATCAAACAAATCCAAACTGAGAAAATGTTTACATTTTTTTTGCCGTCTTTCCACCAAGACAGAGCGCGCTGGAGGGACGTCTGCTGCGCATTTGAACACTGTGTGAAACACGGAGGGACCAGGTGTCGTATCGCTTCGTGGGAGATCGATGCTGCTGCCTCTCTTGACTCTATGACGTGAACAGCTGGCTAAAGGGACACGTACTGTATCAAAAGCCTTTGTTCTTTTCTTTTTTCTTTTTTTTATGTGCAGTAACGACCCCGATCTTACTTGATTTTACACATGAAGCCAAATATGAGAAGAGAAAGAGATTCACTCCAAAGACTTGTGTGTCTTTGTGTGTGTGTCAGCGTCTCCTCACACGTTTACGGGATCACTCCAAACAAAGAAGTTATTTACGTTCTGAATTTTGCACACAGTCGTTGTTGTATCTGATTACAGCTGATAGCAGGAGATGAAATCAAGAAAAGAAATTAACCCTGATATTTTTTGTAGAGAATATTATATAAATATGCCACAAACGAAACATCTTTTTGTATGAGTGACACTTTGATTTTCACACCTAGTAGGTGTTATGTTTGCACGTTTGTATTGTTTTACACAATGCTCACAATATACACACGATGTTCTTTTGCTACTTACTTTATGTACGGGTGTGCAGTGATCAAAGTGCAGCAAAGGTATTTTTCTATCAGTAGTAGAAGTATTGATTCCTTTGCGACTGTACAGAGAATAAATGTTTATACGACACTGACCGTCATTCCAGCGTCTCAACAGTCTGGGTTTACAAATGCTCGTTAAAATCAATTCAGAGTTGAGATTTTATATTATGGAAAATACATCGCTGTCCAAAACACACATCTGGAAGATTCCGAATGTTATAAAGAGAAAATATTTATTAAACCATTTGGTTTTGTGAGAAAGCTCCGTCACAAAGCTGGAAATACTTTCCTATGACGGTGACAATAAATGTGTCTGATTAAACTCTGTGTAGACGTGTTTTATTTTGAAACTCTTACCCATCGATGGACAAAGAGGGGAGACGTTCATTAGTGCACCTGACAGGTGCTTTGACGAGCGATCTAGTGGGCTGTATGACGCTTGTGTGCATGCAAAGACTCAAACATCTTAGTGTCTAATTAGTCACAACACCAAAAACTGAGGTAAAAGAAGAAAGAAGCATCAGCAGCCTAAAAATAAGAGGAGCTTCATCATCTGAGGTCATCGCTCATGCTCAGCAGAAAGAGCTCCAGGTGGAGGAGGGAGTGTGTTTGTATGGAGGAGTATCGGTGAGCAAACGGAGCGTTCCTCGTCTTGTGTCCGTTGCTTCCAGTAAACCTCGTGTGAGCAACCAACACAACGTCTCACACTACAGATGAAAAGCCATCTAAAAACGTCCCTTTACATTTTAGATTTGAAACACTAAATAAATTAGAAAAATGTGCAGATCCCCATTGATCCATTACAGAAAATGTAAACCGATAATACCCAGTTTTCTGTATTATCGATACTCTTGAAGTACATATTGCTTATAATATTTATGCTGCCGTCCACCAGGTGAGAATGCACTGTCCACAAGTATGGACTGTAACAAAAAACCGAAACTATTGTAGATCAACTGCAGGTTTAGTGAAGATAAGAGTATCGATACAAACTCCAGAATAGTAATATTATTGAACATATAAAGGTAACAGTAAGGCTCCGACACATAAAAGCTGCAGTCAGAGGCACAGTCTCTATACTTTCTTTAACCCTTGAGATGTTGATGGGAGAAACGACCCTGCTTCCCTTTCTCTACCTGACCTTTGTTCATCTCCCCGATGAGCAGATCAGCTCCAGGTGTGTCTCTTCCCCCACCTGATCCCCACGCTGCCCTGGCCTCCTCCACTCTTTACTATATACAATTCATACAATGTTATCCACTTTTCATTGTGTTTTTTTAAATGGTCAAAGTAAACCATAGCAAACATCTATCTATACTGAGGTTTGAACCAGCCTCTTCCACACCTGTTAGGTTGGACTCCAGATTTAGAGCCCCCGAATCCCCAGGAATCCCACCACACCGGCCTCCATCAGTAACGTAACACATATGTCGCCTCGGTACCCGAGCGCTCTGGTCTACGCCAGCTAACGTTTCCCATGATGTCACCGATGCCACAGCCCGGCCTTGACTCTTCCCATGTAGGCCAACGAGGGAGTCTACTTAAAAGGACGTGTGTATGCATGACTTCCCCGTGGGACGTCGGTGACAGCTGGGCTCAAGCTTCCTGCCAGGATATTCTGTTGTGACGTTTAAAGGCACTTCTGGAGCCTTCTGTATCTATGCATGCGTGTGTGTGTGTGTCCTTTGCACATGTGGCTGAGGGAGTATCAGGGCTGCAGGCTGATATCTTTTTTGCACGAGTGTGTGAGTGAGCCAGACAGTTGTTATCAGCAGCTTCTCTCAAAGGGAGGCAGGGAGGGAAGCAATGGTGTGTTTAAGGCTTTCACCCCCCCCCCCCCCCCCCCCCCGCCCCCTTCCCCCAGAGGAGACCATGTCACTCCATCATGGCCACTGACACCCCGAGCACCCCGAGCCTAAAGCGGGACGGAGGTCTGCAGTGGACTTCTGGCCCTCCAGGCAACGTGTGCTGCTCTCACCCATGAGACGAGCTCTAAAAGAGGGTTTGACTCTCTGCCGCTGCGTCGGGGCAGATGGGTCTTGATGCTGGAAGGTCTTGTTTTGGTGTGTGGTTGCCGAGTTGAAGCACAGTAGTGCTGTTGCTGCTCATTACGTGGGCCGCGTGTGCGTATACGTAACACGCGTTATGACACGAGGAACGGCTTCAGAAGAACATTAGCCACTGCTGATCCCTTCTGACTTTTGTATGATTTTGTACGCGTACAGATTTGTCGCTTTGTGTCGCTTCTCGCGGCGCGTGGTGTTGTGATGTCTCCTTTGTTCTCGCCATCTCTGAGTCTGTTGTTGGGGCCGTATCAGCCCATCTCAGTGCCTGTTATATTTAGAGGAAAACCATTATCAGAGCTTACAGCTGTGATTTAATTCTGACAGATCTGCAGCGTTCAAAGCAATCTCCTCTGTTTTTGTCTGGCTCATTTTTCTTTACCCCCCCCGCTCCCTCTTTCTACCTCTTTCTCTCTCTTTGTTTCACTCCATCTCGTCTCCTTTCCTCCTTTTTAGATTACTTTCACCATTTCAGGCCTTTTTTTTCTCCCTTTGTACAACTTAAGCTCTCTATTTAAACTCATACAATTCATATTCTCTTTTCATCTTTGCCTTTTCTCACCCAAGTACATTATATTAATGCACCTTTCTCTCTATTCTTAGCCCCCCTTTTCAATTCGATTGGAAGCTTTATTGCAACTGCTCTTGTTTCTTTTCCCCTCCCCTCTAGTTCTCTTCCACGTATACGCTCTCCTACCAGGCGGAGAAAACCGAGAGCTTCATCAGTTTGTGCAAATCCGCATTGAAACAAACATCAAACAGAGCAACTTCTAATTTGGGAAGAGACAAGCAATTAGTTACCGTTACATCCTTGAATGTGTGTGCAAATGCAACCCTAATCTCATTAATCATGAACAATGGGGGCGGTAATAGAGAAGCATGCTCATGCAAATTCCCCCACACAGTAATTTTCTTCATCCTTAATAGCCAAAACAGCGGCGGCGCCTCAGAAAACAATCCTCCTCCCTCTTCAACTCCGCTCAACCGCTTTAATTTCCTCCCACCTCTTTCCCTTTCTTCCTTTTGTCTTCCCCTCACCTTCCTCTATACCTTCTTGAAGTGTGGACCTTCAGAAAATTGATCTCAGTCCCGGTTTGATGGCAAAAACCCTCGAAATGGGGACTTTCCTCCAGCTCACTCCCTTTTCTCCACCTCTCTGTTTTTCTGTGCCTTTTATTTGCATTTTTATTGTTTCATTGCTTGCCTCTGTCTTCCCCGGGTGTCTGTTTACATCTATTTCTTCATTTCTCCTTCTCTTAACTTTGCCGTTATCGCATTATTTCCCCCACCTTTACTTTGCATGCTTCAGTCCAGTAGCTAAACGTGACGCGAACTAAATATCGGCCGGGAGGACGTTATAGGATTACGTCTCTGCATCCTCTGAACACTTCTCTCCCCTTTCAGCTCCATCTCCTATAGTCACTTTTAGTGTCTCGATTTCTCCCTCAATTAGGTCCAGGTGTTGATGAGAGCGTTGTGGAAAGCGCGGTCAGGATGGATTTAGAGGCCCGGTGAAAGTTCGGACTGGGAGGAGACGACGTGACGGACTGATGGGCGCTCCAGCTGTCTGCCTGGAGGTACGTTAAGGAGTTGTGAGGAGAAACCAAAACATGTGTGTGGACATTATGTGATGCACGCTTGTAGCAGCACTACAGTGGCAGAGAGTAATCAATGCATTTAATCGAGTGCTGTGGAATTCAGTGATATCTGTTCTTCAGTGGCTCCATTTTCTGCAACCGTTTGCTCCACGTTTCAAAAATGTATTGAATATTATGAAGTATATTCATATGTAATTGATTTTGTTATTAACCTTTGAAAGTAATTTTTTGGTTTGAAAGTCAATGCATACCTGAATAACACTGAAACTATTAGTAATTCAAGGTTATGTTAAAATCAAGATTTTGAATACGACATTAAATTGTCTTGATGTTACTTTTCTTTCAAAATATATATGATCAAATACATAGATGACTTAAAAACGTTCCATCCATGCATCTCAAATTTGTGTCGGATGTGTCAGATGTTTTTTCATCATCTTCAAATTAAAAAACTAAATAGCAAACAAAAGAGGAATTCACTAGAAGTATGTGATATACAAATATAAATATAAGGATAATAGGCCCATTTAGAAAATATATCATCGTAGAATGTGTTTAAGAATAAATATGCTACTCATGACCTTGCCTACATACCGCTCTTTTTTTCGACCCGTGGGAGGGTGGGGGGGGGGCGGGGTGATGTATGCGCTACGGTAGAGGGGCTGTGGGAGGAGTGTGTGTGTGTGTGTGTTTGCCTAGAGAGAATAAAGGAACTCGGTGAGTTTGCTCCGCGTCGGAGGGAGCTGTCTATTGTCCCCGGTGCTGAAGGTGGATTACTGCTCCCCCACTTGAAAGGCACGAGCCGTTTGATAAGCCTGGGGGAAGAAATGAAGAAGAAGACGGGGGAAATATAGAAAAGCTCACGAGACGTCTTCATCACTGTCACCCCCCCCCCCCCCCCCCCCCTCACCCCCCCGAGGCTGCCTGAAGATTGGAAGGAAGTTTCTTGTTTCTTGGAAACTTGGACTTGTAAGAGCAACTCCAACACGCTTTGGTTGTGTTGCTTGAGTTTATGTCTCTAACGCGCGTCCCCTCCGGCTCTCCCCCGCTCTCTCCGCGTGCTCACCCCTCTGCCGAGCAGACACCAACTTGGACTCATTCAGAGGAGGGATGGGGGAGGTGGAGGAGGGGTAAGTGGCTGAGGGAAAGCAAGGGGAGATCGCCGCTCCGCCTCTGACCGTCTCCCTCTGTTGTCTTCATACGCTCCATCAGAAGAAGTTGCACCCGTTGCCGCGTGCTGCCCCCCAGGTCGCTGTCACGATGGCCGGGTGTGCCAAGCGCTGCCAACAGGGACTCGTCAAGTTTGCTTCCTCGCTGCACAAACTGATCACTGGGACTCTCATCAAAGGTCTGTAAGTGCTTCTGTCCTGTGTCTCTTCTGGGTTGTGTTTGTGCAAGCGCGCACATGTGTGCATGTTGTCCTCGTCACAGCTGCAAGCCCTGGAAGTATAACTGTGACGTTTCATCGGCCGCGCATTAAAATGAATGTCTCACAAGCTGATGTTCACCTCATCTTCAGCTCGTAAAAATCGGTGCTTTGACCTCCGCTGCCTGCACTCTTGTGCTCTGCAGTTGACCTCGTTCTGTTCAGTGTGCTCTCCAGAGGGGGGACCGAAGGAGACACGGAGGAAGCGATGCAGCAGCTAACAGTGAAGAGAGATGAAGTTGATGTAGGGCAGTGTGTGTGTGTGGGTGTGTGTGTGGCTGTGAGGTAAAGGAGCCGTATATGCACACGATGCTGAGAGGAAGCGGAGGGGTTGTACTGTTGTGATTCGTTAGCTGTTATTTGTGTGTTGGTGTGCGTCCACGGTGCCTGCATGTGTCTTTTTTTGTGTGCACGTATTGGGGTAAATTTAATGCGTTTTATTGTTGAAGCTTAGCAGGGGAATACACGCAGAAAAAATCTGTGCTGCACAGCAGCAGCCTGGAGGAACACACACAAACACACACACACACATACAGTATAATGCTCTTTGAGCCAATTGACATTTTGTCCGGAGGGATGGGAAACGTCATAGAAGTCAGTCACACACACATACATTAGACTCACAAAGACCTACTCACTCACACATATGTTTAAGGATAGTTCAGGCGTTCTGTCACAGTGGGTAGAAATGCCCACAAGGAACACGCACACACACACACACACACACACACACACACACACACACACACACACACACACACACACACACACGTCATGAAGGAGCTGCTGCTGAGATTTGGTTGCGTAACAAATTATTGCTTAGAAGAAAACTCATAGTCAACACAGGAAGCAGGAGTAAGCATGAACTGAAAGTCTTTTTCTATCACACGCACACACACACAGAAAAAACTAAACACACACGTGCCCTAAAGCCATTAGGGCCTTTACAGTGTTGTTACTGTGTGGCTCGTGACTACACGTTTCTCTCCTATTGTGGATGTTTCTGTTTTAACCTTTTTTCTTTAAATCCATGAACAAACAGTTCTACTGTTGTGTTTCAATCACAAATAGTTCAAATTTGAGTTTTTCTGAGGGGCTGTTAGAATCCTTCACTACACCCGGTGGTTGTAAACTGCTTAGTTACGAAGATATTTAAAGAACAAGGAACACAAGTCAACCTTCCGGCTGCCTGCCTGATGATGTCTAACTGAGTTAGTTTTTAGTTTTTTTCAGCTGATGAAGGGCAGATAACACACACACTGCGTCTTTAATGTGGGTTTCAAACTTAGTTCTGCAGTGAGGGAAACTGAACGAACCAGAGGAGCCCGAGATGCTACGAGTTTCCCTACACTGTCCACTTCCCACGGTGCAACTTGTTAGCATCTTTCATCAGACTCTCGGACCCCCTCACATCTTTCAAGGCTGAGCTCCTCTTAATGACGAGTAAAAGGATCCTTGTGTGTCAAATTTGTGGCGGGCCCTTTCTGTTTCCTCTCAGTTTGCTTTGAAATACTAATAGTACTTCAAAAGTTACTGATGCTTCACCTCCGTCCCCTTGGGGTACATCACATACGGGAGAACAGGGCGATATTTGCATTGAAAGTGGGGTCAACAACACTTCTTTGCCATTGGTCGAGGGGGAAACTTTGCCCATGTGATGATGTGCTCTGCTACAAAAAGCAGGAGGAAAGCTCAGTAGCACCGACACCATTTTGTCCTCTTTAGTAGGATGTATTCCCAAAAGGTTAAGAAGAGCCAGTGTGCTCTGCAGCCGAAGGGCCTCTCTGACTTTTATACTTTGACTTACACACTGTTTTTTTTTTAATGACCTTTAGCAGACTGCATTTTAGGACACTTGTAACATTAATATATTCCTTTCCCTCAGTAGCAGCAACAGCTGTTGAGGAAGTAGTGAGATTGTGTTTATTCAGTGGACTGAAAGACAATGCAAATGCAGGTGTGCTCACAGGATGTGTTTGTGTGCAGGGCGACGTTAGAGCACCATTGACCTCTGCTGGTAGTTTTGAGAAAATGCAGCTTATTCGCCAGAAAATCCCATCTGCTGACCTCATGGATCAGCTAAGAAAAAGTCCATGATTTCTCCTTAATTCTGAACGTATTGACTGTGGTTCCCACTTGAAATGTACAGCATGTGTGCACTGTGAGCAACCACTGTTAATTAAATCCCTGAAGCTGAAAGCGGCACAAATGGTTATAAACAGAGAAAGTTGATATGATTTGAATTCACTTGAAGTGGTTAGGCTTGTAACATTCAACCAGTAGCTGTTTATGAATCATTGATTGGTCAATATAAAAAGAAAAGGACATGGCGTGTTGTTATCAATATTGCTGGTATCATGTAAAATGTTGTCTGTAATTTTAACCTCAAATAGGTTTTGTATTGGCAAAAGTGTGGGATAAACTGTAAATCTTAATGCCATGCTTTCTACTGTACTGTTGAGTAATTCACCTTTTTGAAAATACCCCTTTTAAGCTGTGCTCACTTCTTCTGTAACTGCAGGCTGATTAAACTAAATCCCTGTCTTCACCTCCTTCTCCTCTGAGTTCATCTCTGTCTTTCCCTCCCTGCTCAGCCCTAAACTTCTCCACTGAATTCCTGTTAACTGGTGAAAAACACGCTGTAAACATCCTGTCAAGCCACGCCAGCGCCTGCAGGATTTCCCTTATCTTTCCCATGCAGGCTGCCCTCCGGTGCCTCCCTCCGCCGCACAACGCCGCGCTCTGTGGGTTCGATCCCCAAGTCTGCAGGTGGAAATGTCCCGGAACTCCAAATTGCTCCTGAAGGCTGTGCCATTGGGGGGTCGAGTGGGCTTTAAAACGCATTAGTTCATTAACTGATGGGCAGGTGGCGCTGTGCTTACAGGGGCTCTGAGGGGGTCTGAAGAGTAGAAATTCAATATTCATCACACAAGAGAAGACAAAGAAAACTAACTTTGGCTAAAAAGTCCAAAGCAAAACACAGAAAGTACACAGCAAATTTCAGAGAGTTAAATTGACTCTGTGAGATTCAATTTTAACTGTAAGATGGTGTTTATATTATCCCAATCTTGTCAGTGTTAAATCAACACTCAATGAAGTATTAACAAGTTAACTCGGAATAAGTGTCAAAAATAAATCTGCTCGGTGTTAAATACATTACAGGTCATTTAGCTGACACGTTTATCCAAAGTGACTTACATTGCATTCTTAACCCATGGTTTTTACATTTTAGGGGTTAGGTGTCTTGCTCAGGGACACTTTGACATAGAGCAGCCAGGATTTGAACCACCAACCCTGTGGTTCCCAGCTCACCCTCTCTACTCCATGTGCCACAGGACGTAGAGTTAAACCAAAACCCAAGAAGTGTGACATTGTACAGTTACATGTCAAACCTATCAAAGAGTTAATTTAACTCTACTAAGTGTCACAAATGAATCTGATCTTGACACTGAATAATGACACCAGCCATTCCGTACAATTAACTCTGTAAGAGTTGAATTAACTTTTTCAGTGTGATTTCAACTCTGCACTTCAACACTTTGTAGTAATTAACTCTAAGAATTTTGCTGTGCAGTAATCGGCCCCTTCTTTTCTTCAGCCTCCAGTTACCTCATATTAATATTAATACAACATGGGAAGGATTACATGAAATCTACTTCATCTTTTCCACATCCGTGCCTGGAGGTTCTTTGGTAATCAGAAACAAACCCCGTTCATGTGATACTTTCGCGGAGGAACCAAAGATGAATGTGCCACTCAGTCTGCTGAGTGCTCCTGCGTTGGGAATGAGAGGAACACGCAATCCTAATCATCCTTTTCCTTCCTGCCCGTTTACCGGATCGACCAGATGAGCTCATTTCCCAGAGAGGAAAAAAAAAGCTTTGTTCATTGACAAAGAAGATGACCCAAGCGTCCTACATTTTAACTTCAGTAATGCTTCATTTACAGGTCTCACTTGAATGCCGTGAATTGTTTCTTTTCTCCCGGACTGTGAGGTGGTCGGAGTGCACAGCAGAGGGCGTCAGCCTCCTCGTCCTCACGTCTTTCCGTTGCTGAAGTCAACGTCGGAGCAGCTTAAATGAAGCAAAGACGGACTTGAGTCTTAAGCAAGCAGAGCATTATATATTCAGCGCCTCAAAGTGCTGGCTGATGAGGCAGCTCTTCCTCCGGTTTGATGAATGATGACGGACGCAGAGGTGGAATTTCAAGCTGTGGGTTCACCAGCGACGGCCTGGAGGGAAAATGTTCCACAGAAGTGCTTAATGAAACATTCCGCCGCTCCCCTTTTGGTCATTAGATATTCCTTTCAGGTCCTCCAGCTTTGATTCGGGGCTACTTGGCTTCACTTCACTGTATTCAAAGAAGCGAAGGCGTGAAAGTAGGATGGAGAAGTATCTGTCTGCACGATTGCACTCTTTACACATGTGTAGGTAAGCATGTGTCTATCTTTGTGCACACATGCTGTGTGGATATTTCAGAGACTGCTTTTCCCTGTCTGTGCTCCTGTGTGTGTGTGTGTGTGTGTGTGTGTGTGTGTGTGAGAACTGCTGCTTAGAAAAAGCTGTCATATCACTTTTAATGCGCCATAGGGGACACAGTGCATGTTTAATACGAAATAGTAATTCATATGGAGGCGGGTCTCAGGGGACGGGACACCATTGTACCCGCCAGCTGTGTAATAAATCCCCAAGCTGCATGGAATGAACCCTTGCATCAGTCTTTATCTGCTGAGGAGGAAGGAAAAGTGAGACGCGGAAGGGCAGAGTCAATCAAATGGAAGTATTTGTATTGGGTGCAGAAAAACTTGGCATTTTCTTTTGGAAGGAAAAAAGTCCAGTTCAGTCCAGTTAGCAAGATTGTAAAAAACTAATTAAAAATAAATCCTCTTGTGTATCAAGTGCTAAATGTCTGCGTCTAGGAATAGTAAACATGCATGGTAGTAAACAGTAAATACTTCACACTAGCTGAATGGTTCACAGCTTGGTGTTAGTAGGTTAGACGTTGGCTGCGAAAGAGGAGTATTTCCCATCCTGACAGGTGGCATTCAGTACGTGGGCGGCGTACAATGTGGCCTAAAAGAGAGACACCGAACCGACTGGCGTCCCTGTTCCTGCAGACGTAACGCACGCTCGGCCCGTCAGGTACCGTTAAACACGATCAGCGTTCTCTCCCTGCCTGCGCGTTGACCGCCGTCAGGCCTCGTTGCACAGACACGGACTGTGTCGGCGTGTAGTCAGCGTAGCAGCCGCTCACATTCTGTCAGGATGGTGGAGCTCGTCTCCTCCATCCATTACTCCGGTAAATCACCCTGTTGGTTCTGATGACTCGGATCACACTCGGCCCCTCCCTCCCCACCTACATCTCCCCTCTATCTTACGTTGACCTACCAGTTTTCTGCTCTGATTTGCTTCTTTCATTTCCCTGCCTAACCCTTCCCATCTATCTCACCTTCTACATTCTCACTGTCTCACTCTCTTCTGCACTCCTTCTGTAGTTATTATCGCTCCCCTGTCTCAGTTTCCTCACTCGTTCCCTATTCCCTCCCCTCCCCGCTGCCCTTTCAATCCTCAACTCTCATCTCCTCTCTTCTGTGTGCTCGTCACTGTGACCGTTCACATGCAGCCTCCGTTTGATAAGACCAGATACCGACTGGCCGCACAATTTATTATTCGCTGCCCCGTTTCCTCTGCTTCTCAACACCTTCTTACGCTGCTGTCAAATGCCTCCCCGCCCTTCTGTCTGACACCATCCTTTTCTTCGCCTCACCATTCAGGCCGTCATCTCCATCCGGTGAAAGGTCCGTTGTGTAATGGTTAATGAATGCTGAGCTCAGGATGACGCTCAGCACCTTGGACAGCACCGTGTGTCTCATCACGTCGGGCTTAATGTCTCGGACGAGTTTTGGCCCACGGCCTAATGGGATGAACCTGTTGCTGTTTAGTGTTATTACTCTGCAAAGCTACTTTAGTTTCCTGGTCCGAACCGCTTACCAATAAATGCCTCAATTACTTTGTCCGCGCTTTTAGGGGATATCTAAAAGTATTCTGAATGACATTATTTTAAAGGGATTTCAGTAGATTTCGGTAAAGATTTCTGGATATATGTGATGAACTATACTGGCTTTCTTCACACTCATGACACTCCTGATAACTTTTCCAGATTTCGGCGGTGTTTCTAGGAAAGAACCCTTGGTACTGACTGGAGGTAATATAGACAAACATGCATCAATTCAGCAAACTGAAAAAATATTGACAGCAAATGTTGGTGTTTTAGCTTCAACCCGCGGGACTTACGACTCTTCTCCATCAGTAGCAGAAGAAGGAAGTTGCATTAGACATCAGGGTGGTTGGGTGGATTGCACAGCGCACGTGTGTCTCAATGTCCTCCTTGACCTCCGTGACTCCCGGTCGCTGACTCGGACCTCTGTCCAATCGATGTTGTGACCTCTCTTGGTCTCATGTCAACAGGTAGCTGACGTCTTTCCCTCCCAGGGTCCACGGCACCACCCAAGTCTTCTTCTCCTTCCCTGTGTTTGATCCACCAAATCCGCCTCCTCTCCCCTGATGAATGCGTGTGAAAGTCAAACCTCACATTGTCTCGTCTTGTCCGAATCGAGTCGCGTGTCAACGTGTCGCTGCCGTAATGTGTTTTCTCTCTGTTGATAAATTGCCACCTCTACCGCTGGGTGATTGTATGTGTGCGTCTGTGCCCGTGTGTGGAATGTGTTTGTTGTTATTTGATTTTGATTGGAAGCTGCTGCCAGATCTGCCTCCGTCAGGAGAGCCAGAGGAGGAGAAAGGGGAGGTGTGTGTGTGTGTGTGTGTGTTTGTGTGTTGGGGTGAGCTCTTGCATACTCAAAAAATGTCTCCCCCCCCATTACCCTGCAGTGCTCCTCCCTCTCTCCCCCTCTCTCCCTCTCTTCTCTCCTTATTTACCTTCCTCTCGTCCACTGTTCGCCTCCTTCTTCGTCCTCTTCATTTTCACCCCGTATTGATCTCCAGCGTTCAGCCAGCAGCTTTTAATGAACACCGCGTGCTAATGGCGTCATCATCGTTCTTTATGGCCTCAGCGGAGCCACAGACTCGCCGCCGCTGTAAATTGTTTTCCCAACTAAAGCCACACGAGGAATTTCAATGGGGTGGAAGGGGTGGGTGGTGTAACACAGAGGGCAGCAAGGAGTTAAGTGAGTGACGGGGGGGGGGGCACACGTGTGAGGTGCACTGTCGCCATTCCCCTGCTTGCATCTGTCCTGACTGTGGTCCTGCGTGATGATTCACCAGCAGAGAACATGTCGGCTAAACGGAGGCACACGCACACGCATGTGCAGCACACCGCAGGCACACGCACATGCTGACACACACTGAATTACAAAGCGGGGTGGCTCAGTCTCACCCGCCCTAATCTCCCCTCACCTCTTGCACCTCCCTCCTCCCCTTTTTACCCCCTTCTTCCCATTTTGCCCCCCCCTCTCTTCTTCTCTCTTTTACTGCTCTTCCCCCTCGTAAATGTCCCATTCCCCTTTCCTTTGCTCTCGTATCATCCCTTGAGTGTTTCCTCCCCTCCTCCCCTCTCCTCCCACACACACACACACACCCTTTTCTCTACCGTTCCCTCTCTCCGTCTCCGTCCTTTACCCGTGCAACAGTGGGCAATCCCTCTTCCACAGCAGCAGGACAAGCGGGGAGAAGCAAAGACAGACAGGGGCAGATATGTAAAGAGGTGGAGCGACTTGAGTCTGGTGGCGGAGGACACAAAGAGAGAGAGAGAGAGAGAGCGATAGGGGGGAGAGGGAAGTCTGCAGAGAGGGAGGCAGAAGGGAAATAGGCAGCGTCGGTGGCAGCGTAGACCAAGGTTGCTCCAGTGTGCATGCGCGCCAGCTTTTTCATTCACACTCTCTCACTCTCACACACACGCACACACACACACACGTCCTCTCTCTCTTACTCACCCACTCGCTCATTCACACACACAGACGTTCACACACACACACACACACACACACACACACACACACACACACACACACACACACACACACAGACGTACACACACACACACACAGACGTACACACACAGCCTCGAGCAGAAGCAGCAGAGCATCGTGGGTGTGAAGCAGCATGAGATGTGATAGCTGTTCCTCTACCCGTACCGCTGGCTGATGCACTAACTTAATTAGAGCACACACACACACACACACACACCTCCTACACGCGTACTCACTAGCACACCTTGGTTATAGGCGGGAAGACACACACGCACTCGCAGAAACACTCAACCGGTCTGCAGCCAGGAGTCAACATGGGTCTTGTGGTGGGAACCTTTTCCATGCAAACCAAGCAGGTGAACTACCGCAAAGGTAAGAATGAATTTCTCCCTCAAACGCCCTCAAGATGTGCGCGCTTGCGTGTGTTTGTGTTCACATGACACGTGACCGTCATACGAGGCGATCACCTGTCATGTTGCGTATTTGTGCATTAAGCACAGAGCTGTGTTTGTTTGCTCTCATGGGCTGAATGCACACAGAGCAGGGAAGTAAAGTTGGCAAAGAATTTTGATTTAGAATTGGTTTGTGAGGCATTCTCTCCGCCATCTGCCCTGTGGATGTAGGAATGTTATTGTGTGTGTGTGTGTGTGTGTGTGTCCTCTTCACTGGGCATGTCTATAAAAGGTGATGGTATTCACCATCGGCTCTCTTAACCAAACCTGATTCCTGTCTGCCTGTGACAGGAGGAACTGGCACTGCATGCATATGTGTGTGTGTGTGTGTGTGTGTGTGTGTGTGTGTTCATAGACCAAAATAAGAATGTGCAGCTTCGTCCATGAAGACATTTGCGAGCAAAAAAAACACCCTCCTGGAACGTAGGAGGATGCAATGGGGTCAAAGGTGTTGTGTATGTTGTGCGACGGCTGCGACAGAGGTGGGTGTGTGCAGTCAGTGTTTTTTTGGTGTGAGCTGTCAGCCTTTAGCCGTGATCCGTCCTGTGTCGGCTGACCTCAGACCTGATGTTTATCATCATCAGCAGATACAGCGCCGCACCCTCAGCGGCCGAGGAGACACATCACGTTTTGCCACGCTGTCACATGTAGAAACCTGCCGAGCCGTGATATCGTATAAGACAGACTGCATGACCTCGGCTGTCTGGATCTCCTGTCTGTCACCACGCGAAACACTTGAAATGTCTGTAAAAGCCTTCAGAGAGCCGATGGATGGTTCTGAAATAGAGGCACGTATAGCATCCTGCGTGGAGTGTTTACCTTAATTCCCGACCATGGCGACAGCTCTCAGCAGATACTTTACATCAATGCTCAACAGATGAGGCACATTTTAAAGATGGAGCCAAAAATAAGAAACCTACAGAAAGATTGCTGAAGCAACAGCGAAAACACACGTGTCCGACGTGTTGTCTTCTAACAAATGAACTCTAGTTGGGCAGCCGTGCTTACAAAGCAACTGAGATTTATTTTTTGCACATTTTAAACTCTCTTGTCAGGGTAATACATCTAAATAGCAGCCACTTTGAAGTATGCACTGTGGGTGTTAGAATGGGATGCCGATAGACGCATTAAAAAAGTGGGAGTGAGAAATCGCAGAAAGTTGAGGACAGGAAGCGAGGTTTTCTCCTCAGGGGGCTGCAGTGTGAGTGTCAGAGAATATGTGTGCGTGTGATACCATCTGCTGCTCCGTTACAAAAAGTGTGCTAATGAAAGCAGGGCAGGATTCATTTTGCATGGAAGGCTGGCCCATCCTCTGTCACCACCCAGTAGGAGGTAAAGTTGCTGGAGAAACAGAACTTTTCAAGTGTCAGGATCTCAAATATTTTCTACGTACGGTCTGACTTTGTGCGAGGCCGAGGCACGTCGAGCTCGTGAAGTCTGATGACCATGTGACCAGACAAAAACTCTTCAAAATTCTGTTATAAAAGTGCCTTTTCCTATTTTTAGTATTCTGTATGACCCCTGAGATCGTGTCGCACTCGAATGATTGAATAAGAGGAAGAGAGGCTTATTTCTCTCACCGGCCTGTTTCATCCATACTGCTGCCCTCACTGCTTGTCCTTTTGAGTCCTTTGTCTTTGATTTCACATAATTTACTGAAATTGATTCACCAATGATTTGGTTGGAAAAAGGAAAACCACCTTTCAAAATAAAATATATGAATTGACCTTCTTTGTATGATCCCTGGATATGTATATACTGCTTGTATCAAATAAACTCTGACAGTCACGTTATCACACGGCAAGTTACAAAAATTCAGAAGTGAACGACCAGGCTCTAAAAGAACAACAAAAGAAAACCGCTTCAATTGAAAGATTATTAGTCCAGCATTGGACGGTTAAAATTAACATTCCATTATCAAGCTAGTTAATGGATATATAGCCGGGCGCAGCTCAAAACATCCTTGAGCACTTAACTCCAATTGCCTGTTCCAACGTTGATGACAGGCCCTCTGCACAGCGCTTTGCTCTAGCAGCCATGTAAACAAAGGCTTTCCATTGACAATCCTATTCAGGGCTTTTTATAGAGATGAAATGACTAAAACGAATTCATGGACGTTGCCGAACAAACTGAGTGCTGTGAGGCTCACTAAATGAATGAGAGGTTGGCTTTAAGGAGTAAGGGCAAAATGACGGAAAACTATCCACTGTCACTGTGCACAAACCCCTCTGCTCCTGTGAAATATTTCCCTGCAGGAATGTCACTACAAAACCTGCACCTCGCCGACACGTTCGTCTCCTTGTCTGTTTTTCTCTCTGCTTTCATTTCTCTGTTCTCTCCAGCTCCTTGTCTTACCTGCTATCACCTCATTTCACCTCCTCATTTTGTCTTTTACGTGCACTGGTCCCTTCAGGTTTTTCTCTTTTATCTCCCGAGCTGCTCTCCTCTTGATCGATGGCTATTTGTCTGCCTCCGCTGTCTCTCTCCGTTCGTCTCACTCTCTCAAACCCTCACATATCTTTGTGTTCTGCTGAGGGGGTTTTTGCCCAGAAGATAGCCTTAGCCCACTCTAAGATAACTCCAGCTGCTTTTACGTAGAGTGGAGGATGTATCACAATGTACGTGTGTTGCTGGAGAACATGTGTGTTGGATTTGACGTATCTGCCAGCTGCGGGGCTCAAGAGCTGACTGGAGAGGAGCCCTGTTTGCTCGATAGACTTCCTTGATCAAAAGAAGTGCACTGAAAGAGCCAATTAGGACAGCAAAAGAGCTTTACCAGGCACATGGCAACATTGAATTGGTTTCTGGCAGATCCCAGGTCAGGTGTTTGGCTTAGTATGGGCAGAAATGTTATTTTAAAAACCTCATAACTGATGTTTGTTCACCGTCCAAGTCTAGATTTACACAGGAAGCGTTATTTCCATTTTAAAAGATCTGCCCGTCATTTAAGATACTCTGTTAGCGTTTGATCTCTCAGTGTTGAAAATTAAAACCCACGTTGGAGCAATTCATTAAATAAAAAATCAAAACGCTGCACATGTGCAGATGCTTTATTTGCATAATATTTGCAGGCAAATTTAGTGTGCTCAGTTCTTCAAAGCAAAACAACATTTCCGTGCAATTTATCTGGGCAGACGGCTCAGCGCTGCGTTTGCCTTGAGGCCTTTGTAACGCTGCAGCCAATGAGAGAGACGCAGATGATGAATATAGATAGCTACTTAGCTGTGACTATGTGCTGAGGCCTGTACGAGCACTTACGGCAGCAGTGACGCACATCATTTCAACTAAACCGGTGTGACAGCTGAGACGAGATTCAACCGTAGGTGTTGTCAAAGCAGCATTTACCTCTACGAAGAGCTGAAATCTCAGTGAGTTTGAATCGAAAGAAACCTTTTCTCTTTGCAGCAGTTGGTGGACATTAACAGTTGACGCGCCGTTCATTGATCTTATCGTTAGTATCGTATTGCTCTGGTGATCCACTGATCAGAACATGAAATACATATAAAAATATATATAGCTGTTCTTCATGTTGAAAAAACTATTGTTATTAATTATTATTATCTGTGGGAGGAAGATATGCAAACACAACTAATTCATTACACTAATTAGGCTCTGCAACAAAGGGTTTATGCGTAGAAAAGAAAATATTTTTAATATATTTAATATTTTAATATTTTATATAATAATATTAATATATTTTCTAACTCTAAATGGGGCAAACACAGGAACAGGAAACAGCTAATCCAACAATGTCAGAGACCAGTCGTTTTTTTTGTTTCTTTTTTAAATTCTTAAAGAAAAAAGCAGCCTACCGAGGAGTCCATGTACACTTTGTACACAAAGACACGCTGTCTTTGTTTTGTGACCTCTGAGAAATAGGAATCTGTCGCTTTCAGTCGGAGGGGGGACGACAGAATAAGATGAGCACCCTCTATCTATTTATCCGCTAAATAATGATGAAAAAAAAGCTTGCGTGAATGTGTGAGAATTAGAAATCAGGGGTTGTTTGTCACCGCTGACATTCAAACGGTATGTTGGGTTTCTGTTTGTTTCACTGCACCACTGTTCTGCGTTACAGAACAATGTGACACTGGAAATGACACACTGACTATAATAAGTACGCCATCCGACTGTGTTTCGCCGTAAATGATGCATGACGCATCCTTGTGCCCTCATAAGCATCAGGCCAATGAGTCAGAGCTCCCAGTGCCTTTCACTTGATGGGCATCATGTTTATTCCTACAAAAACAACGCAGCAAAGCAAGAAAATATATTCCCGATGTTACAATGTAGCATTTTTTACAATGGCTGAAACGCAGGGATGCAGAATCAGTACTTGCGTGCGTGTGTGTATGTATGTTACGGCATCACTTCTCATGTAAAACTATGAGATACACCGCGGCTGTATTCCCCTTCCCCTTCCCTGCTCTCTCTCTCTCTCTCTCTCTCTCTCTCTATCTCGGACTTGACCTCCTGCCTGCTCTCACCCCGCATGCTCTTCCCCTCTCTACATGTCCATCTAACATGTATTTCTAACTCTGCATTTATTTATGTCCTTCCTTCCCCCCCCCCCCCCCCCCCCCCTTTTCCTTTCCCCCATCTCCCTGATGAGAGATCAATAGCAGATTCTCCTTTAATCATTCTCTTTTTCATGATGTGATGGGAGCCGGCAGGACGCTCAGCATGCATCCACTAATGAAGATACAGGCGGGTGTTGGTGTGAGGATTCATTTGGATAGCTGCAGATATTAGTATTGATTTTCCTGATGGACGTGTTATTCTCAGTCCAAGGCCTCCTTCCCTTTATGACTAATTGCCAAAACCTGGGGGGGGTCAACAAGACAGTGTCACACGGCTACATAAAAATATGATGATCTAGAAATATGATCTAGAACTGTCGCGGTTGTCAACACTGTCGCTCTGAATGTGCTGCTCTGAGGGAGTGGGCTTATTTTTGATGGTTTAGTCTAAATACAGATCTTTAGTTTCACTTTCTGTCATGCTTGCTCCCTTGTTTTGTTTTTCTAAACCTCATTCTCTTTGTTCCTCCGTCGGCTTTCCATGGAAATTTGCCGTCCGCGGGTCTCCCTCATGCTCCTCTCTGCCTTTTCTTTCTTGTGATGCCACTCGCCCACTCTCTCCTGGCTCTTTTTGCCCTCTTTCTTTCTCTTTCTTCCGCTCACAGCATCGTATTCTCCTCTCCAGCTGGAACCTCTCCTGCTGCGTTTCCTCCTTATCCTTTTTCATCTTTCACTGCCAAATACCGTTTCTTCTCTGCCTTTGCTCCTTTTTTTTCCCTTCCTCCTGATGCGCTCCCGTCCTACATCTTTCTGCTCTTGATGTTTGCTACGCTCCTCTCTTCTGTCTCTTATCATGTCCTTCCTCAAAAGTAGGACAGGGGTCCTGCGAAACCGTCTGCAGCTGTTCCTGCATGCCTGCAGGAAAACACCAGGCAATTTGGCAACAACACACACACACACACACACACACGCGCGGACCAACCTCTGGCTCTTTCTCTCTGCTCTACTGACAAATTATGAAATGATTAATAGTGAGACATTCTGTCACTGTGTGGAAATGGGGCTGTCACAGACCGAAGGGAGGAGAGGGATGGAGAAGAGAGATTGGCAACGACCCAGAAACAATGGATGAAGCGACACAACACAGAAGACGGATGCGTTTTACAAAGATTACAGTAATACATGAAGATATGCAGATAAAGGTGTATTGGTGTTGGCTGTTTCCTGGTAGCCACATTTATAGATAAGATAGTGGAAGGAGATGCAGGTTTAAGCACAAAGAAGAAAGTATGGCGCTGTGAAAATTGGAGGAATTTACTGCCTATGAATTCCTACAGGCACGCTGCAGGCTATTCATTTTGTAGTGTGTGTGTGTGTGTGTGTGTGTGTGTGTGTCTGTGTGTGTGTGTGAGAGTGTGTGTGTGTGTGTGTGTGGCAGAAAATGGACATGCTCCATGGTGCTGCACACTTAAGATGCCTTGAATTGGCCATTCTCTCTCTGCCACGTTGGTGAATGTGCAGAATGTATGCTGTGTGTGTGTGTGTGTGTGTGTGTGTGTGTGCGTGCATATGTGTAGGCCGGGTGAACGCATTGCTCCCCACTGCTGTCCATTCTGTCTCCACCGCCTCCAAACCTCACACGTCCAAGAGCCGATTTTCACAGAAACAGATTGGTTTTTGTCACAAAACTAAGTCTTTTGCGCTGAATTGTCCCACATGGCTTCCAGACAATCACACCTCGTTCATTATTCAGCATCAGCAGACAAAAAGTGTCCCATATTCGGAGCGGTTGCCACATTCGGAGGTTCTTTATAACGGGCGGCTGACTTGATATAACAGCACAGCGTCTCTATTTGCTCATTTCGCGAAAGAGATTTGAAATGTTTTCACCCTTGAAATCCAACTGTGACCTATTGATAATGACGTGTTTACACGTCGGGTCCTGGCTGCTTTTTATATTGGAAATCCATCATGAGAGGATGGGATCCTGTTGCGTGTTGATAGAATTATCTGAACACAGCATTTAATGCTCTTTCTATTACATTTACTTCACAACTAGTTGTTACAGGCCTTAAGCTTATTATTGAGGTCATAGTCAACGGTGTGGTTGTACTTCATTATATTGATTTTATGCTTTATCGCTCTTTCTCTCCTGAAGGGGGCAGAATATTAGAAACAATGTGATTATAATGCAGTCCAACCCGAAACAACCCTAACTATTTACTGAATGATTTCATGCATCGTAAAAGTAGACATTATAGATATATATACATATGTGTGTGAATGTACTACTTCCATTTCCTCCACTGCATCTATAACGGCCTTTAAATTTGTCTCGTTGTTCTTTCATCAATCCAGGCCGTGTACCTTGTTTGTAGTGAGCAGCTCTCACAAGCAACAGCGTGCACTCCTCCGGTTTGATCCGACACTCGTCATGATCCCTCTATTTCTACCCTCTTAAATATCTCATTCTTCTCCCTTTTCCTGCCTTTAATCCCTCTCTCTCTCTCTCTCTTTTGACTTTAAGCCTTTTTTTCTCCATCTGCTACAACTCACAGTCTCTGCGTTCCTTCATCCGTCCCCTGTTAAAGCGTAGGTGGGGGTATTATGATGGATGAAGTGCATGGAGGTGTGGATGGATTGAAGTGGCCTTTTCGTGGACAAAACCGTGATGTTGAGGAAAAACACAAGTGATGCAGTGATGCAGTCCCTTCACTTCATAATTCATATTTTCATCTCAAATCAATACCTCGGGCTGTATCTTTTTACATATTTGTCCCCCATCAGAGGGCAACAGATGCGTTTGTGTGTGAAATGCAACATGACATGTTTGTTTGTTTTTTGCATTGTGGAGTGTTATCCTTTACAAATCAATGGGTACCCTCGTATTCATTTATAATTTGGTGAATCAACACCTTGGCAATTTCATACTGAATCACTGATGCCCTGCTTTGCTCCTGGCTGGCGGATGCATGAGAGAGAGAGAGAGAGAGAGAGAGACTACAAACACTAATAAAAAAAGGGAGGGAGGTGAGAGTGGGAGTGTGAGGGGAGAAAAAGGGAAGCGAGACGAGCGCCAAACAGAGGAGGAGCGCCGTGAGGAGGCGTGAAAGGAGGGATGATGGAGAGAGAGGGGTCTCTGACGAGAGCAGCCGCTCAGAGAGGAGAGAGGGAGGAGAGGATGAGAAGAGGAAGGAGGCTGAGGGAGAGCGTGTGTGCGCACGAGCCGTCCCAACACGTGACAAAAAGAGATCCAGACCACAGCACACAGACGCGCTTGTTTCCACGACGACGACAGCAAACATGGGGGCTGTGGTGGGCACGCTGACCATGCAGACCAAGACGAGGAGGCTGTCCAGGGGTGAGGGAATTTGCATATAAACATATAAACACAACGCTTGCACACATATGGGTAGTGGAAGTTTTTTACAATGTGTTTGTGTATTGATCTTCATCACACACACACACACACACACAACACACACACACACACACACACAAATATACAAGGCACGTACGGCAGCTGCTGAATAAAAGATGAAGAAATGCTGGTATTTCAGTTAAGATGCAGTAAGAAGAGGGCATGTGGTGTGTTTGTGCGTGTGTGTGTGCGTGTGTGTGTGTGTGTGTGTGTGTGTAAGTGAGTGCAGGAGAGATCAACAAGTGTTCATAGAGGAGGAAAAGCATCTTTTTATTCCACAACAAAGTTTTAGTGCGATTGTGTGTGTACGTGTGCGTGAGTGCATCTGCATGAAGCAAACCGTGGGAGGAGAGTGAGACACGGCGTGCGTGGTTGTGCGATGTGCGTGTTGCTCTGCCTACAGTGTGTGTGCGCATCGACGGCGCTAAAACACACACACACACACGGTCGAAGGTAATTGTCACTCCGCTCACACGCCGCTTTTCCGTCTTGCTGTTACCTTGGAAGCATGGTAGCCATGGCAACAATAGATGTCAAATATAGGGGTGGTGGATTGGGATATTCCTAAGTAAGTCAAGGCCATGTTAATGAGGCTGAGACAAGCAGAGATGCTTATTGTGTTGACTTTTTTTGTAAAGACCTGTTGCCTGCAGAGAAATGTTTTAGTTCGTCCTGACTCGTCCTAGTAAAAGCCTGTAAACCTCATTTACACACAGCACATCTAAGGGATCCAAACTGCTTAAATGGGCACACTGAGCAGGAGACCAGTGCCAGAGTGAAAGGATGTCCTATTAATAAGTGCAGTCGTATTTGTTGAGGCCGGCTATTATTGGTTTGTCTGCGCAAATTAGACCATACAGGACGTTTTGCGCACGTCCCTCAGGTGAGTGCGTGTGGCTCGTGTCTTTTGAATCAGCTGTTTTGTATCCCCCCCCCCTCGTGGGTGATAGAAAAGCCAAAGCGTAAATGTGTTTGAATAATTTTATAATAATAAAATAAAATAATTTTGAATAATGATGTGATTCGCACTCGCATTGTGAAAAAACGTGTGAAATCTTACTCGTCCTGCAAATGAAAGCCCAGCCGCTGTTTACCTCCACGTTTGCTCTGCACAAACAAACACAGAAGGCAACGTGGCGCTGGGGCCATTTGGAGGGTGTTTGTAATTCTGGTGTCGTGGTGCTCGGGCGTCTCTCCCTCTAACGTGTTGGCTGTGTGCTGGCTTTAGTGCAGCACGGCTCGTGTACGTGCAGCTGCCATTATGTGCTGTGGCAGATAACCTGTTGTTATCCGGGGACTGTGACACAGACAGTGACACGGTGCACGGCTGTAACACTGTGATTAGATTCCTGCAATGATTGATCCTCTGAGCACGAGCTCAATGTTTTAATGGCAGCTTGTCTGTTTTTCATCACGGCTGCTTGTTGCTTTCTCAGCCTGCTTTATTTTCCTGTCAAGCGGTCTTTTCTTCCCCCTCCGACAGCCTCTCCTTGTGTGTACTCCTCCAGCTCCTGTTGTTGTGTCTCCATGGTGTCACACCTTTTCGTGGTGACCTGCGACTACTCATCTCTGCAGCAATATTCTCACCAGGCACATTTCTACCCTCCCCGGTGAATCCTTCATTCCCTTTTTCGCCCCCCCCCCCCCCCCCCCCCTCTGTGTTATTCCTCACTTCCACTGCCGCCTGCAGCGATGCCGTCTCAATCGTCTCCCCGTCTCCCTTCCTTCTCCGTCTCTTCCTCCCTCTCTCATCTTGCTTCCTTTGTGCTCTCTGATTCCTCTTTACCCGCCTCTCGTTTTCTCCCGTTTCACGTCTTTTTCTCTTCCCACTTTCTCGTCTCCTTGTAGATTCCCCCTTTTCATCCTCTCACTCCATCCCAACCCGTGTTCCTCTTTGCCTTTACTCCTAATTTCCCCAGCCACGCGCTCACGTGGCGCCGCCACAATCTGTTCCTCCTGGCAACCTCTTCTCCACACCTCTCTCCCCTCTCTTTATGCATCTATTCTCTCATCTGTTCCCTTCTTCCTTCACCCACGCTCCCATTAGCTGGTGTGAGTGCTTATTAAGTCATTTCGTCATTCTCCTCTCTTGGCATCCAGCAGTGTGTGTGTGTGTGTGTGTGTGTGTGTGTGTGTGTGTGTTTGTGTGCGCGTGCGTGCGTGTGCTTCTACAGATTAGACACGTATTTACTCAAAAGTCAATATTGGCATGCTGCAACCTCTGCCGTCTATGTACGAGCCGTATTTGACTCACGCCTCCTAAACTTAATCGTGGCCCACTAACAATATGAGGAGGTGACGGATGTGGATTTGTGTGTGTGTGTGTGTGTGTGTGTGTGTGTGTGTCTTCGCCCTGCGTGCACTCAAGCAAGCAAACACTGCAAACACCCTCCAGCACTTCAGTCCTCACTCCCAGGCTGAGGGCTGGTGAGCAAACAGCCATGTGTTAGCACACAAGCATGGGAGTGTGTATTCTGTGATCCACAGTTGTGCTGTCTGATATTTCCTCCATGACCCTTGAGATTATGTGCTCAGTCTGGTTTTGCTTGAGGGTTGTGCGACTGCGTGCGTGCGTGTCTCAATGTGTGTGTCCGTGTGAGTCCTCGAGCAGAGCGTTTCATTGGACTTTCGGTGAACCACCCGAAGGCCACTCAGATCGTCCCCACGTCCTCTGGCTTGGGTCGTCTACCGAGGAAGACGATGCATCCTGGAATGAGGGCAATGAGGGAATTGTCGTGCAGCGCTTTTCGCAAGATCGCAAAAACAAGCGTGTCGCAGCTGAAATCCATCTTCAAGATACTTCCTCCACTCCAGCAGGGAGCCCATCGAGCGGCTACCTTCTTGGTGACAGCTTCCCGCCTTTTAATGGGGCCGGTGAGGGAGAGCGAGCGCTCTCCATCGCAGCCAGGACGGCAGATTATGGCTCATTCAGATTACGCAAATGAAACGCTTGCTGGCAAGAATTAAATGACAGCGTGGAGGAAAGAGAGAAAGCATGGGGGAGTCGGAGGGAGAAGAAATGGAGGAGAAAGGAGGGATCAGCGGGCATCAGAAGAAACGACTTAAGAGGGAAGTGAATTGTTCAGCCCTGTTTCTGATGTGCGCTGTGTGTTTGAGTCTTCTCTTCGTCTGCAGTCAATGATGTCAACAACCCCTGACAGGAATGGCTCAGGGTTTCGGTCGAATGTCCGATACGCGCAACTCTCAAGGCCACTTGTTAGGTTGGATGTATCTCTGCTTTGGTGAATTTACTGATTTTGTTTTGGAACACTGTTTCTGTACCTTTTATTTACTAGTAGGCTACCTTCACCCTACAATTAGACCTTGGAACATTGTCTGGAAACTGCGGTGAGATTAGAATTAGGGATATGCACTTCTTAATAACCATGAATGGATTACAGCACAGGCCCAGTGGGTGTAGAAGCCACTATGAACTTGGTTTGAAGTGATCATTTAAAACACATTTTAATTGTAACTCAAAGCCTTCTATCAAATCGGCCGTAGTCTCTTTGATTACAAAAGTCTTAACGGGATGGAGGACTAAAAAATGTTTTGAATGTCTCTGAAGGAAATTGAATGCTTCTCTTGCCATTTAATTAAATTGAACTAAGCAATCGCCGTACTAATCCGAGTTTAGTAAATCGAGCTAAACTTAAATTGAAGAGCGTCATGAACGTGTCACTATTAGAGATGCAGACTGGCTCCTCTGTGAGTCGCTGCTGCCCCCTACTGGTCATTTCGGGTTACGGCACTTTATGCTCTTCTCAGTGAGACACATTACAATATTAAGACATTATCAAGGAGACGGATAGGGTTGTCTCACTGGGTGTCTTCATAACTAATGATTTAGATAAAGTGTTCCTCACATTGTGGAGTAAGTCATTTTAAAAGGACGCACCCGTTGTTTATTTAGAAAAGTCTCTTTGTAGTAAATTAAGTCTCCTGTTGTTCGAGGAGGACTGTGTGTCTTAATGGGGCCGATTAATCAACTGCTGATGTGCTCATAAACACACACACACACACACACACACACACACACACACACACACACACACACACACACACGCACGGTCGTACAGTAGAGAGAAAGTTTATCCACAGCGCTCCGGTGGGACCTCCTGTGAAGGACACAGGGAGTGTAACAGAGGGGGGGGTGCGGGCAGGCGGGGGAGGACAGTTAGTCGGATGGCACAGAGGTCAGCGTAAGAGAGGGAGACGCCCCGGGGAGTCGGGATGCAGGGTGATAAAAAGACAGAGACCGAGAGAGGCAGGCGGGTGCTGATCGCACTGGGAGAAGGCAGGATGGAGAGAATGGAGCAAGTCACAGTTTTAAAGTTAAAGTAAAGAAAGTGGAACAAGGATTAAGAGGAGAGTTGGAGACGCACGGCTTCTAGCAGAGCGGTGGAAAGGAAGGAGTTGGTCGGGATGGAGAAAGAGGAGCCGGGCGAGAGCAGCTTACAAGCTGTAGTCGTCGTTCTGCTGTGCTGTGGGGCCGTCAAAATGCTGCATCTGCTGGGAGTCATCAGTGTGGAGGGTGAGTCAGGACTATAACCACCGTCCCCGTGTCCACACGACCAGCAGAAATAGAATCAGCCTGGTTGTTTTTGGTCATGTTATCATAATGTCATGTATCGCATTTGCAGCCTGCACACACTGTAGATCTTACTTCAGTACATGCTGAAAGGATTTTGCCCTGCTAACCAGTCTGATCAGAAGTGAGTGAAGGTGTGAACCACAATTAATTATTACGATCATTTTGCCACCAAATCGAAAATTCATGATTCCCCTTAACTGTAGTGCTATTTATCAATCTAGATGGTTTGGGAGTCACGTGGTTTTGGAGATATCTGCTTGCCTTTTAGTGAATGATGCCTATTTTTGCATCCTGAGCATCCCCAAACCAGGCTCACACTATGCGTTGTACCTTGAGCTGGGACGCACTGAGCTGTGGTCACTGTGCAGGAGCCATCAAGGCTTTAACATGGACGATAGAGTCACAGCAAAGCCCCACACACGAGTGCACTGGTGTTACCCCTAAAGGTGCGTCAGTGTGAATCTACAGGACAGCATATAAAAGCATCACATCAGTGTGTGTGTGTGTGTGTGTGTGTGTGTGTGTGTGTGTGTGTGTGTGTGTGTGTGTGTGTGTGTGCCAGGGGAAAGGTGCTACAGTATATTAAGAGAGACTGTTTGGCAACTCAACAGAAGTTATACAAGAACATGATGCTGGATGTCATGTGGGCTGTTGCGATTTAAAATTACTTTTATTTGAATTTGCGATGCAATCTTACAAAAAAAATTGAATTAAGACTGTTCAATAACGTTTCAAAGGTATGTAACATCATAACTGGCATTTCAATTCAAACTCACTTTCACACTTAAAGCCGCCACTGTAGGTTCTCTAAGCGGTTCTCTAAACAACATTCATCTGGATCCGTTCTTTTCTTTCTTTATGATGATCTAAATGTTTGATGATCTCATGCCACCCAAAATAGTTCAGCTAACACTAAGCTACGCTTTACATACTGACAAAAGTGGCAAACTTCTCTCCAACTTTCTTCAGGAAACAAGTCACATGACACGATGAGAAACAGGAAGTGGAAGATGAGAGGAGAACGCCGTCTGGTTCCTCTGTTGGCTCCTTTCCATAATGTATTGAGGAGTGGCCTCGAGTGAATACGCTGCAGATACTGGGCCACTTTTTAAAAAATGTCTTCAACCACATCAGTCACCCAGACCCCAAAAACACTGGGAAATAGGGTCCACGTTGAAAAACACCAAAGTTACCCTTTAAATCATAACCAGCAGCACTTCAGGTGCTCATGAAAGCTTCTGCATGGATCACATGGGAGGATTTAAGTGCCAAGGACAGTGTGAACACTGTCGAACGTCATTAAATCAGCACGAGGGGCCCTTGGAAAAGCGCCGGTTCACTCATCGTACCAACATGAGACAGTGTGTCTCTACCTGCTGGCTGCGTACCTCCTCTGATGGCGGCGCAACGATCTGTTCACTGATTACAGGGATTTGCATGTAAATGCAGAGGACAGAGAGGAAATTATACTTGATCAACAGGCGGTGCTTTGGATGGCGAGCTTTTAAAAATCCTTTTTGCAACACAGCTGGACAGTTTAAGGCAGCTCGGTGACATTCAGACTTTATTCTGAAACCGTGTTCAGAAAGCCTCCTACTTAACCACCGACGTGTTTTTTTGGTCCAGCATTTACCGCTAAACGTGTCGTTTTTTTTAGGACCGTTTCTATTAAATAATGCAAGGTTATGATATTATGCATAATTATTACATTCTAAATTGCTTCAGGGAGAATGTGTGCACTTGTGTGTGCTGGCAAGCTGGCTTTCGTGGCAGGTCGAACCAGGCTCTGTGAGCCGGCGCGTCTCGTCTCAGAGTCAATGGCTCGTCCTCCCTCCCCTCGGCGAGGAGAGTAATGAGGTGTTAATGATACGGCCGCTGGGACGAGGAACAGCCAACTGACCTCTACCTCTACCTTTCCTCTCATTCCTGTTTTAAATTAGAGTCCTATCATCTCAGTGTCCCCGCTCCCGGTCATATGCCCACTTTCTTCTTCTCCACAATACTTGGATAGTCCATCCCTCGTTGTGTGTGGCGAATGAGTTGGGAATGTTGCCTTGTGTGTCTTCAGACAAAGCCGATGATGACTTGGAGATGACAACGGTGTGCCATCGACCTGAGGGCCTCGACCAGCTGGAAGCGCTAACCAACTTCAACAAAAGAGAGCTCCAAGTGCTCTACAGGGGCTTCAAGAATGTAAGTGCAACCTGAAACATACACGCCCACGTGTGGATGAGTGCAATGCTCGCTCTAACATGGAAACTTCATGTTTTCTTTGCACCCAGCATACCAAGCGATTTTCCTTTTTTTCTTTCACAACTATTGTATTAATTTCTGTGAACAAAAATATAATCACACCTTTAATCATACAACGGCCTCCCGGCTTGTGCAGTAACCCGTCTGAAGCCAAGAGCAATCCCACCCTAATGTAAGCGTTGTGTTATGTCAAGCCTGACCTGTGAGACGGACTCAGTCGGACTCCAATGAGGTCAAATCCAAAGTGTCACTAATCTGTGGAAATAACAGGTGCATAAGACAAACATTTGGAGCATAAACTGGTGGAGCCGTCCACAGCTTCAATCTCTCTGGTGTAGCTGCATTACGGTTTATTAACACAATTTAATTTGGGCACCAAATCCATTTGGTTGTGGTTCCATATACGGGGCGGATTGTTTGTATACAGCTACACTTTGTGTGTTTTGGCTTTTATTGGTGTTGTGTCTTCCATTTTCTTCTTGATATTAATTATATGTAGATATTTTTTGCAGTAGCCCATTTTCTCTTTGTAAAAGCGAGTGTCGACAGTGACACTGGACAGATGGACAGACTTCGTAACTGCATTCTGTTCTGCTTGTGGTGTTATTAGACAATACTACAATACAACTTCTAGAGGTTTAATCAATAGCCGGGCTCCAATCAACGTTGTTCAATCCTTTGATTTATTCCACATAAATTTGACCGTCCCTCCTCCTCACCCTCTCTTTCTGCCCTTGCCTCTTTCCAGGAATGTCCAAGTGGCATCGTAAGTGAAGAAACCTTCAAGCAGATATACGCCCAGTTCTTCCCGCATGGAGGTAAAGACTGTGTTTGGTGCTGTTTGAGTCCAAACCCGTGTTCTTTCTACCACACACAAGCATTTTCTTCTTCTTCTTCTTTTTCTTCCCGTAGATGCCAGCACCTACGCACACTACCTGTTCAACGCGTTTGACACAGCGCACAGCGGCTCCATCAAGTTCGAGGTTCGCTTGATTCTTCCTGTTCAATTAGAATTCTGGTTTTGTTTTCCACAACAGATCTCCAATCTCAGATCCGTCCTCTTTGTCTCCTCCAGGACTTTGTGACAGCGCTGTCAATCCTGCTGAGGGGCTCCATCACTGAGAAGCTCCAGTGGACCTTCAACCTCTACGACATCAACAGAGACGGATACATCAACAAAGAGGTGGGTCATTGTGGAAGTGTGCATGTCAGTCCTTCATTTATTTCCCAAATTTGTGGTTGTGTTTACACACACTTCTCCTTTGTGGCCTCGTCTGATAGGAGATGACAGACATCGTGAGAGCGATATACGACATGATGGGGAAGTACACTTACCCGGTCTTGAAAAACGAAGCACCCAAACAGCATGTGGAGGCCTTCTTTCTGGTAACATTGGAGTCCTTTAAATAAGTATAATAAAAAAAACTTTCTACAACACAAATATTGACAAATAGCCCAACAGAGATGCACCAGTGAATTGCATGCTTTACATTTCCAAAGGGAGAAACAGCAGAAGAAACTGAGTTAGCACGAGCAGAGGAGCAAAGAAATCCTTCAGAATCAGAATCAGCATCAGCATCATGATGACTGTTTTTTTCTTTGTTCTCCAACCACAAACAGTTTTCTTTTTACAAATAAACCAGAAATCAATTGTAGCTAAAAAGTGAAAACACTTTTTAAAATACGCCACGTGGGTGCGGGACACACTGACCAGTAGCAGGAGACGTCTGAGAGGTGCTGTGGCGTTTCTGCAGTAAAGCACTGAGAATGACTCAATAACCTCCCAGAATAGACCTCGGACTTCAGTCTTTTCAGTGATAAACTCACTCGTATCTTTGGTAATATCTGCGTCCCCTTTGAGACAGTATGTGTGTTGCTTTCCACAGAAAATGGACAAAAACAGAGACGGCGTGGTTACTCTGGACGAATTCATCCTCTCTTGTCAGGAGGTACACTTCTCTTTCATCCCTTCACTTTTATTTACATTTATAGAGCCGAGCCATCAGTAATATCATTAGTAACGCCTCTTTATACTGTGAATTTGTGTTGCTTATCTTCCCCCTTTGCAGGTGTGTTTTAGAGATCACTAACCGTGTCCACGTCTTTGCTGCCCTCTAGCGGCCAGTAAAACAAAGTAAATGATGATTGTTGGGAGACTTTCTCCTCACATTTCCCATCTCTTTTTGCACAGGATGAAAACATCATGAGGTCTCTACAACTCTTTGAAAATGTCATCTAGGACGGCGGAGAGGGAGACGGAGCAACAGACCGAGCGGATAGAAAAGAGATGGAGGAGAAAGAGAGACGAACATACAAGAGAAAGGGAACAGCATCGCCTTCCATTGAAACAAAAAAAATGCATCTTGTCGCGTTGTGAAGAACGGTTGCTGCAAAGCTTCAGGAGGAATCTCTGGAAAAGCTCCCTCTGGACTTAAACCCTTTATTTGACCTCTCTGTGGCCATTCGCCTGGTCTCCATCGCCCTCCTTTGTTGCTGTCGCCTCTGACAGTGCACATTTCATGAGATTGCGTCAATACTGATTCTCTCACTTTTGGTCCGATACCCTTTCTGAAATGTGTAAATTAAACCGTGTCGTCAAGAAGGACTGGAATTCACAGAAGCGGCTGGGCGGTGAGATCCGGCCTGCTTTGTGCATTAGAGGCTTGTCCACCTGCCGTCATCATGCGTTTTCCGTGTCGACACAACCAAACGTGACCAATATTCTGAAGCATGCAAGACAGAAGCCTACATAACGTGTGTGTGTGTGTGTGTGTGTGCCGTAAGAAAACACTCGGTGGCAATATACTCAGTGCAGAGCATACATTTGGGAAGTGTAGCCTCTCGAAGAGCCACCTCGTCCGGCGTGGATGAAGGTCTGCGGAGCTGAACTCGGCCCTCAGCCAGCTTTCCGTCTTTTGTCTCGTGGCAGCTTGCAACAGTCCTCTTTACGCCCGCTGTGTGTGTGTGTGTGTGTGTGTGTGTGTTCCAGTGGTGTCAGTCAGTGTTTCAATGTCGTAAAGGACTGGACTGTAGATATTTAACCGTGGTGTTTATGGCCTCTTAACGCCGTGTGGAATGATTCATGTCTCGTCTGCGTGGTTCTGACTATCTGTCAGTCTTTCTGTCTAATTGGATACAACTCATTACTCTAACACATGGTACTCGTTGTTAAAAACAGAGTGCATTAAGAAGTGTACCGGCTAACCAATGCAGAGTCGCAGAGGGACGTGCATTTGTTTGTTTGTGCGGTTTTGTTGGGTATTAGTGTCTTTTTTTGGTTCTAGCTCCGTCTCGGGGACACCACAATCAGTCCGCCTCAACAGGAGAGTTCTGTCGTCAGTTAACGTCCGTCATAAATGTTGACTTGGAGTGACCAGCCTTTCACTGTGAGGGAGCGACAGGAGAGCGAGCTACGGGAAGGACGGATGGTTGAGAAAGACCGGAGGGAGACGAGAGATTAGGACAGAAGACGAGAGAGACCTTGTCACTGATTCTGAAGGAACGGAAGCCATGTTCAAACAAGGGCCGTCGTTTGGGAGATTGAGCAGGACAAAAAAAAGATTTATAAATGAATCACCGTCACGCCCACTCACTGTGCTACCAGTAGTGTAATAAAAGTCCTCGCTGAGATGTGCTCATCTCAAGGGTGTACAAGACATTCATCCAAACAGACTGACAGACAGGTAGAAAAACTGATCTTTAAAAAACTGTCACAATTAAATAATATGTGTATTGAAATACTGTAAAAATCATTATATTTATCAATAAACTTTGCAAGAAAAAAATGAAGTTCTGTCTGCTAATTTGTTCTGTCACTCGATTCAATTTTTTTTTGTAGCTCATAATATTGTGTGTTAAAAGCTTGAAATCATTTTCATGGTGCATCATAAAGAGCACGAGCAAAAAGGGTCACAAGAACAGTTTATATTGTTATTTACACATATACAATGAAAGTACAAAAAGAGTTGTACATTTGTGCCTTGATCCCATGGGACACACAAATAAAGCATGATAATATGCATATAAAAAAAGAAGAAACATCACCACCATCACAGAACATGCATCACGCCCTTTATTACCCAACTCGCGGCCTCTTTTATATTTTTCACTTCTGTTCCTCTTAATCCTGTCATCTATTTCCCTTTTATTAACACGCACACAAACATTTCTCCTGTATAATGTAATATTTTATTACTTTTTTTGGGCTATGGTGGTGCACCACACCTGTGTACATACAGGTGATGGTGCTGGTGCCTGTAGTTGGATATTTAAATGACATTAGAAGAACGTTTAAGCACCAAAACAATTATTTTAAAAAAAAAACTCTGAAACAGCTTTTATCTGCATTTTTCTAAAACCATCTTTTAGCATATTTTGATGAAACTGCACAGGTTTTATGTGACATGTTTATGCAAGAAGCCTATTGTTTCTGTGTAGTTGTGTAGGCCGTTTTATGTCTGCAGTTCTTCCACAACAAAACAGACGAATGGCGAATTTCCTCTTCCAGGTCTGGGGGGTGGCAGGGGGGTAGGGAGGGGTCTTCTTCATTCTAATACACAGAATGAGTAAGAGCGTAAGAGGACCATCGCAGCGTGATGAGAACTTCAGAAAAAGGTCTGTATCTGGTTTGAAGGTGGAAAAAGTATCTCGGTTCCAATGTTCAGAGTTGCAAAAAATTGAATCCAAGGGCGTTCGGTTTCTGTTTCAAGACAAACATCACTCACCATCATTTCGGGTCCATTTTCTTAACCGTCCGCTCAGATAGCCCATTTTTTTCCAACATATATATATTTTTTTATCCATCGCATGGATCAAAGTAAGTCCCACTGTCCTCACGTATGTCTAATTGAATTAATTTGTCCTCCCAAGGATCAGAGCTGGTGCTCATTGATTACCGCGATGCGCCTCGCTTCTATTCCCTCTCCTCGGCCCACGGTTGGAGGTTCTGCAGGGCGTACAGGGAGGAGTTATGGGCGCACAGCGGATCCGACACCGCTGATTCGCCGAGAGACTTCTGGAGGGCGGACTGCTGCAGCTGGAGGATGAGGCGATTGGCCTGCTGACGCTCCGCCTCCCTTTCCTCGGCTGTCTGCCTCCTGAATAAACACAGGCGAAAAAAAAGAAGAGGCAGATTAATAATTAAATCAATCAATAGATACAATGTAATATTATGTTATGAAGAGCAAGAAGACAAAAAGGAAAAAATGTAAAAAATTACCCAAAGCTGAATTAAATCGATTAAATGAATCAGTTCTAAAAATAAAAATGAAAAAGAATGAAATCTTTGCTTCTAGCACGAATAATTAGCTACATAAAAAACGTAGTAATTGACTATAGTTGTCTGATGATCAAACAACTACATTAATGTGTTTTTTCTGTATAAATTCTGTATAGATATTTCTAAGTTATATTTTGTTACTTAATTAAAGGGCACGAAGAAGAATACGAGGAGACAATATAGGTTGATGATAACACACTGTATCAAAGCAGTTTTTATTATTTATCTAATAATTTGCTGTTTCTATCCAAACCGCATTGTTTTGGTTCCGTGTCGTCGGGGTCAATTCACAGGAAATGGGGCGCGGGGTCATCTTCACATCGTCACAACCAGAAAAGTTTGTTTATCGAGCTCTGGAACTAATTCTAGCGGGGGGAAGCTTGTGCAGTCGACTTTTGTTTGTTTGTTTGTTTTTAACGGCAAGAGTGTGATGAAATGCCAAAGTTATTATATTTCATACGGACCTCCACTTGGTCCTGCGGTTCTGGAACCAGGTTTTGACCTGTGCGTCCGTCATCTTCAGGCTCTTGGCCAGGGCGGCGCGCTCGGCGCTGGCCAGGTACTTCTGCCGGTGGAAGCGCTTCTCCAGCTCGCAGATCTGAACCCTGGAGAAGGACGTGCGGGGCTTTTTCCGTTTGGGCGGAGTCCGGTTCTGGTACGGGTGTCCTATCCGCCGCGTGACGGCGAACGGGACCAGAGCCGCTGCGAGGAACGGAGAGACAAACCGGTGAGTGGAGGACGAGCTTCTCTACTGCAGCAAACGGGTTAATTCACTCGCCACTCTGTATGGAAATGCAAGGCCATACATCACAGATGTCTGCCCTGTTTGACAACAATTCCCCATTTAGACGGTGTAAGCCATATGTGAAATATGTGTGATGAAATTTATTGTGAAGGATGGGTCTGGCCAAGTAGCCTATTGAAAACAATGCAATTATAAGAAATAAATGGATAATATCCACCCTGCTAATTAGGGCAAGTATATTGGCCTATCTATCTTTTTTTTCACATCCTTAGCTTTTGCTATTAAAGGCTCCTGTTCCTCTTCAATCTTCTTAACCTTTGTGTTACAGAAGAAGTATCACACACATTTTAAACATTTTAAATAGTATTTTTTTTTTAAGATTGTATTTTATTTTTACATTTCTCTATCCATTCGGATGTAAATTTTCTGACAACCTAGCTTAGTTATTTAAGTTTGCTTTAAGTCAGTTAAGTTTAATTAACGGCACGGTTTTGTTATTTATTTATGTATGTACGTATATGTATATATAATATGATATATTAGGTTTATACATTTTAATTGTGTGTGTGTATATATATATATATATATATATATATATTATATACATTAAAAAAATCTTATCCACTTTATGTAGCCATTAAATATTTAACATTTTCACCACACGTGTAGTAAGTTGTGCTGACACAAGACTCTTAATAACAATCGGAAGTATACTTCATTATTGGAAAATGCCTTTTTTTTAAGGTCGATTAAACGTAAAACATAGTTGACTGTATAAAGCCTTAGACACATTGTCTCTAGTTTCTAGGGTTTTAAATATGATCCATTATTAATGAGGGCATCCCTTTAGTGGGAACTGCTGGACTACCTGATATTCTGTCCTTGGCGAACCGGTTTCCAATCCATGGGAAGCACAGCCCTCCAAAACCCGGAACAGCGCCCTGGACGGCGGCCGGGGGTCCCGGCGCTGTCATGGGTCTGTGGGCCGGGACTCGGATCACTCCGCGGCTGCCCAGACTCCTGCTTTCCCCGTATGAGCCGGGCGCCTCTCCCGGAGGCATTATACCGGAGAGGGAGATAGACAGCGCGGTGTACGCGGGCGCGGTGGACCCGGTCGGGCTTCCCAAACTGTAATAACCGTCCCCGTTGCTTAACTCGGATCCACTCTGTCTTCCAGACGCGCGCCCGTTGTCGGGCTCCGTGCCGGCTCCCAGGATCTGGTCGATGCCGAAGCTGATGGGCTCATGATGAGCCGGCTTCGGAGGCGGGCTCGGCGCGCTGGGTGCTTGCTCCATCCCAGTTGCTCTGTCGCGAAAAGGGCGCAGGAAACGGAACGGGATCTTTTCGAGGAGAACCACGTCACGGTCAAACAGTACCAAAAGTAATCGCCAGTAGTGTCTCCATCGCTGTCCGGCCGCGCGCGCCCCGACCCCAGCGTGTCCTCGGTGTCTCTGACAGGCCCTCCTTCAGAGGACCGGGTCCCCTCTACAGGCTGCTGTGGTGAAAGTTTGATGGGCGTTTGGAGAAATGTGACGCTCTGTCCTCCTCTCTGCGCGTCAAAACGCTCAGTTTAGCAGCTCCGTCCTCCTCCATCCCTCTCCACCATTCATTGGCTGGCACCCGGATGACTGATTGAATGTTAATGGAGGGTAGGCCCACAATTTGGCACAATAACCAATATTTCCCATAACCACGGGCGTCAGCGTGTTTTATATACATGGCATCTCCATTCCTTCTGAGTGAGCTAGTATTTGAGGTTTTTTCCCCCCCATTTTAACGGAGAGTCAGGAGCACGCGACGGCTTCATGGTTATTGAAGTGCCTATATATGTAAAATAATTGCTCCAGGATCACCGCAGATTTGGGCGTCTTTGGGGATGAACATCACATATTTTAGAGCTTTAACCAGCTGCAAGTTTGGCCATCTGTCCGTGTGTCACGTGCACGTCTTTAGTGTTGTATAAGTTTCGGTGATACATTATATTAGATGGAAAAAAACTTTTTGCCCACCGCGGGGTCTGATGAAATGACGCCATTAGTTTTCAGGCGAGACAAATGTCCGCAGCATTTGTTGCCCGCTGTCTGCGTCACTTCTTAGATATCTGCGGTCTGACACATGTGGGATGTACGCGAATAAGACGTTTGCATGACAACCGGAAGCTATTATGGAGTGATATAATGACCATGGGGACTATCAATGGATGTATTTTAAAGCACATGCAGACCTGAAGGAAGAAATGTTGGTCGGCATTTTTCCTCCTTCCCCCCCCCCCCCAAAAAACGTTAGACGCTTAAGCTGAAACCAAACGTGATTTAACTGTTTTTTCCGATTTATTTGAAAACTAAAACAGTCACAGCTGGAAAAAATACATCGAACAAATTCTCTGGATAATCCGTTCCAGTAGTTTTCATAAATGATGGGTCATGTGAGATTATTGGGAAAGCATAAAAACCACGAAATCCACGTTCTCAATTACGCGCGTGAAACCCATCTCGCGTGTCTTTTTCCAACAAAAGGGCAACAGCCTTAATTGACCACTGGCAGCAGCTATTGAGCACAGCCGAGTATTATGTGGCCGTATTTGTTCCTGGTAGCCAGTGCCGCATTAAATGACCTGACAACGGAAGGCCACGGGCTACTTCAGATAAAGTGTCCGGGCTCTGGAAGCTGCTAACCGCTCAGATTCAATGTAACGGGCGCCCAAAGTGACCAGATAATCACATTTTCACTAAGTTGTCAGACAAATGCGCGTCGGGTTCCGATGCGGCAGGTGGCTCTTTGGGCGATCACATTACACTACTTAAACAAACGAACGGCCAACATATTCATTTAGTGACAGCGAGGCGTGCATTTGTGGGCTTTTAAAAGATCGCCACAACTTGTTTATTAATCATCATTTTTTTTTCTGGGCATGTGTTTCATTCGGCCCGAACTATGTCCATAATTCTGTTTTCGGTTTGGCTTATCCTGTGTTTTTTTTAATACCGGCTATATGCAATTTTCAATTGTAAAATTATTTACGAATTAATTGTCTATGTTCATCTCCCTATGAGAATAGAGAAATCAAGTAAAATTAAATTATAAAGTGTGAGGTTGTATGATACAAAACCACACAGAAATGCAAAAATCCCGTAGGTAATATGGATTTTATTTTTTTAAAGATCCGCCTCTCGCGATTTACAATAAAGTCTTATGAAGCAATATGCGATGGGACAAGGCCCGAGGTGTTTGTTTGGCAATATGGACAGACTTAGTGTTGGCTGCTTCACCCCGCCATATGTGAGCTCTCCGGTGGCTTTTGATGGGGGAGAGTTTGTCTTTTATAGCTGTCATCTTTGTGGACATTTTTATGTTTCTCTGGATGACTTTTGCAAGAATGAACGTGATTGTGGCGGAAATCCTCATTTGAAAGAAAAACAACCTCCATCATATTTAAGTAAATTAAATTAAATTAAAAACAATTAAACGACCTCATATAGGAGGCACACAGATCACAACAGAACAACTGCTCCATGGAAATGGATAGTATCTGTATCGCAGTCCCTGTGTAGCATACGGGGTCCCACTGGTTGCAGATGTTGGGGGTCAGTAATCCGGTGTAATCCAAGGATTATGAAACATTAGCTCTGACCTACCGGGGTACCACCGGTTACCCCGAGGCCGGGAGAGGTATCAGCCACCTCCATGCAGCCTCACTGCATTTATTGATGGTGTAAATGTGAAAGACGTGATTTCAACGGCCGAAAACGAAATGTGATGCCAAGAGTCCAATTACGCACGCGCGGTCTTTAGGACGCAACCTTGAGGTTTAGTTTAGGCCCCAAACATTTAGACGAGGTCTCTGTAAAGCCCGCAGCCCACACGAAGCAATTAAGATGCGCATCAATCCTCGCCCCCCCCCCCCCCCCCCCCCCCCCCCCCCCCCCCCCCCACACACACCCACCGCTTGGCAATATAAAAGCTGACACCCTGATTCCAAAAGTCCAAAAAAGAAACGACAACAAAAGAGTGAAAGACTGCGATTTGTTTGAGAAATTACCACTTGATCTGCATAATCGGGGGGTCTGGGCTGCAGCTCGGTACCCGGGGGCTGCGTTTTTATTGCGCGTCTCCTCGCTGTTATCAATTTCACCGGCGCGCCTGACTTTTTAAAAGGGGGACGAGGCCGGCTGCTTCTGAATAATGAATGACACGCTTTTATATTGTCGCTAAAGTGCCCGTGATGTTACAATATGAAAAGGCAGCGGTAAGTAATAGTGCATTTAAAGGGGATGTAGTGTATTATTATGATGTAAAAGAGAAGGAGAGAGGCGGCGGAGAGAGAGGGAGGCGAGCGGGGAGCAGCACCCACAGAAAGCGAGAGAGAGAGAGAGAGAGATTGTTTTATTACAATAAGAGGAGATGAGTTTGCCTCGCAGCGGAATGGGGACCAGTTAATGAAACTTTACCGCGGCTAACGATTTCCCCTCCCTCGCTCTAAAACCCGCCCTTATGAAATATTTAAACTATTTAATATAGGTAGTATTAAGCTGAAAGACAGTGGCATCGGCCATCTGACAACATTTACAAGGCTGCGGATTTTTTAAAAGTTGGGTAAGCAACGCTTTCCCCTCAACCCGCATGCGACCAAAGTCGCGCCGTAAATCACGCTCCCGTTGAGCGCAATATAGAGCAAATGCGTTTTTACTGTTGGGAGACTTGATTCGGTCTAATTTACAGCTTTCTGTGCGCCGAGCCGTGCATCTTCTCACAAGCAGTGGCAGCAGTTTACAGGCTCATCTTATCAATATAAACCTTTCTCGTCTGTAATGGGAGGGGTAAGCCCATGGTGTGTGTGTGTGTGTGTGTGTGTGTGTGTGTGTGTGTGTGTGGGATAGTGTTTCATATTGACATGCTCAGTGGGATTGTTGGATGAGAGGAGAGGAATGGGATCCCCCTTCAGGGACTCGCTAGAGGCCATCATCATGGACCTCTGCTCTCTGGACTCTGGCAAACTCTTAAAAAAAAAAAAGAGCAGAAATGCCAATTTAAAATGTCACTGTAAATGTGAAATATATGGGATGGTAAATATGACGTTAGAGGTTAGTTTCCAAATAAGTAAGACGTCAACTCTAAAGGTTGTTTTCACTGAAGCACTGATGAGTCACGACCGGAAAAAACTTTCAGTGTGTTTTCTTTCTTTTTTTTTTTTTACAAATGAGTCATAAGCTTTAGATGCAAATGTAAGATGCCCTGAGGTATTTGCTCCAACGAACATTGCATTCTAGTTTCACTTGAGGAACATCATGCCTCGTCTCCGTGTGTGCCTGTGAGGGTACACCATGTAAGCCCGTCTGATGGTTGAATGCATGGCTGCCTCTTCACGCTGGTTAGAAGTCAGGGAGGGAGGGAGAGGAGGATGGAGAGGAAGAGAGTGAGAAAGGGAAGTAAGTAAACCGCACAGACGTGAATTATAGGGATGGACGGAGAGCAGAGAGCAAAAACAGGATGGCAGACTGAGATGTGAGAGAAAGAGTTAAATCATTATTGGGGGATCATTTGGGGCTGATGATAATTGAACACATGGTTTGAGTTTGGTCGAGAGGATCCCCGCAGCATTTTGATGTGTTTTGCGATAGTACTTTTAAGAGTTAATCTCTGCCTTTATCCGTCCTGAGTGCTAAGTGAATGTTTCTCCGTGGTTTTTACGGGGACATTTTTAATCTCTCATCGCACTGGATGGCTTCCGGGGGCACCTGCCGTCCACAAAATGACCGATGTAATTAATAAGTGAGTGTGTTTGCTATTGCTTTAATGACTGATTTGTGTGAGCGTGTGAGGGAGTGTGCCAGTGTGTTTAAGAGCAGCTGAGTGCCCCTGAACGCCTCGCGACGCTAATGTGTTAATTCATTACGGCCTGGAGTCGGTTGCATTGTGTCGGAGCTGTGTTGCCCCGTCTCTCCCCGTCTGTGTCCTCTCCGCCTCATAAAAGCTGATTATCCAGCATGTCGCCGCCGTTCCACCCATTCTCTCCTGCCTCTTGACCTCCTCACCCCTCCTGTTGCCTGCCCGCGGGGCGCTCGCGCAGGGGAGGATGTGGGGGGATGGACGGAGGACCAGCTGCCGCCAGACATATAGTGCTCCGGTGCCTGGCAGAGGGAGCTACTCCAGCCCCCTGCTTTGCTGGGCCTTCTGGCCCCTCAGGGTTGGGGGGGGGGGGGGGCACCAGCGTCATGCCACCAGCCCCACCTGTCTGGCCCCGGGCGGAGGAGTGTGACCGATTAGACGCGCACGCTCGGCTGTTCACAGCCATATATGCAGGTTACTGCCGGATGACCCCGAAAATGTCAAGGATCCAGTCATTTACATCAGATCCAATAAGCTTTTTAAAAGCTGCACATTTCCTTTTAACCTGTATAAGTTGAGCCCCAAAAACAAAATGTTGTATATTTTGTAGACCTGCATTCATTGGGCAATGTTTAAAAAAAAAAAAAAAAATTCTGATCCGCACACACACACACACACACACACACAGAGGCACTCGCACACAAGTACACACGGAGGCACTTTGCTGTGAGGCGTGAAAGAGCGAGAGCTAAGTGAGGTCCACTCCAGAGCGCTATTCTCTACATTGATTTCCCATTATCGGACCCCGGTCCCCCTGGAGTCATTAGTGCCGGGATCAAACAGACAGACAGAGAAGCAGACTAATACCAGTCACTTACACCAGCACGGGGAGATCACCTTACCTCCCCGAGGGTAGGAAGGCCAGGGAGGACTAGAGGAAGGGAGGAAACGAGGAGGAAGAGGGGGGAGAAAGGGGGGGGGGTTAGTGGATGGACGAGTGCAATGGGCTAACAGATGGAGACGGCAATGTGCAGAGAGGGAGAGGGGTGGAGTTTTGCAGCGGAACGCTCACCAGCAATAGTAGACACTCTTTGATCACTTTATTTGGTGATGTCCGTCGCGGCGCAAACGTCCTTTCTCGCTCTCCCTTTGCTGCTCTCTCTTTTTTTTTTTTTTTTAAGCTCTGCATCCGCACTGTCCGCGGCTACCTTTCGTAATTTAGCTCTTTTTTTTTTTTTTTTTTTTGTCCTCCAACGTGCAGCCAATAAAGCTCCTCGTCCCTCTCACTGTCAATAGTTTTATGGTAAAGACGCAATGATGAATGGTTTTCATGTAGCCAGCAGCTGTCCCCAAGAAGGAAACAAAGCGACAGGGGGGGAAAAAGTGAAGGAGGAATATGAAATGTGAGATACTCATTTTGGTCCCTTGCTTCGTAATTTCTGTAGATGTATTTATTCTCTATGGATTCAAGGGGAGCAATGAATTCAGAGTATGAATCAACACCATCCATCTTATTCACCAGTGCCTGCCAGTGCGCTCTGGAAGGGGTGGTCAGGCTACACACTCGCTTGGAGACACACACATACACACTCTCTCTCTCACACACGCACACAAACGGCTCAGACGGGGGTGACCCTGGCCTGACCCCCCTGCTGACCCCCAATCTGTTCCCCAACCTCACACCATGAGAGACCGGGGCACACCGGGATAGGGGCACACACACGCTCAAAGACGCACACAGACACACACACATTAGCACAATGTGTGATCTGATGGATATCTGCTCAGACAGTACCATGTGTGTGGGCAGTGTGCGTGCGGACCGCGTGTGTCTGATTGTGTGTGTGGTGCCGTACCCTCTGCCCCCTCCCACTGGTGTTAATTGATTCTTGGTGTGCTTTGCTGATTGGTGTGAGGACCCCTAGAGGCGGACCCAGTCTCCACCGATGCCCCCTCCCCATTAGTGTAGCACCTCTCAGACACACGTACAGCACACACACCAATATATATGTCCACAAACTTTATAGCAAATGTGGTGATTGCACTTACACTGGGGAGATACAACGCACGCACACACACACACACACACACACTCACACACACACACACACACACACACACACACACACACACACACACACACACACACACACACACACACACACACATCCGTGTCTTTCAGGGGGTTTTCACACCCCAGTAAAGAGGAATCTGGCTCGCTGACATGAGCAGATTGCGGCTCATATGAGACGATCCACACAGAAAAAGCAGTGCCCGTGTCTTAGAGGAAATTCAGGAACAATATAGGTGGGCAAAGGTGTGTGTGTGTGTGTTTGTGCGCGCGTGTTTGTGTGTGTGAGCGAGAGCCAGAAAGAGCGTAAGAGAGATGAATCTCCGGTTATTAATTTCCAGCCGCGGCCCCTGGGTGAGATGTTAATATAGGGCTGATTGTGACTAATTTCTTATTAATTGCCATCAGCGATTACACAGTGGCCAGTAATGTGGCTAATTTGTTGAAATGAATTTGGGTTTTCTCAGGCATTTTAATTGCTGCAGGTGGGCAGCGTCCCCGGCACGCTGTCCCTTTTGTTTTTCAGCAGGAAACTTTTGTAGTTGTCCCCGCTGCTGTGTGCGACTATCATCCGTAATGCTGTGTGAATTAGAGCGCATTACTTTAACATTAAGGTATGTGCACAGATGTAGTTTTTCCCCATCTGTGTTTTCTGTCTGACGCACACAAACGCTGCTCTGCAGCATCACTGGGAACGCCGTCGACGTGATATTCGTCAGGCTTATGCATCCCCCGCTCCGTCCATACATCTCTACACGTTCACGCTCATTACAGTGGGGACGGAGGAACATTTAAGTGGTTGCCTTTTGTTTGCGGAATGTTTATAGCTTCCGTTAGCACAGTCTCAACGACCACTGAGGAACCAGTAGATACAAAATCCAAATCCCTCTATAAAAGCAGAGATGCCCTCTGGGCAGCCATAGCTCATAGTTGGCCTGATTTAGTGGCAGCCAGGAATCTGGGCTTGAATAAAGACAGAGCGAGCGAGGGCAGAGTGGGAGAGAGAGAGAGAGAGAGAGGGAGAGAGGGGAAAAGATAGCTCCCCGTGTGATAAATAGCCCCGGCTCTCTCTATTGCATTAGCCGTCCGGGCCGATAGATTGCGAGCCCAATAGACCCAGACGTATGCGATTGGTTTCTCATATAAAAGTTGCATATTAAATTCCTTCACAGGACTGTGCCCCCCAAGCATGAAGGGAGGAAGGAAGAAATGGGAGTGAAAAGGCAGAAAGTAGGAGTGCAAGAGCAAGAAAAAGGCTTTTTATGAGAGGCGAAGCGAAGGCAGGGAGTTTGGGAAGCCGCACTTAGAAAGGGGGGGAAGATAATAGCTGGAAAAAAGTAGCTCGATGAAAAGACAAATGGTGATGTCATGTATTTAATAGGTCCGCCGATATTGGGCGATGAGTGCGAATGTACGTCCATTTAATCAGTATTGCTTCCCAATGAAGATTTCTCTCTTGTTTTGTGCTCACTTTCCACCCCCCCTCCCCCCTCTCCCCCCCCCCACTCTTCTTCTGCTCTCAGCCGCTCTTCCACATGCTAACGACCTCTCTAATTGTTTCCGAGCTCATTAAGGTGCTGATGTTTTAATAGTAATTAATCCGTCATTTGCCTACATGCAAACACGGGCCACTGAGGTTTGTTCATCGCTGTTTCAGTACACTGGTAATGCTGTAGCCCAGTCAGAGGAGACAATATCCTGCTAATTTAGCTCATCACTGTTAATTGGTTGTTAAGTGCCTTTAATTACCATGCAGGCTTTGGGATTCAGGTCGGCGGAAAGACGTAGATCGCTGTGATCGTCCCTGCAGGCTTGTCCCTGCTGCCGTACTGAACTTTGTAAACAGGAATAAATGACCGACGGGCGAGAAGAGACACGCGTTGACCTGTTTTCTTTTTGTCTTTGCCAAGTCTCTTTCCTTATTTCCTTCCTCTTTTTTTTCTTCCTTTCCTCCATCCTCCTGTCCCTTCCTCCATCTCTGTCTCACTCCGTATCTCCTTCTCCATGATATTATTAACTCATTAAGTTTTTTTCATTATTTTTAATAAAAGATGAGTTATGGCTTTAGCCTCACTGTGGCAGCATCCACCCCCCCCCCCCCCCCCACACACACACACCCTCCTCCTCCTCCTCCTCCCTTCCCATTTACACTCTCTCCCCCTCCTGCCCAATCCCCAATTTTCTCCTTCCTTCTTGCCCATATTGTGCCCCCTCCAACACGTTTGACCCTTGAACTGTGGTTTCAGACCCAAGTGTTGCCGGTTTTTGACCTTCTGGCCGCCATCTTTGCTTCCGCCGCAGTCACTCACGTCTATCAATCATCTCTCTTTCTCATAGCGCTGAGAAGTCTTTAGATGGCATTCACAAGATTTATGATTCATGTTTCCCTCTCTTCTGTCTGTGTCTGAGAGAGAGAGAGAGAGAGAGAGAGAGAATAGAGGGAGTGAAAAAGGGAGAGAGAGAGAGAGACAAAGTCAGAGACTGTAGAGAAAGGAAGGAGAGGGGCTTGTCGATGACACAGTTGAATAATGACAATATCTATGATTGATCGCTTATACAGGGCTAGCCGGATGCGGGTACTGTGTGTGTGTGTGTGTGTGTGTGCACATCAGAGTGACAGAAGGAGAGCGAGAGTCCATATGTTTTGTTTTCCACCACATTAATCTGATGTTAAAGAAGCAATGATGAATGGTTCTCATGTAGTTTGAGCTGTCAATGGTCAAAAGATGGAAATGGGTGGCAAGTAACCAGAATCACCAAAGGACACGTTTGTGCAGAAAAAAAGTGGGACTTAAAGGACGTGAAAGCCAATAAATGTATTTAAGTGAGAGAGGACAGAGCACAGATACGGACGGACCCTCTGAGTTATTAACTGCTGTGGTTTTCCCCTGAATGAATCTACTGCAGCATCTGTTTGTCATTTTCTTCTCCCCGTGACCCTTTTTAAAAGGCACGATACATTGTTTCTTATTAGAAATACTCAACGCACCGGAGCTGGACAGAGTTTGGTCACTGTAATCTTTATCCTCAAGAAGTATTCCCTTCTAGTGCGGCTATGCCTTCTAAGTGATGGTGGACGACCACAATAAAGGCATTGGAACTTTGACACCCAGCAGAGCCTAACAAGGGGCTTAACTGTCTTCAGTGTGAAATCCTTGTCTGTGTTTTGATTCGTCCTGGGGAGGTACACCCAGGTTGCCCCGTTTCTCTATTTTCCTCGCCACTATTAACAAAGCTAAACCCTTTTTGAGAGTTGATCACATGCCGTCCTGTTCCGTGACGTCCAACTGGCGGCTGTGCACACAGAGCAAGGGAACACTTGGGCAACAACACGCAGAGCGGGAGATTACATTCTCTGTTTGTCAAGTCAGGAATACCGACTTCCGACCTGCGATTGCGGCACATGTATAATGTGTGTAGAGTTCAAACGTCCCGTTTGAAACCTCTGGGTGCTTTAGTGTTTCTAGTGGCTGATCTCAGTCAAAGTTGAGCAAAGGTGAGCCAGCTGGAGATCGCACCAATTTGGAGAACTACAACCATGTCTCACGTGGCCCACAAGTGTCCGTTAATAAAATGGCACGTTGTGACTCTTTCCCTCCTGATTCCTAATGCCAACACTGCTTGCTGCTGCAATCTCCCACTCAAATGATGTATGTTTCATTTATCTTGGATTCTTGACCATAACTGTACTGGGGGAGTAACTCCTCTGTGGATTCCTTGTGAGAGATCCCATTAGATCCTTTTCAAATGAATCAAACCGTTAAAGTGCACATAATTGTCTCGGACGGATGGAGGGCTGTGTTTTTGTCGCTCCTAATTATATATAATATTATTATTATTATTATCATCATTCATATTAAGTATGACCTCCTTTTTGCAAAGCATTGACAGTTAGTTGAAACTCGAATCCCTCGTTTCCAGCTGGTTTTGACCATTATGTCCACTTCTGTGTCGGTCCTAGAGGAAATAGCTTGAAGTATGGAGAAGGTTAAGTGTTAATGTGGTAGTAGTGTGAGGCAATGTGTGCTGACAGCTGTGATGAATTGTTTCCAATGTACTCGTGTTACCACTCGTAGATTTTTTTTTCTGCATCATCCCACATGATAAAACTACAGCTAATTTGTGTTGCCCTCTAAAAATGGAAGTAGACGTTATATTCTTTATTGAAGCCCCTCTTTATTTGTACAGTAGGCTTTTAATTATGTATCTTACAGGAACAGAACATGCCATTTCTTTAAGTCCTCAGTTACTTATACAATATGATACAAGACATACATTTGCCACCTTTGTGGCACTGAATAAGCATGAAAAAGACATAATCTGCATTCTTCAAAAGACAAGTGGTTTCTACACGGAGTAACTTTAACAACAGTCCAATAATCACATTTTCTTTTCTCTCTGGTGGTGAAACAACCATTTCCGGTTTGTCCAGGTCAAAGTTGTGATTCGTCGTGTTTCCACTGGAGTGCACTCTTGAGTCGGCTTAAATAATGCACATCATGAAATTGATAACCCGTGTGTTAATCGGCTGGTCTCGTTCTGTCCCCCAGTGCTTCAACACTATCGCTGTTAGCTCTCGATCACATGCGTGATGACCGCCGGAGCTCCATCCACGCAGGAGCAGCGTCATTTGTTCGGTTCTCCGTTGGCAGAGGCCGGCTGTGTGCGTACGGTTGGTTCTTGCTGATCTCCCATTTTCTCTCCCAATCTTTTATTTTTTTTATTTTTTTTTATTAAGGATGGAGCGGTTGCTAACAGGCAGAAGAGACAATGCAATCAAAAAAGGATTCAATCACTTTGGGTGTAGAGCATGCAGGGAGGAAAGGATCTTTCATTTTACCACTGTGGGCCTGGATTCGCTCCAAATCTTAGTATGGAGATTAGTCAATTTGCTGCATCGACAATCACTTACGGTACGGAGCTGCACATGAATGTTTTAGCAGGTCTGATGGGTGTTCAAAGTTCTGTGCACATTTTAGCCCTCAGAAACTACTGTAATTATAGCTTTTTTTTGAAGAAGCAAAAATAAATACAATATACAACTGCAATTTGAACAGTTAGTAAGAGCTTTGGAAAGTGAAAACCTAAAACAACATTTTCAGGAAAAGAAAAAATTGAAATAATAATAATAAATAAAAATTATTTTGTATACAATACATCCACAATGACCCAGATCCTCTGTAGATGAAATCTGACTCCAAATAAAGACAGTTGTTTTTTTTACATGAGTGCTGTGAGGATTTCTACTCTTAAAGAAATTATGAGGCATCATCAGTTAGTTTTTTGTTTGGCTGTACTGGCCTTCTGAAATATGCCAAAAATGACATTGCTGTACTTTTTTGCTGACTTTTGTTGTTGCACTTTTAGTTTATAATGTGCAAGTTAGCTACTTTGAATTACCTCGCAGTCTTTAAAATCAATCACCAAGATTATGTTTTGTTTTTTGCTGCTTCAACTAATACACACTTACCAAAGCCCATATATATATATATATATATATATATATATATATATATAGCCCCGCACATACAAAGAGAAAACCACTCAGTCGAAACAGTTCACAAAGTGCGAACAAAGAAATGAGAGCAGCATGTGAAACTGGATAATGTATCTCCTCTGAGCTGAGGGCAGCGCCAATGACACGACGAGGACCTGTGTGTCACAGTCCATTTGTTCTGGGCCCGACATCATCTGTAGGGGGGGGTGTTTACGTCTGTGTGTGTGTATCTGCTTACATGTTGTGTTACGGATGCCTTGACCGCAGCACCAAAGGCCTCCAAATAGAGGGCCTTTAGATCTCTTTGTGTCCTCCGTCGTCTAGGTCTTCCTCTCAGGCTGGTGGGTCTTTCTTCTCGGTTGCAACCGCAGTACACAGCGCCCCCCTCAGCAGCGCGGGCTCAGCACGACCTGCCCTCATTGAGAGGAAAGCGAGTTTAGAGAAGAAATACGTGTTTGTGTGAAGGGTTCAGATGTGGTTCTGTTGGGTTCTGTATGTAATGTACATGCTGAGTAGTGATTGACCTCTCATTGCCGTTGACGTCTGTCACTGCAGTGCCGTTTGCAAAGTGGATAGTCGCTGCGGCCGCCCTGCTGTTCATTTCTTGAAGCGCGACGTTTTGTTCCGTTTGGCCCGCCCGGCACGTGGCGGGGGCGTGGCTACACAGCAGTGTCACCTCTGTAAACTGGTCTCTGGCTGCGAGGGGAGAAGAAGGAAAAGACGACTAAAAAAACTGGAGCAACTGGAATTAGAACATGTGATGTGTGTTAACCCCGGTTGCATTATTTTGTTGCTCATAAATTAACGTGTACTGTGAAAACAACCTGATTGTGGGCTTTACCTGCTGCTGCCGTGTGAGGCGGCTGCCAGCTCATCCACCCGCCGTAAGTCGGGCATCGACATTTCAGTAAATGGGTGTAGGCTGACCTGAAGTCCCGGTTGAGCGCTCCGTAGAGAATAGGGTTGAGGGCCGAGTTCGTGTAACCCAGCCACAAAACAATGGGGTATTCTGGTACTGTGCTCGGGTCCGGATGCTCCTTCAGGCCCAGCACCGTGAACAGAATGAAGTACGGCAGCCAACACACCACGAAAGCCCCGATCACGGCTGCCAGCGTCACCGTGGCTTTGTGCTCCCGCAGAGCCACTGCTGTTACGCTGGAGACCACGGTGGTGCTGGTGGAAGGGTTGTCCCTGCAGTTGTAGCTCGTGATGCAAGTGGGTCGCGCACCGATAATGCGTTTGGCCTGCGCCCGCGCGATGCGCAGTATTCGCAGGTACGTCCAGCACATCGCCACCAGGGGCAGGTAGAAGGTGAGAAGGGCGTCCGTCAGTACGTAGGGCCTGTTCAGCTCGAAGCGGCATTTCCTCTCTGGCGCCCAGGGCCCGTGGTTCTGCACCGTGCCGTTCACGGTGTTCCACCCCATTTGGATGGGCAAGAAGGACACGGCCACGGACACCGTCCAAACGCTGGCCATGGCCACGGCAACTCTCCACGGCAACACCACTGAGGCGTATCTCAGGGGCCTGGTCACCGCCAGGTAGCGGTCCACGCTGATGGCCAGCAGCGTGAGGATGGAGGCGGTGCACAGCATGACGTCCATGGAGATGTAGAAGTTGCAGAAGGCCGGGCCGAGCGGCCACTCGCTGTTGAGCTGCAGCAGGGCGGAGAAGGGGAGGACCAGGAGGCCGAGCAGCAGGTCGGTCACGGCCAGCGACACGATGAAGCAGTTGGTGAGGCAGCGGAGGCGTCGGGAGGCGCAGACGGCCATGCACACCAGCACATTCCCACTGACGGTCAGAAGGATGAGGAGGGACAGGACGACACCCAGCATCACTTGGGACAACATTATCGCTGGTGCTTCACTGGGGACGATCACATGACCGGAGCTTTGTGCGAACGACTGCGAGGTTTTCCTTTCGGGTTTTGGAGATCAGAGGACTTTTTTGCCAAAGAGGACACGCACATAATAAGCCTTGGCCTCGGATATGCCGCTATTGCATAACGTCAATCAGAGGGTTAAGAGCTATTATGAGCACACAGTCTTTGGCTGCAGGAATGTGACTGCTGTTAAACATTTTTCTGCCTGTGGGGGCGCTTCCTGGTGGTCCGTGGCAGTGCTTTGGCTTCAGCATTATCTCCCATGGTTGTAGGGACACCTAGTGGACAGAGATGAGGGGCACAGATTGTAATCAGCACAGCATTTCCTGTAGTTTCAGATATTGCACTGGCATGTGACGAAAGAGAGGTTTGGTTATAACTTGTTATATGTAATTCATCGATTGTGTCTATAATACACAATATACTAGACAATATTTATACATCGACAATAGCTGGATACGTTTTAAACAAATACTGAGCATGTGTGTGTATGTTTGAGTGTGTGTGTGAAAGAGAGAAAGGGTGTAGATGTATTTTGAGACCCTTTTTTACATCTATGGTTTGATAAATATGATGGAATACAATTTCCTTCTGCAATGGAGTCCCAAACTATCATCAAAATGCAGTAAATAGATAAAGTAAAACAACTGAAATGACTGTGACTGTAGTATCAAACTGGCTTTTACTGATCAGTTGTGTTTTCTGTTTCATCTCTTTCGCTTGCTGAGCTCAAACCCTTTGCATGCACGATGCATCACGGTAAGAGTTCCGTTCCGAAATCAACGTAGAACCACAACTATTCTAAATAATCACAATGACTTTGGGGTTATGCATTCTGTCAGACATAGATTCATTTGTATATTATGATGTTCCGTTTTTTCAAGTCAGGCAGAAGTGCAGCTGCCATTTCAGACTGATCGCTCAAGGGAATTCCAATCCCCCTTTTGATAAAACCGCGACCAAAACGGTAGTTTGTTTAGCTCAGGCCAACATGTGCAACTTCATAAACAAGCAGCACTGCTAAATATCTCAGACTGCTACGCCTGAGATGAAGCCTCATGAAGTTTTATTTCAGTTTCAGTTAAATACGATTAACATTTTGATGAAATAATGCCATGGATGGAAGGTTTGGTTTGAATCAGGAGACCAGCGAGCGAATAATGATATGATAATAAATACAGTTAACCAATAGTGGCTGTGAATAACAAAAAGGTTGTTTATGAAACATTCAGCATCAACATAATTCCCATTATTTTGTCAAGGTAATTTGAACAAAAATCCTTTTCTCTTGTATATTCGAGCTTTTGCTCCGTAGACCTTCTCGAGCGGGTTTCCGTGTCATCTACTCTGTGAACTTATCAATGGCATGTCGGCATGAGTCTTTGTTGTGTGCTTGCTGGAATGAGCAGAGCTGCCTGATAAGTGTAGAATGTGTGTGAGTGGAGTACGTGTGTGTGTGTGTGTGTGCGTCAGTGGGTGGTGGGTAATGTTTGCTCGTCTATTTTCTAACACTGTAATGGACATCGGGACATTTGCCAGACTTTATCAGGAGCCGCTCACTTATCACCTAAAAGAGTGAGAGGGACGCGGCGAGGTGCACACGCCGGCTTCACGTGAAAATGGGGGGGAAAGAAGAAAGACCATTACACTACGGGATGAAAAGGAAAATGCCACGGTTTTTAATTAATATCCGGCTCTAACCAGAACACCAGCTCTAATCTGTGAGCTTGTCCAATCTTGGCTCCTTTGTTCGTTGGACGCATTTCTGTCCCCCGACTCACTGCTTTGAACTTCATCCAGAAGTAGCTGATAGCTCGCCCGCTAGCGGATGGAGTCTGGCTCTCGGATGACATCTCGGCTTTTGTGTTTCACAGAACCACTGACGGAGCGAATCCCCGAGAGGACACGTTTCACGTCTTTTCGTCATCCAAATCCGTCTCTCTGGAGCGACCACTTTCCTTGTCTCGCTCCCAAGCGCAACACGTGCAGGTTCGGAAAGGGGTTTAGGCTCAGCTCCAACGCGCGCATGTGAAGAATGTCCTCAAATGGAGATGTATTGCAGTCAATGGAAGCTTCCGAATAACCTCGCCTCGACCCCGGGACACAATGTATATATAGGGATGTGTGTGCTCGCTTGTTATCCGTCTCCGGCCAAATGCATGAGCTCCCTTTCCCATGTCACGGTGCACGTGTGTGAGAACATAACCATATTCGTTTCCTGTTTATTTTTGCACAAATATTTGTGTTACTATAACATTTTATTAATATACCACGCGGCCCACTCCGTTATCAAGAACCAGCAGTGAGCGCGAGCGTCGTTTGCAGAAATGGCTTGCATGTGGTTTCACTTCATCAAGCCGCTGTTAGTCTGCGCCGAGCGCATCGCAGCAGAAAGTCAAAGTCTTTCACCTTCGCGTTGAAGAACGATGTCCTTCTATAGCAAATGCAGGCAGTGTGCTAATGTATTAGCGACCATCTGTTTCCTTTCACAAACTTCTCATCAGTTGTCCCTAATGGAAAACGATGGCGGGTGTTACTCCATATGTATATATTATCAATGACACACAGCAACCCACAACCTGGAGATTCTTTCTTAGTAATGGATCTGGAAGCTTGTAATGGATCGTAATGGCTGATGAGAGCCGGGTTTTCCTCGCGACATAAAGGCGGCTCCACCCAACGGGGGTTTTCTGCTGGAGAATTCAGAGGCATGTTTCCAGGTGACAACCAGAAGGGGACTAAAGGGTCTGGGGCTTTGAGGACGTTCAGGCCCTCACATTATCTGTGTGGAGCAGTTGGTTGAATGAAATAGGAACTGGTTAACCTCCAGGAACAGCGCTCCCTCCCTGTCATCCATCTTCCGACACAAGAACAATGCCAACAAGCTGGGGAGGCTTCAGTCCGCCCCATCAAACCTTCTATTACCCAGTAAGTGGTCTGGTGAAAAGACTCCAATTTGGGTACAGAGATAAAAGGCAGGAGGAAAAGAACGGATCCGTGGCTCTTTTGCAGTTTCCCAGTCGGAGCTCGCAGATGAGTAATGAGGTTATTTACCTCTCAGCTGGGACTTGTTGCTTGATTTGAGATTCTCCAAATACCACGAATTCATTCTGGCACCTTTTTTTTTTTTTAACCAGCCAGCTGTCTTTTTGGAGGTATTAACATATCTGCTCTTCTCCAGCCCAAATGTTTACGTAATCACCTATATTATCACAAATGCAATGCAATGTATTCCAATGTATTTACCGGGAGGAAATCGCTTAATCCGGCCCCAGTGAAATCACTGAAACGTTGGGAGAAGGGTGTCAGATTTACTTTTTTACGTGGTAGCTGCAGCCTGATTGATTGCAGGAAATAACCCAGTTCATTCAGTCATTCGTTCATTCATTAAGCCCATTAAAACGCAATCACAGTCAGCGTATCTGCCTCCTGACGGTTGTGAAGAGGCTCGGCAAGATGACTCACGCACCACTCGCTATGCGCGTCTCTGCCATACTGCTGAAAAGTGTGCGGAGCTCCGTGTCGGCGCTGCACGGCCCAACTACACAACAGTGACCTCGTGCACTCAGTCACACGCATTCTTTGGTGGCGGTTGGTCAACTGCCGAGGGGTCGAAAGATTAAAGAAGCTGAAGCTCGAGTTTATTGTGTCAACTATTTAGCAGAGCTGTAGATTGTCTGTTCCAGATATGATACAGGCATACTTAAAAGAAAAGCAAGGAACTGCTATGAGGTCAATACACCTTTTGTATCCTTGTATGCATGACATATTTTGGCAATAAATGTTTCCTGATTCCTTTTATTTAGCGAGGACCGTCATACTGAATGGGCCCTGCACGCAGTGAACATCCCAGCGACAATCTGAAGGCTTCATTTATCCTCCTGTAATTCAATCAAGCAGAAACACTCGGCTCAATCGCTTCCTCTGCCTTTGCAGAGAAATCTATAGCTGTGTTAATTTTTGTGCCGCGTGGTCTTCTTCTTGTTTGTCTTTGTGCCGTCCTTTTTAAGAGGGAGAAAGGGATGCTGGATGGTGGGTTGCTTGGTAACAGTTGTGTGTGTGTGTGTCCCCCGGCCAGCAGAAAGAAACCGCGGAATCTTGACGAGGCATGAAAACATAACGGTGTGAGTGACAGACGTGAGGTCAGACGGCGACACAGGCAGCAGTGGGGGAGGGGGGGGGGGGGGGCGCATGAAATATGCATGTACACTAACAGCATGCCTTCCTCAGACACACACAAACAAGTTCAAGTCATTACGGGGATAATAGTTCGCCCCCTCATTGTGTCAGCCTTGTCCTCCCCTCAACTCTGTTATGTCAGCGTCACAGCTCCTGGATGCACTGCCTCAACTTAATAATCAATCCTTCCCCAGCATTCCTCCTATCTGCTCTATATCTGCCGATATATTAGATTTTTTTTTTTTTTCACGAGGAAAGGGGAAGGCGAGGAGTTCCCGGCCAAGTCATGAACTTAACCACATCCTCTTCTGGTGGCTCATTGAGCTGATACAAAGACGTCACCTGGTCGTGAACTGTCGCTCACTCGGGTTAACTGATCCACTTTGAGCTCTAATCGTAATGATGCGACAATTTTGATTTGATTTGGGGTTTTTTTAGGCTGCTGCCATAATAGTCATTTGGTGATTCTGTTGTCAAATGGTACTTTCCCGTGTGAAGTATGTAGCTGTAGCAACTGCACTAAAGCAAGGTATAGCATTTTTAACCACAAGTCACACGCACACAGACACAGACACACACAGCACAATCTCACTTCCTCATGTGGAGTGCCGATTAAATGACCCCTTCGTGTATTTGTCTTTGTGCAGAGTTCACATGCTCTCACCAGCCTCGGTATTGACTCAGTTGAGCTTTGCTCAAACACAAACCCACGACTTTCAATCTCAGATCATTAAACCTCAATTACAAAAAAATGAATGAATTTTTTTTCTCGAGGTGGCCAACTTTCAGAGCAGCATTAGGTGTTCGAATGTTGTACACACCAATCATAAGCTACTGCCTCACTCTCTCTATCTTTTACTTGAAATGCATAGCAGGAAATCAAGGCGGTCTCAAACATGCTGGCAGGGCACAAACACAGCTGGAGGGACGACGTTTGTCAAGCCAAATTGTTCAAAACATTCTAATTTACTGAAGAAGATCTAAAGTAGGAATTCATCAACTCACCCCCGTGCTGCTTTTCCTTTCCTGAGACGACGGTCCCTGCTGCCGCGCTCTGCTCCCTGAGAGCGGCGAGAACCACAGCCTCTCTCTCTCTCTCTCTCTCTCTCTCTCTCTCTCTCTCTCTCTCTCTCTCTCTCTCTCTCTCTCTCTCTCTCTCTCTCTCTCTCTCTCTCTCTCTCTCTCACTCTTATTCTAATAGCGCTTCTAATCATGCCTTATAACATCCATGATCCAGCTGCTGTGGCTGTTGCTTTTGGAGACTTGGCAGAAGAATGCAAGCAACCTGTTGCATTCGGTCTAAATGGAGCTGCTGGCAGATAAGTCCAGCTTGCATCGGGGGCCGGCGGGCCGACACACGGGGAAGGTACGGTATTCTCGCATGCATCGCTTCATGTCCTTTAAGATCCAAATTCCACTGAACTCTAAACGTTAAACAGTTGAATAAAGCTTTAGAGAGTGATGGATGGGTGGCTTTCTGGTACATCTATGAGAACTGGACCTGAAAGGTCATAAAGATTTCTAAATCAATCTCTCTATTTCTGGTGCAGCCTTTGACTCAGCCTCTGTATCTATTTTTAATGCGCTATAGCCCCTGATGTTGCCTCGCTATCATTTCCTATAGATCTCTATCCTGGGTTGGAGACATTTAAAACTCCTTATAACATCTCATTTTACTTTTGTTATTGCCTTCTCTTTTCCTTGTTGTTGTTACCTTTGTGTCTTTGGTTCTGTCTTGGGTCCCTAAGCATAGCTGACGCTAAATGGCATGTTTATATCTATTTGTGTATTTTCCCTATGTTACAGCATCTGCTTGCTGTCTCTTTTTATTCCCTCATACATCATATAAATCACTATTTTTTTTCTATGCAGCCTTTAGCTCCACCTTCCTTTGTCCTTGTGTCAAAGCTACAAGGTTCCAGGTTTGTTCCACTACCCAGAACTAGGCGATAACATATCTTTCTTTATCATCTTTTCATTTGTTCTGTCCTTCTCTTCGTTCTTCATCTCCATTTCTGTCTTTCTCTCACTCTCCCTTTTGACCTTGTGTTGCTGCGTCTCACGTGTGCACACCTGGGGATGAATACGCACACCTTTCTGTCAGCGGCAAATCCAAATCCAATCGTGTTACCACAACAATGTACCCTGAGATGTTTCCTTCCACCTCGGGGGTCCACTATGTCATTGGCAGCTCCCCCTTTAAACCCTAGCTGTTGTTTTAAAATCGATGCCCTACATATTGATAAGATAATATGAGGTAATGCCAGCGGAATAAATACAGTAATTACAAATGGTTTAGAACTCTCTACCCCCTTCTATTGGAGATGCAAAGTATTGCCTACATTTGTTAGTGCGTGTTAGGGTGTTAGCAAGAAATGACAGCTTTAGTTCCCCACAGCCAGCCTCGTCCCCACAGCCATGTGTGAGCACCAGATATACGTCTGGCTGCACCCATTAATTATCACCTCGGTAAAAACGCCATGGCTGTATTTCTTTACACCAATCACACCTGTCTCAACACCTGATGCAGCAATGGACAAGTCCAGTGTTATATTAAGGAAGGGCCTATATATACCTTTATATGTGAGTACGTGTTTCAGCCAAGTATGTATAATGTTTTACATATGACATGCGTGCATAATATGTATGTGAGTGTGTCAGTAGTGAGTGTGTGAATGTTTCAATAGTGAGTGTGCGACACATCATGCTGATAATAAAATCTGTCAGCATAGAGGGTTGTTAGTTTAAAAGTGGATGCAGGGAAGATGAAGGAGTGCACAATTAGTTTATACTCAGTTCCTGAAGTAAGCAAACTCCAAAACAAAAAAAATATCTTTTGGAAACTTTGTTCATCGACTTTCAAAGTTGTTTGGTGTGCATTACTTATTTAGATCGGATTCAAGAATGGATCACAAATATGACCTGCGTGCTATTTACATCACCGCTCAACCCCTCCTGTGACAGGAAATGTGCGCAAACAACACAAATAAATGAATCGGCTAAACCCAAATGAGCCAAAGCGAGACACACTGACACGCCGCGCGGGCCTGTGGCCTCTACAGGACTCCACCTTGTCACACTCACTCACTTCCCCTTAACGGCCTGAGGTCAGGAAGAGACGAGAGGCAGAAGAGGAAGAGAGGCAAAGGGGGATGGGCCTGTTGCCTTCATTTCAAGTAAAAGAAAAAACAGAAGTAGAAAGTTGAGCAGGCACTCTGTCAAAAAGAAACAGACAGACAGAGAGAGAGAGAAGGCGAGATCGGAGGTGAATTGGAAAGACGAGACTGAAAATCGAACGAAGGGCTACATGCAAACATGGCTCCTTGGACGCGGACCGCCACAGAGCGCTATGGTGTTGGTAAGTCAGAGGGAGCTCACTTGTGTCTGTCTTTGTGTGTGTGTGTGTGTGTGCACGCGCAGAAACGTTTCTCTGGTGCCTCCCCATTTAGCCGTGCTATGTGCAAGAAGGAGAGAAATGGATACTCACGACTTCCTGCTCAACAGGATGTGAGCAGGTGCTAACGGTCTCAGACAACTTTAGGACGTAACTACCACCAAGGATACTTGAACCCTACAATCACGTTCACCATTAACATTCAATCAGGAGGCACGAGAGCTGGTGGATTGATTGGCGGGTGGAAACGTATTCAAAGTTAATATCCATCCTGAGCCGGTGCAGGCTAAGACAATCTGATTGCATTTCAACGTGCACCTCGACAACACAAAAGCAAGGAATTCACATTTTTGTGTGTAGATAGATAAGCTTTTGGTACATTGAACAAATCCAATATGGGTACGGCTCAGCGTCTCACCACAAGCCGTATTTTATCGGGTATGTGGGTTGAATATGGCCGAGCTGATCACCATGTGTTGCCGTTAGATATGCGAGAAGCACACAAGCTCAGCAGGACACTGATTTCTCACATCTAATAAAGAATGAGTGGATGTAATAGCAGACGATGCACTCCTTCAGTTTGACACACACTTTACATTGTAAGTGATCCATGACAATACATTGAAATCTTTAAGCCTTTTTACCGCTATATATCTTAAGATTGACGTTAAAAAAATATATGTATCTTACATTTTGAATCAATTACTAAGAGGATTACTCAATGAGGTTTTGTTCATCTGTATCTAGACATAATTTCTTCCTGGTCTGCATAAGACTACAAGACAGGAAGTGGAAGAAGAAGGAGGGACGTATTTTCTTTGAAGCCGGAGCTGCATTCAATTAGACGATAGCTTCACTGCTGCACTTACTTTCTGCAACGTACTGACATCCAACGCACTCTTTGCAGGGACCCTTTTGTTATGCATGCCATGCTGTATATGAAGCATTTTTATTACTGGTCAATCTGCATATTACTTTTTAGGTCAATTATTTAGTCTGAAGTAAAAAAAGTTTTATGTGTATTCATTTATTGTTGTAAATGTATTTCCTTTCTATCTGAATTTATTGTATTTTTAATTGTTTTGCTCATGTCATTTTATGGGTTTGTTTCAATTGCTTCTCTTCAGTCACATTTCCCTCGCTTCAAAGGTTCATGTGGCAGTTAGAGAAGGGCGGTTGTTAAAGAACGGCGTCACCTCGCCCACCAAGTCGACGCCGGCGTACCGCCTGTGCTGACATCCATAACATGAGTACTGGCTCCGCTCAGTTGGTGCTTGTGTGCTTGCAAAGTGTTTTCTTTGCATTGCCTTTAAACAGCGGTCCATCAAATGCGCCAGTAACCAGTATAATTATGTCCTTGACAGTCAAGTGGAATTTTGTTGGCAACGGAAAGAAGCAGCTGTCCCTGGAGGTAGGAGATGCAGTCCAGATCCAGGAGGTCTGCGATGGTAAGAATATGACACATTATAAAAATGGGAGGTAGCACTTATGCCTAAATTACCTTTCTATGTTTTTTTCCCCCCCATGTGTTTTCTGTGAAGCATGCAAGATATGTTGATATCATCACTATTAATAGCATTGTTCTAAAACAAGGTTGCATATTAAAATGCAAACTACCAAAATAAAAGATTATGGTAAAAATGGTGCATTTAGCATTATTTAGGTGGCATTTCTTGACGTTCGTTTAAAAAAATATGTTTTACATGATCAAATATTTACTGCACAATTATTTTGGTACCAGTTTCATTTTGTACGCCTCATAGTTCTTTCACCAGGTTTCATAACTTCGACATGTGGTCGAGACATTTCATCATAAACACCACAGATTGTAGACAGGAAAGTAAAGTAGGGTGATGGTCAATTTGTCTTTCAGGTTGGTACAGAGGCCACTTGGTTAGGAACAATGCCCAATGGGTAAGACTTCACACAAACACGTCACCTGTTTTCATGCCAGACGGCACATCACATTGATTTCAGCCGAAAAGTGAGAATAACAACAATCAATCTCAGTCACCGGGGAGGTCTTGTTCTGTAGCTGTGCGGATGGAAAAGGTGAAAGCTACTAATGATTACAATCCTTTCCCCTGATCTCCCTCATGCACATTCCTCTCCAGGGAGTGTTTCCTGCCAGTTTCATTCATCTTAAACAGGTCGTCATTGAAAAGCAGGGGTGAGTGCATTAAAAAAGTCTTCACCTGACGCAAAGTTACGTTGTCTTCACTCGTTTTCTTTTGTCTCGTACGTGCGACCACAGAGACGAGGAGGTAGTGATGTCTGCAGAGATGCCCTTGGTCAAGGAGGTGACCACCACATTGAGGGAGTGGGGAAGCATATGGAAGCAACTCTTTGTGGTAAAAAAACAACAACAACGAGAAGCATCGCTTTGTGGATGTTCATTTGCGCATGTCTGAGCTTAACACTACGCATCCACCTGTCCAGGCCAATAAGCTGAGGCGTGTGAAGCAGGTCCAGAGGCTTATGTGGGACCTAATGGAGTGGCGTTCCCAGCTCCTCTCTGGCACTCTGCCCAGTGACGAATTCAAGGAGCTCAAGCAGAAAGTCACCTCCAAGATTGACTATGGCAACAAGTACGACTTCTTAAAAAAAAAACACAACCCAAAACAACTTTCTCTCACGGCAGTTTTCTGTTGTCTCGCCTCCTTGTTCACCTCAAAATATTCAGCGTCCTCTCCATTTATATTTCATACCTCTCTGCTTCCTTCTGCCTCCCACCACCCGAGTCTTCTTCTCCAAAGCATTTTCTATTTTCCATTTTTTTCTTCTTCTTTTTCTCGTCTGTCCACCGTACACCTCCAATCTCCCGCTTCTCTCCGCAGGATCCTGGAGCTGGACCAGGTGGTCCGCGACGAGGATGGCAACATCCTGGACCCGGAACGGGCCAGTGTCATCAGTCTGTTTCGGGCCCACGAGGAGGCCACAGCCAAGATCAACGAGCGCATCAAAGAGGAGCAGGTAGGAAAAGAGATGAGACGGCAGTGCACCGGGGACCAGAAGAATTGGAACCCAGGAGGGGGAAAAAGCTCCAGACGGAAAGTTTCATTAGGCAGAGAGAGAGAATCTCACGGGTGGATGTGATGGCAGATGCTTTGAGACACAGCTTTGATATTGCTGCACCGCACTAGACTTTCCATCGTAAAGTAGATATCTATTAAATAGATAAGAAATTGAATGGGTGGAACTTTCATAAAGTCTTAAAAAAAAGAAAAGATTTCACTTCCATTCAAATTGGTTTGACTTCATTTCATCTCCATGCAGACTCGTCATTTGTAATTTCCTTCTCCCTTACCGACCCGCAATCAGAGCTCTTACACCCCAGAGTGCAGTAAAGAGCCATTAGTTCTCACAGCAGCGTCTTCAGGACCTTGAAGCGAAGGCTTTTGGCCGCCACCGTATCCGGTTAAACTCTTTGTCCAAAGTGAACCTCCTGCAACTAACGTCCTTCCCCGCAGTCCAACGTCCAGACGGACCACAGCGGCATCTCAGCGCGAATCCAATCCTCGCCCACGCACAGCCTCTACGTCTTCGTCAGGAACTTTGTGTGCCGCATCGGAGAGGACTCGGAGCTCTTCATGTCGCTCTATGACCCCGTCAAACAGAGCATCATCAGGTGCGCCTGGTCCTTCTCTCTTACATATACGCCCCCACCCTCCCCCCCCTCTCTCACAGTGGGACTCAAAAGGTGTTTCATAACATGTTGATGCTTTCTTTTCAGTGTGTTTTCAGGTTGATTTTACGATTCATATGAAAGTTGAAATGTTTCGTCTTCAAATAACAAACTTAAGGTTATGATGGGGTCTGGAAGATTTAATAAAAAAAAAGCTTTATAGCTATAGACTATTATTTAATATAGCTATTATTATTTCTTCTAAAATTGTTCTTTGAATAGTTGATTTAATCAAACATTTAGATAATAAAGCACATAAAGAACTCCGTCCTTTAAATCAAATAATTAAGATGGGTTTAGCCTCCACCGCATCCACCTCAGTACCTATGAAAGTATCACTGAATCAGCTGTCTATGTATCTATCCTCTTGCTCCTTCATTTCTGCCGTGTTTTCTCCATTGTTGAAGCTCTCTAAATTAGAACAATGGGATACCAGAAATAAGAATAAAGCGAACACAAATTATAGGGCAGAACATGCTGACTGGCAGTGCTATGTGGTGCCTGACGGTGCCGATGTTAAGCCCCGTCACTCACTGTCGTACTGTGAAGTTCTAATTCTCACCACCGATCGTCTCTTACTTTCTTGGCATTAGTTCTGGTTTATTTCGGTGAGATGTTTAGGAACTTTTTACACATCCTGCTTTACCCAAAGACCCTCAGCTATGTATCTTTCTTTCTATTCAGTCCTCCGTCACTGTCTGGTTGTGTATATATATATATGTATATATATATATATATATATATATATATATGTATGCATATATATGCTGCATATCAAAGAAATGTGTGGTATCGCTTTGCAGAACAGTAACAACAACTGTTTTCCGTGCTGTGTGCAGTGAGAACTACTTGATACGTTGGGGCAGTAAAGGATTCCCCAAGGAGATCGACATGCTCAACAACCTGAAGGTTGTCTTTACGGTGAGTAACCAGTGGAGGGCACTACCGCGCCGCGGCTCAGCATCAGAGACCACCGCATGAGTAGATGCATCCCCTCTTAGGAGATTGAATTGCTTCTTCATTTTCCCCTCTCACCCTCTTTCCCACGTAACCCGAAGTCCCCGCACTGTCTGTTAATCCTGTTAGTCGTGTGTGTCACTCCCGCTTCCAATCTGTACTAATTGTTCGGCTTTCTCTGTTTTGCGTCTACCAGGACCTGGGGAACAAGGACCTGGGCAGGGACAAGATTTACCTCATCTGTCAGATAGTGAGAGTGGGCAGGATGGACCTGAAGGAGACAAACAACAAGAAGAGCACTCAAGGCCTGAGGCGTCCGTTCGGTGTAGCAGGTACTTATAGAGCCGCCCATGCAGGGCGGTTGTTTTCTTTTGTCAAAGGTGCTTTCAAATTGTTCAAGCACTGTGTGCCACCTTATTTGTAGTTATTAGGTCAATTTGCTTCATTCAACTGCCAAAAGGCACCGGTTTAGCCAACATAATGGCATTTAGTGGACTTAAGGAAAAGTAGACTTTCGCTGTTGTTGGCAAAGGTCAGAATAGTTTTCTCTGATTTGTCAGCAGTTGCTGCTGCAGCTGTTATCACCCATATTCAAGCCCCGTAACTAAACAACACCACAGCAAACACAGTCATCTTTTGCACAGACAAAACTAAAATACTGTTATATGTATTCCACTAACTTTTTTGTTATTGTTGCTTCCTCCGGCTCAAACATGTTTTGTATGTTCTGAATCGACGCGGACGAGTTTGTGATGAAGAGATTGAAATTCAAACGTCCACAGCGGCTGTCATTGCTGACTGATGTGAATCCACATCCGAAATTACCCCGCAGCATTGTCTTTGATTTTGTTATCCCGCACACATTTGTTTCCCTCTTCCTGGCAGTAATGGACATTAGTGATCTCATCAAAGGGAAGATCGAATGCGACGAGGAGAAACAGTTCTTCATTCCCTTCTTCCCGTACGTACATTTTCCTTTTCTATCACTCACACATGGTAATTATATAACAATATTGCCATTTTTTTCCCGCTTCTGCACAATTTTAAAATCGAAAAGTGTTTGTGTGATCTCCAAGTGTGTTTTTCTGTGTCCATGTGGCTCCAGTGTGGTCGCTGAGAATGACTTTCTGCACTCCTTACTGAACAAAGTGACAGCATCGCGAGGGGACAGTGGTGGACAAGGTAGGTCTTCTCTCTTAGTTGTTAAGCCTTGTGACCTAAGGTCAGTGGTCCTGTGTGCATTTGAGGTTCCTACTGGACTGTGAAGACTGCAGTCATTTGTGGTCCGACGAAATGGTCACTTCTCATCAGCCGGTCGCCTTTTGTCTCGGCTAGACATGACGGGCATTATCCTGATGGATCGCATGCGCCCTCTCGCCCATGTCTTTATGTCACTTATCCTTTATTTCTCCCTTTACCGGCCTGCGGTCCAGCTGCACTATCTCATGTTTACGGGGGACTTTGACAGAGATGCTGAGGGCGACATAGATCTCGCTCGGGCCTCTATCTTTTCCGCTCGCCCCTAAACACCCCCGGGCGTAACCTAGATATGAAAAGAGCACCTGGACAAGCAGATAGGGACGGAGCACCTGACGTCAACGCTCTGCTCTTCACGTTAATCAGTCCTATCTCTCACTTTGAGATGCTTCAGCCAAAGTACGCACATAAACACTGACACAAACACAGAGGCCCTGAACAACGTGGGTTTGTCACATCCACCGGAACCCCTCAGAAAACTCTTTCCCCGAAATAAACAAGTAACCCTTCTTTCCGTCCTCATGTCTCTGCTTGTCTGTGCTTTCGAACATAATTATTTCGAAAGCCCATATTCCTTTAAAAAAAGTAGACCCTCCTTTAAACAGTAGACTGACTTTTTATAGTGCTGGTAATTGCATTGTGGTGTAGAACAGCCGCAGACATTTTCACTTCCACAGCTCACTTTGAAACACGTTGCGTTATGCGTTATGCTCCCCACAGATAAATACTTACATTTTACCCAAAGTGGCTCTCACACTGGGCTGAATGTTGCAGGGTTTTAGTTGGCCTTGAAAACATGTTAAAGTGTTTTACATTCTGTTTTAGTCGTACCTCGAAATTTCTTATTCATTCATTTGGCTTTAATTTCTCTTTACTTACCTGCCGAAGAGGAAAATGCCCCTCTGGATCCCTCTTTTGAAATAACCCGGAGTGGCACTTATTTGTCTAAGTTAATGATTGGAAGTATATTGATATTTGTTAGCACACAGTTCATGAAGTACAGTATTGACTTTAACCTTTTGAAAGCCAGACAAACCTGGTTCTCTCCACCTGGATGGGGTGTAATTTTGGTCACTCTCTCATGTCTGTGAAACTACATTAAAAGTGCGATAATCTTTAGGGAGCAATAGATAATGAATAGATACGTCTAATAAATACTCAATCCAACCGGGGAAGGTCGTTGACTGCAAACGGACACCGCTTTATTAAATCCCGGAATTAAACATTTTTCTATCTCTCCATCCATCTGCACACCGCTTATCCTGCACACAGGGTCGCAGGGGGGCTGGAGTCTATCCCCAACTTCGGGCGAGAGACAGGGTACACACTGGATTGGCCGCCAGCCAATCGCAGGGCTACACAGAGACACACAACCATTCACACTCACATTCATACACCTACGGGCAATTTAGAGTCCCCAATCAACCTGATCCCCAGAGCATGTCTTTGGACTGCGGAGAGAACCCACACGGACACAGGGAGAACATGCAGACTCCACACAGAAAGGCCACTGGCCGGAGTCGAACCCAGGACCTTCTTGCCTTATCAAGAATATGTATTTTTATCGGGACATTTCTTGAAAAAGGATGAAACAATTTGGTGGTCAAAATTAAATTGTGAACATTAATGCATAGCCTTTCCTTCCTCCTCCTCCTCATCCTCCTCCTCCTCCTCCCTCCAGGTCTGTGGGTGACCATGAAGGCTCTGGTGGGGGACATAGTTCAGATCCGGAAGGAATACCCTCACCTGGTGGACCGCAGCACCGTGGTCGCCCGCAAGCTGGGCTTCCCAGAGATCATCATGCCGGGAGATGTTCGCAACGACATCTACCTCACCTTACAGGGCGGCGACTTTGACAAGTACAACAAGACGACGCAGAAAAACGTGGAGGTCATCATGTGGGTGTGCGACGAGGAGGGCAAGGTCATACAGGTGAGCAGCAGGAACCCATCGCCTGATCGCTTTGAGGGTGTGTGTTTTTTTTACGGGCCAGTGAACCAACCCTTCCATGGTTCGGTGGGGGGGGGGCGCGGCGCACAGACGCGGCTTTACTCCCAGAAATAAAAACCTATTAAAGCACAAACGCACGCAAACGTAAAATCCCTCAGCTCAATATGTCCTGTATTTGTATGTCTCTCTCCCTGTTCCCTAGAACTCCATCTGTCTGGGTGCAGGGGATAAACTGGTCAGTGAGTACAGATCAGTCATCTACTACCAAATCAAACAGCCCCGCTGGATGGAGACAATTAAGGTGGGTTTGTGTGTGTGTGTGTGTGTTGTAGAGGGAGTTCAAGAACTACTCCACGGTTAGTGGTAGACTTCTTGTGGAGGTTTCTTGAATACATCTGATGTTTATGCATTTGTGATTTACCATAAGCTTCTAGAAGGTATACCTGTTTTTTGTCCTCTAGGTGGCAGTCCCTCTGGAAGAAATGCACAAAGTTCATTTGCGTTTCATGTTCAGACACCGCTCTTCCCAGGAGTGTGAGTATCAGCCTCTCTGCTGCTCTGTTCTCTCCCGACATCCACACTCCCTCCACTGACAGGGCTGAGTGATGGGAGGCAATGTGTTGAATTAGCCAAGGCATCATTACGCACTCTTGATCTTAAATCGGTTGTCCTTCCTCCCATTCCTGGAGTCTTCACCATCCCTCCTCTCCTTTCTGTTCCCCTGATGTCTCTTTCCCCTGAACATCCCTCCTCCTCTTCACAAATCTGTCTCCAGCCAAAGACAAGAGTGAGAAAAACTTTGCCATGGCCTTTGTGCGTCTGATGAAGGAAGACGGGACGGTTCTACAGGACGGGCTGCATGACCTTATTGTCTTCAAGGTCAGAAACAGATAAACTCAAAGTTCAGTATCAATCGAAAAAGACAAATAAATAAATCAACCTGATTTATTCATGGAGACCTTAAAAAAACTTTTAAAAAAAAAGCTGTTCACTCATTGGTGGTTAGTAGAGTAACACAGCCTGTTGATATATCATTCATGGTCAGACTTGAATGACTGTATTAAGCTTGCTGCCGTTTGTAAGGCTTTAATTGTGAAAATGAATTGTAGATTTTACAGGTTGCTGCTGTGATTTTCCTCAAACATAGTAGAAAAAATCAGATCACTTGTCGGTCTGAAATATATTGTAAATACGACGACAGTTATGCTCAGTTTGATCTATGACTAAAAACAATGAAATAGGGAGTCTGGATGGGAGATTATGCCCCCCGGTTTGGTTGAAGCCAAATAGATTTCCTGCCAAATGATCCCAAAGCTAAGATTGATTCCGCCTATTGATTAAATGTCAAATGCAATGAAGATAAATTACTCCTGATGCACTCAAAGACCAAAAGGAAGGTCTCTGTGTGCCTTTTGTTTCTGATTATCTCTCGTTATACCAGCATACCTCACTCATGGCCTCAATCTCTTATTCCCACCCACTCACTCATTATTACCTACTGGTTTGGCATTAAAGAGGGCAGAGTATGAGGTTGAGGGGCTAATGAAATATAGGAAAAATATAGGTTTGCAACCCAGAGGGAAGTTAGTCTGCCGCAGAACTGGCTGCTTCAGTCCTTGGTTGTCATGTTTCCTTCAGAGCCGCCTTGATAAGCAGTGCAGCGCAATCAAGCAAGACATTTTGATTAAACACTGAAGATCGTAGCTCTCATCCCCAACCGGTGCACTGTTCTCTCAGGGTGACAGCAAGCGCATGGAGGACGTGAATTGCTACTTGTCGTTGCCCCCGACGCGCAACCAACATGGTGACGCGCACGCCCACAAGGCGGCAGCGCTGAGCCGCAGCTCCAGCAACGTGTCCGGCAGCGGAGGCCTGTCGGTCAGCTCCAGGGACAGCTTCAGCATCTCCACCCTGGTCTGCTCCACCAAACTCACGCAGAATGGTAGGTGTGTGTGTGTGTGTGTGTGTGTGTGTGGGAGGCGGTTGTCTTTTGTGACATTGGGATTAATATTCTGCTCCTTTTAGATTTGGGAGGGCAAAATAAGGTTTTTGAAAAAAATACATACACCCCCTTATATATACAAATGTTGGCACATGAATTATAAAGGGGAAGGTGTTTTAAAGCAAACCTGAACGGGACATTAATTGAATACTGTCAAGCATGCAGAAAGAATTGACACGCGTACAAAGTCATGGATCAAGGCTTATCAAAGGTCTTCTTCTCCAGCGGTAAAATATATATAGCGGAAAGATAACATAATCAAACAGGGGGCTTTCTGCACATCCGAGTGCCGGGAGCATTATGCTCTGCCCCCATATAATTCTTCCCCCTCAAGTCACCAGGAGTTCATCTAGCGGTTCCCAACCCTTTTAGACCTCTCGCGACGAATGGCTTCAGACGTCTACCTGAACGTTTCCCCATTTCAGCCAGTTCAGCATGTTTTATAAATGTTGCTGAATAAGATAGCCGTTAGCTGCGACATTAGTTAGTGTGTACGTATAAGGAGTAGCTGAAGTGTATTCATTAATTAAATTGGACATTTCTAATTTTAATCTTGCAAAGGGTAGTTTTATAATTCATGTCTCTATTTTGTGTAAAAAAAAAACATTGATTTTTCACAAATGACATTTGATATTAATTATTACTACACTAGACCACCATTACATGTTTCCTCTGGGGGTTCTAGAGATCTAGAGATTCTAAGCGCTGACATCACGTACTCCGTTATCGGTGAGAGGGTTCAGGCATTCTGCGCTCTCCTTGAGCTCCTCCGTCAGATTACATTTGACTCTCCTGAGCTCGCCTCCAGACCTGAAAGGGGCTTTTGCTGGTGCTCCAGGGCTCGATGTTGTTTCGGGTGTAAAAGTTAGAGCCTGATGGCGGTAGCTGACGGGTGAGAAAGGAGTAAAGTGGGCGTCTATAAACATATCTGTTCGGTAAATGGTGGCAGAACTACAGGTGCATGTGGGTGTGACGTGTTTTGATTATGCGATACTGAGCCCCCCCGCCCCCTCGGGAAGGGCGAACCGTGTGTATACATGGGTTTGATTAGTGAAGCCTGGCGTCATTTTGTCCTACACACTCTGGCAGGCAGCCACTTTAGCAGATGCACACACGCACACGCACGCACACACGCACACACACTGAAATGCATCTACAAATGCATAACTGCACATACGTTCCAGGCGGTGCAGTGCATCAGTTTAACAGCTGTTACTGAGAAAGCCAGTCCATCACTATAATGAACATTATTCTGCAGTATTAATCACTTGTACCACACACACACACACACACACACACACACACACACACACACACACACGCACACACATAAACACCCCAACAATCACAACACACACTCAGACATTACTGGAAAGGAAAAGCAGTGAGCTAGCAGAGACATGGACATCTGCCATGTGTCAAACTGTAGCAGAAATAATGAGGGAAACCGTGGATTTGAATGCGCCGCTGACTCACTAAGCAGTGGAACAGCCTATACAGACCAACATGTCACTGACAGCTAAATATAGTGTTAAAGTTCAAGCTTAAAGCTTATTCTGCTCCAAAAAAGAGCGAGACAGAAAAAAACCTATTCAGAAGACAACACAACTAGGACAGTATTTTCAATACAAAAGCTTTAAGCAGCATCAATTCTCTCCTCTCCAGTGGGCCTGCTGGGGCTGCTCAAGTGGAGGACTCGACCCGAACTCCTCAAAGAGAACCTCGAGAAGCTGAAAATAATCGATGGAGAGGAGGTGGTCAAGGTGAGTGGTGTGAATCAGAGTGCGTGAACTTTGATGTGTGCGCTCTCACCGGACCTCTCCCCCTGTGTGTGTGTGTGTGTGTGTGTGTACGTTCAGTTTCTGCAGGACACCCTGGATGCTTTGTTCAACATCATGATGGAACACTCTCAAACCGCCGACTACGACATCCTGGTGTTCGACGCCTTGGTGAGCGCGCACTGCGATACTGTCGTCAAAATAAAGATGTCTATCGAATGTTTGCTATGTGGCCCGGTAAATGTCTACCTCTGTGTAATCACGTAACACCCCCCCCCCCCCCCCTCTGTCCGTCCCTATTGTCTGCCAGATACACATCATCGGTCTGATTGCTGACAGAAAGTTCCAGCACTTCAACACAGTGTTGGAGGCCTACATCAAGCAGCATTTCAGCGCTACACTGGCTTACAAGTAGGTTACTGGCTCACAGCCCACTGCCTTTCCTCACCACGTATGTCTTATCTCAGACGTTTCCCCCCCTTTTCTCATCAGAACACTGAATTTATTATTGTCAAAGCAGTACATTTACATGTTGGGCGTCTTGACTGAGAAGGGAGCAACAAGACAAATGCAAACACTGTAATCCTGTAACATGTAATGTATAAGGTCAAAATATGAGGTAAACTCAATGACCTAATTATGATGTGAAACGACAATGTTTGACTTTGTGTCAGAGACCATCGTACCATCATTGTGTGAAAGCGTAACACAACCAGCGATGCTCCTGTTGCAGGATTACCATCTCTCACGAGGCTATTCTCCCACCTCTAGGGAATTATGAAATATTTAAAATCCCATTAGATAATCTCGATAATGCTTTGTCATCAAGCCAGAAAAGAGAGCGTTTTTGTGGGTCCTAGTATGACGTAGCAGCCTGAAGGACACAAACACACGCACTGCATCAACGGGGCTGCTCCCATTCAGAATCCTGTCAGGTCCGCCGGACCTCAAGCCAAAGTGTTAAACCAATTGTGCTCAATGTCACTTAAAGAAGTGAGGCAGGTGAATACTGCTGTGTATCTAGCTGCAGGAGGTCACTGTGTGTGTGTGTGTGTGTGTGTGTGTGTGTGTGTGTGTGTGTGTGTGTGTGTGTGTGTGTGTGTGTGTGTGTGGGCATTTGGAGCACTTTAGTGGATGGGATTAGAGTTTAACCCCACCTCTCTGTGGAGCAGCATAAGCACTCATGCATGCACCCCAAACACTTCAGTCTCCTTCTTACTCTCTGCTAATTCACTTAACTTGATTCAGTGGACGCCGGAGACAACATTTGTTTGCGTTGCCAGAGATTCATTTAGGAAATTAAAATCAACTCCTCCTGCTCTTTTGTCCGGGACGAATCTTCTTTTCATTTCTCAACTGTTTCTTATCTCTCCTGCTCACTTTGCACATCTGTCTCTCCACATCCCTCCACTCCTCCTTTGCTAGTGTGTCGGCGTTCACCCTCTTTAAAGGGGTCAATGCAGCTTAATGCCTGTGAGCCCAGTGGCTGTTATGTAAAACTCTCTTCACTTTCAAACTCCCCGTTTGCTTTGCTCTGAAAAAATGAATAAATCCTCCCATGCTCGCCTTTCAGCCATGCACCAAACCAAAACCAGAGTGGACTCAATTGGAATGACGCTGGTAATGGGTTGAAGGCCGCCCTGACAGCCGGCCAGAGGCCAGATTATCTTAGGACATTAGACATATTTGAGGCTTTTATTGTTTAAGGGGATTGGGTAAGTTTAACCCAGTTAATAAATTATCCCCTGCTTCCGTTTCATAGGAATAAAGCCATCACAAAGCCCTCTTTAGACCTTCAGCATTGTTTTTTTGTGTAATGAATATCCTAGTAATAATAAGTACAGTTAATTTATATAGCACTCTTCCAAATGCTCAAAATCACTTTACACAAAACATTTTAAAATATTGCAAAAGCTATATAACTAAAAACAAGGGATGATGCAAAGTGTGAGTGATCGGTCAAAGAAAATAGACTGAGACTGAACCCGTTACCACCCTGCGCCTCTCCAGCTGCTCTGACACACTTTAATAATGATGCGTGCGTGTAAAGACGCCGGTGGGTTGCGCATGGGTTGGAAAATGATTCCCCCCCGCCCCCAGCATCTGGAGGCATATCCAAATGTCTGTGAGCTGTGCACAATGTACATCTGTTGAGGTGTGAAATACTACTTTTCCACCTCCTCCCTGCCGGCCTTCTCCCGCGTCGCGCTTTCCCTCTCAGTCTGATAAAGTCTGCCTTTCTGCTCTATGAAAGTGAAACATGAAGTCGGTGATTTATTTCCCAACCCTCAGAAAAGGATGACAACCCTCAACGGATGATTGCTATTTCTTTCACATCATTCTCTCTCCCCCCCCCCCCCCACAGGAAGCTGATGTCGGTGCTGAAGAGGTATCTTGATGTGTCCGGCCGAGGGGAACAGTGTGAGCCGATCCTCCGGACCCTCAAAGCCCTGGAGTACATCTTCAAGTTCATCGTCCGCTCACGCATGCTCTACTCCCAGTGAGTGTTTGTGCGTCTCTTTGTGTGGACCGATCGTTATCGTGATATGCCTACTGACTTATTTTGGCATCCACAACGATGCAAATAGGTGTTCCTGTCGAGCACACACTGAGGCCCAGTGACGTTGCACGAGTGATTGTTTTTGAAAGCACTGCGAGAAACAGGCTGTTGATTTAAAGCCTTAACGTTGCCGATGAGGTGCAGCGTCGGGATCGGAGCCAATGAGGCGACGGGGCAGGACCGCCGAATGGTCAGCCATCGAAACAGCAGACAAAGTTCCTGCAGGAGAGACTTACGAACCCCCGCCCCCCCACCAACCCCTCCGGTGCTGAGCCGAGAGCCGCGCCATACAATGATTTATAATTTATAACTGCAGCGCAAAAATGGATGCTGCTCCATCAGAAAGCCGATCCTCAACAAGTGCCGAGGGCCTTTCCCCTCGGTGACAATGACCTGACTCTGTCTGCGTTTGCTATGTGGGACACAATCGTGTTTGTAATTGAGTACTTGTTGACACGATGTTTAGGGGATATATTGTTTAGAGTTCACTAGATGCAGTTGTGTATACGGTGGCATAGTATGTGTGTGTGTGTTTGTAATTCAACGACCTCTGCAGTTGCCTTTTTAATCTTGCAGATTTTATCGATCCTGTTGGGTGTAGGTTTATTTATTCAGTGTGTGTGCGTATTTGTGTGGTTGCGTGAGATTCCCAGGTGGGTGAGTGTGAGATTGCGCGCGCAGGTCGGCAAGCTGATGAATGCAATATTTCTCCCCTCCTATATCTGTCGCGCCCCAACTACCCGCCGCCGACCACCTCGACTTGCTGGTTGCATCTAGTTTTCACATCAGATCCCTAAACTTAGAAGGCCTCGCCATGGCAGCAGAGAACCAGCTGTTCAAGGGAGCCCCTGCTGCCGTTAGTGGGTCTGCAAGGCATCGAGACTAGCCGTCATTAATTGTTAAATAGGCAGAACCGAAGATTTATTAGCTTGTCAAACCGGCTTCGTGTTCATGCAAAGTTTATCATAAGCGTGTGATGTTTGCTTCCTAAACACGTGAGGCTGTAGTAGATTTTGCCCTTTCCTTCACCTTCTTTCTGTCCCTCACGCCCGGGCTCTCACACTACTTCCATGTGGTCCGGTTCATCGGGTGTAATGGTTCCTTTTTCTTGCCTGGAGCACCTGCTATGTTCTACATTTCTCTTTTGTCCCCTCCTCCCCTTGTCCTCTTTCTTTCCTACAACTTACAATCTCCCGTTGTTATTTCGCCTCTTTTCTTTTCCCCCCGTACACTTCTCTATGGAATGCATCCATCTTGTAATGTAAAAAAAAAGAAGATATTAGATCATATTAGTTATCGCAACAGCTTTCCAATTTTGTTACATCAAAAGTGGACGCATTAATAACTAGTCATAATATTAATACAAACATAAATAATGAGGAATAGTTTATAATAATCATTGCATTGAGAACTAGAATCCCAGTGAAGCAAACACAATTACCTCATACTCCAATAAACTCTTTAAACAGATGGGATTAAACAATACTCTAGGTAATTCAGTGTGTCCAACCCACTTTAAAAAGCTTAGCCGATCAGCTTTAAAGGAGCAGCATCATTTTTATAATATATTAAAATATGCATCACAGCAAAGTTGGTCACTGGACCGTTTATGCGCTTGTCGGATGGGAAAATGATCTGCATTTCACATCTTGACTGATTGGTCCAGAGGGGACCAGCTTTTATAAATCATAACTAGAGCCCCCCTCCACTCACCGCCCTCTCCTGTTCATTTCCTGCCCTTCATCCCTCTCTTCTGTCTCCAGTATTAGTTTGCTTTATATATATATATATATATACATATATATATATATATATATATATATATATATAGAAAGTGATCATATTTTCACACACACGTACACATGCACACACAAACATTCATGCACAGACAGGCGTGGTGGATTAAGCAGGACAATGAGTCATTGAGTCATCATAACTGTACTCAGCAAAGAGCCCAGTGATAATACATGTGTGTGTTACCGACTAATCCCTCCCCCGCTATATTTGCTGCGTGCCACATGCTAATCCTTCCCTCCAGAACTCATAACTTCTTTTGTAATTACCAACTGCACAACTCCGTCAAACCGCACAGAGATAGTGAGGAGACGGGGGCGGACGAAGTTTGACCGGAGGCATGGTGGAACAGTGTGTGTGTGTGTGTGTGTGTGTGTGTGTGTGTGTGTGTGTGTGTGTGTGTGTGTGTGTGTGTGTGTGTGTGTGTGTGTGTGTGTGTGTGTGTGTGTGTGATGTGAATGTCAGCAACAAAGATAACCCAGTTTTTTTTGTTACGTCAGAAGAGGATTGTTATAACCACTGCAGTTATAGATTAAACTTGGCCACATGGTTCCTGCTTCTGTTTAATAGACTATAGGCCTACGAGTGTGTGTGTGTGTGTGTGTGTGTGTGTGTGTGTGTGGTGGCACTACAAATTATTTCTGCAGCGTGGCACTTTGGGAACTTAATTGTACAAGAAGCATTTTCCATAAAAAACCAGCGGGAGCTCAGGTGCTGTTTGTCATCACAGTGATGGGCTCAAGTGACAGAGGCGACAGATACATAGGAAGAGGAAGTGCAGGAGATGCTGTGAACTGAACCATGGATGAATTGTCAAGCCATATGTGTCAACGAACACATTGCATGTTCCATTTTTTACAATGACCTTTTGCAGTACACTTAATAATCAGTCTGTATTTCTGTTACTCTGAAGCATACAATTAAGGCTCTTTCTGTTTATATTTTGCATCCAACCTGGTTTGACCGTTTTCTAGTATTGTCTCTCTCCACCCTCACTAATTATTCATCCTCCTGTTGTCGTTCTCCCTTTTCAATTTGTTGCTACATCCTTCCCTTCACCTCCCTCACAAATCATGTCACGTAATGTTTTGCTGACGTCCGTCTGATGGCTTGTCTTTCTTTCGATGTTTTTTTGTTACATTTTTCCTAAGGCATCCATTAATTTCCTCTCTCCCTCATAGGCTGTACGAGGGGAAGGAGCAGGCAGAGTTTGAGGAGTCACTGAGAAATCTTTTTGAGTCCATCAACAGCATGATGAAAACCGACTACACCACCACTCTGCTGCTCAGGGTAATCATGCACGTTCACCCTTCACACCAAACTTCACCACCTCGCACTGCTCTTTCTTCTATTCTCGTCCCAGTTCCTGCTCGTACCTCTAGAAACATTTAGCCGTCTGACTCTCATCTTCGTGCTCAAACTTCTCGAATAATGATAATTATATAATAATCACATTAAAAAAACTCTCCAGCTGACTCAAGCTTTTTCTTACACTTGTGATCAGAGGCTATTTGATGGCAAAGCCGCCTTACACAGGGTTTCAAGACAGCTTTTTAACAGTGTTTGCTACTTGTGTGTGTGTCATCAGGTTGCTGCTCTGAAGTACCTCCCAACAGTCCTGCATGATGTTGAGAAAGTGTTTGATGCCAAACTCCTCAGGTAAGCTTGCCATAGAAAACACACACACACACACACACACACACACACACACACACACACACACACACACTAGCAGCTTATCTTTGGTCTCTTTCAGGGACACGTGTAGAGAGGATATATTGGAGTGTTCAGCTCAGCGGAAGCTTTTCCTCTTGGCTTTGTTCAGTGACCCCCATCCTTCTCCCCCCCACACACACACACACATTCCCTTCTGGCTGAGCCCTACTTTCTTTATCAGTTGATAACAATCTCATCAAACTGACATATGACAAAAAGGACAAACACTCAAACGCAGCGTGCGCCTCCTCCCACATGCCCCCGCGAGGGAATTGAGAATATCATTGAAACCTTCTCTCGGGTTTATTCTGAGCCTCCCGTGGAGCAATATGACAGACACAGAATGGCTGGTTCAACCTCTCTTTGACCCTGCATCAAATGTACATTACGCTTCGTAGCCCTGGAAATGTCTTCACTTCAACAGTTTTGAGAGTAGAAATTGCCGACGGTTGATTCGTCCTGTAGCAATCTCACAGTCCGACATGGATCTTGTTTTGGTTTGGCCTTCCGTGCTTTACGGAATGAAGACTTTAATTGATGCCCTCTCGACTGGCCACGTTCTACTTCAGACACGGTCTTCCTCGTGATTTCTCTCTTGACCTTCCTTTGACCTGTGTCTGCCTTTCTGAGTTTGTATCATCCACATCTGCCAGCTGAGTCTCCCCGGAGTGGCTCGATGTCAACGCGGTGTCACAAAGGCGCTGCCTTTAACACCACCTGAGAGGGGAGGAAGAGGGACGGCGCCTTTCAAAACCGGTCCACGTATTCACACTTTCTGTCATTCATTTTCTTCACTTTCACGTTCGCGAAGATATAGCGGAGCCATCTGAACTTGAAAGTAACGTCTCCATTGCATTCCCGATCCGAAATGCCTAAGGCGAAGTTTCCAACGGCAAGCCGCGTGCATTACAATACCTTCTCTCAGCTCATTCTTGGACATGGTAAACTCTCAACAGTCACCCATGCCTTGTTCTGCGTGCCCAAGGTGTCCTTTGTGTGTCTTTTGTCCTGTTCAGACGTGGCCTTAAAGGGATCGCACAGGGGGTTTGAAGTGGGGTTGTCTTAAGGTACTTATGCATAGTCAGTGGATGGCACTTGAGAAACAAGACATCTATCATGCCGTAAGATGAAGGCGAGCTGGACTTGAAGCAAAGCTTATCCGTGCTCTCTTCATAGCCGCACGACTTGGTTTACAAAAATAGTCAAAAAAAGGTTTCACCTACAGTATAGATCCCTGATGGAAAATATGCTAAAGATAGCATACAATGAAACTCAATCTCATCGGCGCGTTCACACCTGTGCTCAGAGCTGTCCACTTGTGATTGGATGGCCCAGGATGCATCTTAATGTCGGGTCTGAACAGGGCCCGTGTGGGTAGTAGGATGACATTTGGGCTTTTAATTAAATTCAGCCCGGATGATTAGTGGCCTTGATAAGTCTGCGCTTAGCCTCTGTGCCCCAGCGCGTCAGTCCATACACATCACAAGTCATGCAAACCCTTGTTGTGTTTGGGAACGGAGGTGGTGCATTCCATTCTTTGATGCGGTTGTTGAAAGTGCTTCTGCAACCTCTGCGGCATAATTTAAAGCGATGGAGATGTCAGTCAGAAACAAAATATTGAGATGGAGGGTTTCCCAAGCTCTAAGCATTCAATCTTCCTAAGTGACATCGGGGCTTGCAACCAGACTGTTTAATTATTCTGAAATTGCATTTGGGGGCGGAGGATGACTCAAACCTGTGTCTTCATTAAAGCGTGTTTAGGTTTTGGCTCATTCGTTTTCCTGCTGCAAACAGATATTTGCTCACATCTATGCTTGTGAGATGCTCTTAGTGGTTACATATTTTATCGCCTTACAGGAGAGACGTTGATAATCAGATTGAAACGTGCCATAACTTATGCTCTTTTCTGAAGGAGCAATCCGGTTGCTCCTTCCGTATGATGATCTTGCTGATCACGACCTGCCTATTGCTTCCTCTCCGCAGTGAGCAGCTGCGTGACTTTTATTCCTGCATCCCCCCGGAGAAACTCCAGAAACAGAAGGTGGCCTCCATGACTGAAATCGTCAGCAGCCTGCTCTTCCAGAGACAAGGTGTGTCATTTTCTGCAAGTTATAGCTCTCGGCAAATGAGCTGCTGACAAACAGTGGACCGCACGGTTGTGTGGAGAGCAATGTTCACAGATGCTCACAGTACCGAACACACGGCAGCTCATCCCGGGTCCCGGGTGGAATCCTATGGGGCATTAGTTGCTTCTTACTTAAAGGTTGAGATCACATTAAAAGGTCAGTGAATAATCCCACTGTACTTTATGACCAGTATGGTGTCTTTTGCTTCAAAGGTTTAATCTCGATACAGCACAGTGCATAGAAGTGCGGTACAATCTGCGAGGGTATATCCATTCCCTGTAGGGTAATCCTGTGAAGTACTCTGGATGAAAGCATCAGCCAAATGCTGAAAGGTCATATTAGTGTTTCTGCAGGCATGCTGTATTTGCTTTACTAATACACGCATTCAAGTTGTTTACAGTTGTGTTGAAATGATTTCTGCCACCAAAAAAATGCAATTATGAATATTTGCATGATTTATCCTCTTGTGGTTGAGTTTTAAAAAAGGATGTACCCATCATCACTGTATTCTGCTGCTGTGCCAGTCAAATAAGAGACAAAACAATCTTTTCCTTTATGAGGTATTTTCTATTAGGATAAAGAAAGCAATATGGACTTTAGATGTTACTGCAACAAACCATGTCTGTGCTGCTATCTTCACCTGCACTGACATTACAATCAGTGCAATGGACCCCAGTCGTGTAGCACCTTTATCACAATCAGCACAAGAGGCCCCCAATTAACATCATCGCTAGATGTCAATTGAGGTCACTCTTGATAAGATTCAACAGTCATGAGGCAAAAGTGCATTATACCTAAACACATATGTGTAGTCATCTATTTTCTCTTGTCCTTGAGGTGTTGACATTCCCGATCCGCCCAGACTGAAAACATCCGTGAACCCTCCTGCAAGCGGCGAGTGAATATGCCGCAGTAGGCGTTAGTGGTGAATACAGAGGAAGACGAATGTCATCCATCTTAATATCACAGAAGGTTCTTCTGCTAAAGAGATGACGTAATATGGGTTCGTTTCTCCGGCATATACAAAAGCCAGGGTGTGTTTTCAGAGTGCTGCAGAGTCACTGGCATTCATGAGCCACTTTTTAGACTTTGCACAATTGTCAGGGACACATGTTTTGGTCTGTGTTTTACCTTCCAATCTAGTGCACATACATGATAAGACACTCACCGCCAATCTGACTCCACCCACTCTCTCTGTTCGGCCCTGTCTGTCTAATTAGCTTGTTGCGGGTTGATAAGTGGAGGTTTCCCCTACAGAGGACCTCATGGTGATGGATGGAGTGGGCTAATGTTTTGCTGGTGTATATTACAGAGTTGACAGTGGGAATAATCCGGACTAAGCAGCAGGGGCTAAAGAATGGGAAGTAGGCTGTGAGTGATTGGTAGACCAAAGTTCATTAAAAAGTGGGACTGGGAATGGCTACATGCTGAGTTGGGCCGGACAGATTCTGTGACCTCGTGGACATTCCAGGTCATGTAAAAGAATGCATTCATGCACACCTGGAGCCAACATATTTGTATTGATATGTCCCACAGAAACTAATGACACTTCATCCTGGCATGAGTGTTTTAATGCATTTTGTGCAGTGCTGCATGCTAAATGCGTATTTGCACTGCTTTGTTTTTTCCCAAAGTAGCAGTGGGTCTTCTCATCAGTCAGCCGCTGCCAGCCAAGTCAGTGGCCGGACCTGAACAGGGCCATTTGTTATTGATCCTAGTTCAGATGATTGATTCCTCGGGGGCGACCACGACAGCCTCGGTCTCTGGCTCGCTGTCGGAATACAGTCGCACTATATGTTCCCGGGAGAAGAAGGGGGAGGAAAGAAAGCAATGGATGCCAGGTAGAAAAGCAACAACATATTAAAGAGGAACCAAGCAAAGACACGTAGGGTTTCTTGTCAAAATGCTACGCATCAATTTTGGCAAACCAAATATTCTGAATTATCAGTCAATATGTGAACATTTTGAAAAAAAAAATTGGATAATTACTTTTTGCTCTAGTTGTATCCTAAAGGGCTTTCGTATGTCGTTAGCCATTTGGAGACTTTTTTTTAAATTGCTCAACGGCGGAACCATTAGGAAGAAAACACTTCAGATGTAAAGATGATTGAGATGGAGTCATGTAGAGGAGAGACCAAGGAGATTTGAACAAAGTGGAGGAAAGGATATAAAATGGAAGAAAGATTTAAGACGCAAGGTGAAGATGGCAATAATCTTCCAGACAATATAAGAAATGTGACTGGGAGGAAAAGAAAGAGGGATGGCATGATGTTTGGTGAAGAGGGGGTGGAGGCGATACTTAAGTAAAGGGATGGGAAAGATTGATGACGGCGGTGTGGGGAATTGACAATGACTGTTTATAAAAAGAAGGAACAAAGGATTTGCTACTGGTAACGAGATAAAAGAACATGTGGATGGTTGTGCCAACAGGGAAGAAAATAACTTGGGGATAGTGCAAAATAGAGTGTATTGGAGAAAGAGGCAGACTGGCCTTGTTTTGCTACTAAATAGTCCAGAAGTGATTAAAGTTTTAAGTTCTACTCATACGCAATCTGCCAGCAAACCAGTACCCCCCCCCCCCCCCCCCTCTTACCACCCCCCCTAACCCATCCTCTGGAACTGTGCTTATTTATTTATTTGCGGCTTTATACATTGGTCTACTCCATCACAATCTCCACCTCGCCGAATGACTGCTGACACTTTGTCTAATTGAGATTCATTTTAGCACTGGGATGCTAATCAGACGGCTTGGGTTTCATTCGTCCAGGAGGCTGAAAAATGTAGCAGGGCTAGATCATATATTCATAATGGCTAATGGCCCCTGGTGTCCTATCAGCGCTCTGCAATACATATTTAATAACCCTACCTGCCAGTCCGCCTGTCTGTCTGAACGCGCCTGCAAAGCTCGCCCGCCAGGGAAAAATGTCAATGACATGTGGTAGAGTTTAGATGATGGAAGAGGAGGGTTTGTGTGTGTGGGTGTCAGTGGGAGACAAGAGATACCCGTCATGTGTGGCAGAGCGTGCTAATTAACTATAGGAGGGATTATTCTTTTTGGGCTTTTATTCTATGAGTTCATTGTCAGTTTATTGCAGTAGTAGAAAATTGATTAAAATAAATCAATAATACTACTTTATGGGTTATAAATGTACCGACTGTAATGCTACCTCTTCGCATTCCTTCAAATTATTACATTTAGAACTATAAGGTGTTCATGTGGAATAAAATCTGGATGAAAATTCCTCCCTTCTGGATTTTATTTTAACATTTTGGTGAAATTCAGCAGAACCCAGAAAATGGTTGTTTTATATATATATATATATATATATATATATATATATATATATATATATGTGTGTGTGTGTGTGTGTATATATATATATATATATATATATATACAGTGTTGGGGAAGGGTACTTTTTGGTACTTCCAAAACTGTAATCCTTAACGTATTCCGATACATTAACTAGAGTTAGTAGTACTAGAATACTTGGATTACTTCCACATCGAATTGCATTTTGTATGAGTTTGCTATAACAACTGGAGCTACATGCAACTAAAACTACAGCAGGTGACTACCCTTGGCTAATTAAAAAATAAACTTACTTTAAGATGCTTCTTCAGGTTGGAGGTGGAGTCTTCGGACGCTGAAAGAAGGTTGTTGCTGGCAAGCAAAATTGGTGTTAAATCACGGGAAATCATGCAATTAATCGAGTTAAAATGTTTTCATCTTTTCCCAACCACTTAAATCTCTTCAATCCTGGTTTGCAATGAGTCGGTGTTTGAGTGTGTGCAGATTGCCTGCTTTCAGATTTTGATTGACTGTGTGCTTGGCTTTCTCATGACTAGCATCCATGGGCAGTCTTTGAAAGATTCGATTTTGGGTTTTCCCTCACACTCCTGGGATTATGGCTCTTGGCCAGCACATACTGTATACTCTAACACACACAGGCCCTTGTGCACAGATACACATGTGCATCCTGTTTCCGTGGTAATCTGGTTTAGAAACTAAATTAAATTCTACAAGGCGCATTACGCCTCTATTTAGGCAAATTAAAATGCCGTCAGGCAATCACTGTGACAGATTGAGAGCATCAACACTGATAAGGAGAAAAAAAACGGAGCGAAGAGGAGAGGGACAGCGGGATGAGTCTATCGTTGTGTTTGGCCACTCAATTCCCAAAGCTGACCAAAGTCCCTCATTCAATCCACTAACGCTCTACATTCTCTCTGCCCGGCCGACATTTCCCCTCCTCCGTCCGTACAGATGGAGAACGGACTGCAGTCCTGTGACTCATCTTGTTGTACATATTAAACAGATTAAAGGAAGCCCCATTCGCTTTGGTGTAATGCTCTTATAAGTTGAATACAGCAAGGAAAAACTCTTTCAACGTGACGTGACATATCCCCTAATACGGGAATCATAAAAGCTGCATGTGCCATTTGACTATAAAAATGTTTAGGCATTCCTATCAATCTATATAAACAATAGCAATCCCATTAATTAAAATAAAAGTGCAGCTCGTAAATTCCAAATTGTGAATGTTGTTCACACCCACCCCCTCCATTCTTCCTCCCATGCGGTTACTTAACAGATGCATGTCAGTGCTTGATGAATATGACTGAATGAAGTTATTTTTGTCAGGGTTTAATCAGTTGAGTGAACTCTGTCGTTCCTGCATTCTCCACCAATCAACCTTAGTGACAGTTGCCTTTAGGCCCCAGCTGAGGGGCTACTCAATGTGAATTTCTGCCCTGCGAGAGAGCTCCAGATGGCTGAGATATTACCTTAACCAAGCGGTATTTTGCTATAAATGTGGTGTTATGTGCTCTAAATTAGGATGCTGATACCTAAACCTGAATCTAAATCTTTACCTTTGGCAAGCAAATGCCGAAAGCCAGTGTTTTTAATATCAATGTGGTACGTTTTATGTGCAAGGGTTACCCTAAGGGTAAGCAAGAGTGTGTGCGTGCACCACAAGCGACCTGCACGCATTCATTGTCATGGATTTCTCCAAGCCCTCAGCAAAGCAGCGGCTTGAGCTGCAATTTCAAAGCTGTCAGCTTTACAGCTGCTCAGGGTGCCCGAGTATCTAACTGGTTGCTTACTGGCCCAATAATCCCCCATGTGACCCCATGTTCTGTTCTTAGCTTAGACACGAGTGTGCTTGTCTCTGTTTTGAGTTACAGTATCCTTACTGCACACCTCTTCTATTGGATTCTGTTCCAACTCATTTTCTTTTTCCACCTTCGTCTGTGTCTTGCTTATATTATTTTGTGCTGTGTTACATTAAGCCAGGCTATATTAGCACACTTTGCCTTAACAGCGTCGAGATTTTGCTCACAAATACCAACAAACTGTAGAAATCAAACCTGGTTGAGGACTATAAATGTAAATTAGGCTGTGATTTGGGTGAGTGGGGTAGCGGAGCCGTCTCCACCAAATAACTTTTGGCTGATGTTTTACAGGCCGACCGTAGTGTAGAGAGGTGGGTTGATGGTTCCAGAGGGTTAATGAGTTCTATCAGGGACTACCGAGGCTGCAGTTTGTGACATCGTGGATGAAATGCTGGAATAAAAGAGGGATGGATGTGACTAATGGGGCAAAGTGGAGTTAAATCATTTTGGGGAATGTGTCCGTCACACTTGTTTCTTTTTATTTATGTTCTGATTCATGTTTGACTTTGTTGGTTGACTTCAATGGAAAACTGAATGCAGGCAAGGGTAATGGAGTTATACAACAGTCGGTGTGTGTCAACGGACCTACCCATTGATTATTTCTTAGGGGTGTGAGGGCAGTTGAACGTTAACCAGAAACGGGAGCAGCTTGATGTGCTGTAGCCGTCTGTCTGTTTTCTACGATTGATGCAAAATACAATTTCTTGGACTGATTCAAGTTTCGTGATCCCTTTCTGGGACGGTGGTCATTCATTATACAGCAGCAGCAGCAATAGCAGTTTAAATAGATCACATGAAAGATGTTGGCACAGATGATTTCAAGAGAGTTTGAAGATTCAGGTATTAAAACTGTACTCACCCTATTATTCCACCTGAACACATACAAATGGGGATTTAAAAACTGAAATATGATATAAACTCCAGCTGGGCCAGCAGCGTCTTGCTTTGTTACTTACTTTCCTAGAGGACACTGAGAATTCTCATGCCCAGCTGTCAAAGCAGAAACACGCTTCACTGCAGGACATTCATCTGCCATCGATCTTTCCACAGCAACTAACGCTGCCAACGGCCTAATTGGTCAATAGATTAAGTAGTCTTATGGGGGACGCGGCAGGGGAGAAAGGCACGGATGAGGGGGGGCAATTAGTGGGTGACTCCGACAGAGTCACTTTGTATACTTTGAAGAAAACATCAGTATAGACGGCTCCCTTTGCTGTGATTGTGTTTACTTTGATGTTGTTAAGAGTAATTGTTTTGGGGCAAAGTCTCATCATCATCACGGCAAAAATCGAATGGAAAAATTCACTTCATCACTACATCATTATATATCAACATAGTTTCGAGTGCTTATTCAGACAGGCAAGACAATTTTATGCATTTCTATGAAAGAAATCTCACTACACTAAACAATCTGAGACTTCTTCGTCAAACATACTACCACACCCTAACAAACCAGTGATTAAAGAAGCGGGAGAAGTTAAGACGAACAGGTACTGCCTAAATTCATAGGTTTTAAAGATGGAGCGGGAGAAAGAAGAGTGGATGAGAGGAAACACAAACAGTGACACTGAGGGATGAAAAACCTGCTGAGAGAGACATTTAGTCATCAGCAAGTGGCAAGAGAGTTGGCTCGATCCCCACCTCCCCTCCACCTCTCCTCCACCCCCCCTTCACCCACCCCCCGCTACAGAAAAGATTTACTTGTCGTCGTGCCGACAAACCTCCTCATTATCATCTCTCGTATCGCAGGCACCACCGGAAAGCGATAAGGATGGAGAGAAAGAGGAAAACAACTCGGATGTACAAGCCTCTTAGAAACTATTTTTCTCATTAACGCGTGCTGTGGTTTATTGTGTTTACCTGTCAAATTAAGAAAAACGGGGAGAGCGAAGCGATGAGCTGGCTGCCGAGGCCGCCCGAGCTGCTCTCTGTGCGTCGGGCTGGACACGACTAGTGGCTGTCTGCAGCTCAGTAACCCAAACACACAAACCCACCAGCCCACACGGGCACGTAGGGATTCCAGCTCTTCCACACCAGAGAGCCGTGATGCACCGAATCAGATAGAAAAAAAGACGGTTCAAACCTGCGCACATAGACACACGTGGGTATTAATAATAAAATGCTGAGATTACAGCTAGAATAAATAGACATTTCCAATTGAATATAGATGAGTACTTGAAGCTCGGTGTGCGCTCTGAATATGTTGTGTCGTGTGCGTCAGCGGCTGTGTGGATTCGTGTTTGTTCGAACTGGGGTGTGTGACCGCACGCGGCTGAAGCTAGATGGGAAAAAGTTCAAATGCATCTCAATGTTTGGCCCAAGACGTTGATTTCCATTTGCCTGTCAGCTTTCTTCCACGGCATGGCGAGATTGATTTACTGCATTGTTGCCCCATGGGATAAACACATGAAATGCATCAAACGGGCAAGTGGAACATAGAAGCACAGGTGTGTATTGGAAAGGGAAACCGACCAATGTTAATTTTATTCTGTGAAATTGCACCTCTTCCATCACAAAATTGTTAGGTTTTTTGACACCTCCGTCCCCCTGGGATGAGCTTCTTAAGGCATCTCTTTTTAGGCTCCTTCTTTACAAAGCATCTTCTAGCAGGCCCGACCAAACAGAGCTCTGCAAAAATGGTTTACGGCGACAGGATTGGGACCCATGACTGGGGTTAGACGCTGCCAATCCTAGAAAAGGATCCCGGATTTGTCTGGAGCCCGGAAGGAAGTTCTGTCTGCGTCGCTCAAGCCAGAGAAAAGCCAGAGCACATGGCACACAAAGTGCTGTTCTACACTCGGATGGAAAACAACCAGTGAGATGGAGGAGAAACCAGGGAGGTACAGGAGAAGCTACATTTTCAAGATTATTGCAACCAAGGGCCGGACTTCTCTGCAGCTTCTGCTTTTCACGGTCCTCAAATGCAGACTATTCTTTTCAGAGATGGTTAAACTACCAGGCTATTCTAACAATACTCTTATTCATATTTATTTTGCCTAGAACAAGAAATAAAGTCCCTGCAATGACGTCAAGTTGTGTTTCTGTTTAAAAAAAAAAGGTTTTAAGAAGAAATGTAACAGACACCCACCATGTTTGACTGGAGCACTGATGTCATCCACTGCGCGGAGGCATCTTTTGTTCAAAAAGAGGACATGCACACAGGCTCATTAGTGTGCATGTTTTTTTTGTTTGCATATCCCTTTGTTGGTACAAACATATACCCTCCACACAGAGGTCAGAGTGTGCGGTCAGCACCGTGCAGGGCCCCAGGACAAATGTTCCTCTGAAATAGCTGTAGTTTCAAATGCCCTCTTAAAGAATGACCTAGAACCTGAAAGCTGCACACCATTGTAGTTGGTGTTTTTACAAGAATGAAAACCCCTCAGGACCAGAGTGCAGTTCAAAGAAGTCTCACAGTCAGGCTGGAGCAGCAGATATTAACATTCCTGATGTTTTTCCAAGCTCTGCAAGGTGCAGAGAATTGCCTGCAAAGTTAAAGGTATACTGCACATCGGAGACTGAAGACTATCAGCCTCCTAGTCTGGAAGAGCATTGCCAAGGCAGCCTGTGGTTCTTCCTTTTTATGCTCATGTTATGGAGCTATAGAGGCATTTTCGAACTAAGGTCAAATCAAAGGCAATTCCACCCAATATTCAAACCGCAAGTGGGATGCTGGAGATGAGCTTATAGCTATTAGGGTGCTTAAGTTTTTATTTAGTTAAAGATTTTTTGAACTAAGGCAGCTCCCTGTGTCGGCTGGATCAAGACCCTCCTTAGCAAAAGGCTTAATGCCTGTCGGGGGGGGGGGGGGGTATTCCTGTGTATTCACGATGATGTTATGTGTAGAGTTTCAGGGAAGGTTTTCTTTCCATCTCGCTGCACATCTGGGAAATTATCTATTGTGGTTATGTTTCCCGTGTGGCTCCTTGCACAGAACCAAACTCATGCAATGCATCACACAACAGAATACGCGTTCAAAGCCCCCGCACGCTCTGTATTTCACATTCTCTCTGTGAATATGTTGCACCCAGAAATACCAGCTTGCTTTTTTTGTTTGATTAATAGAAATAAGGAACCATGTAGCTCTGCGGTCGTTTAACCAGGATTGTGGTTTCTCCTCCGTTTTTCTTCCATCTGCACCTGGAGGGCAGACGGAGTAATTATTGCGTGCACAACATTGGTGCTATAAAACACAACCCATTGTTTTCCTCTATGTGAAAAAAGAAAAGATGATGAGCTTTTATTTGATGGGTTGTTCAGGGTTTCAAAGCAAACAGAACACCGTACTGTAATGCTAGAGCCCAGCAGGCCTCCCTCTGGTTTCTAATGGACATTTTTGTTTCTCATGAAACATGATGTTAATTATATTTGAATTATATGGCACTGAGAAACTGCACTTTTTTCCTGTTTTCTCACTGAAACGTTGCCTTTCTCCTGTTGCATGTCTTCTACCTGCGCTGTCCTCTGCCTCCTCCTACGTCTCCTCCCTCCTTTTCTCTGAGTCATCGACGTCCTTCGGTGACTCATGCATTTCCTTGCCTCTCTTTTCCCTTTCACGCGCCCTCTGCGCGTTTGTGTGATGGAGTGAGTGTTGTGATGCGGCTCCACTCAGCGGGCGTTGCTCAGTCAACTTGCGGCTAGAGAGGGATACAGGTGGAGGAGGTGGAGGCCACGAAGACAAGGGAAAAAATAATGACCGGAAAAGTAGTGGTCAAAGCATCTCTGCGATACTTCACTGTGTAAAATACTTTGGACTCATTAAAAAAATGTATCTTTAAGATTTCAAGGACAACACTCAAGTTGAGGTAATTACTGATGATACGTTGCACCTTTGACCGAATCTACACATGATTTAGTAACGATTAGGATCAGTCTGAGAGATAAGGTGATTGATGAGTTGTTAAACTATGTTAAACCTTTGTTAATCCATCCAAATGTTCTCTCTTATTACACCCGACCGTCATCTTTAACCCCACGTGGCTTTGTTCCCCTGCAGAGTGCCGTGATGTGCTGTTACCCATGATGCTGCGGGAGCTGAGCGGGGCCCTCGCTACTATGGCCGACGGGCCTCACGATGAGAGGAGAAACAGTCTGGAGCTGCTCAACAACATTCTGGAGGTGCTGAGCAGGGACAACGTGGTGAGACGCACAGCTCATTTCATCGCCCAAAAAACCCCCCGTAAATCTCACAAATGATCGGTTTTGCAGTTATGCAGCCAACTTCTCAGAGCTTGTCGGGACTCAAGGCTCTGTTAGGATCGGCTTGCCTGCAGGCACTGTGGAGCTCTGTCGACTTGGCTGCTTATTGGGCTCTTGTGGATCTGCACACGATGAATCGAATAAGAAACCTGAAGGGACAAAACGCACATGCGTATGCTTTTGTTTTTTTCGATATAGGCCGGATAAATGAAAACTGCTCATGCAGGGACGACGAAAACAGCGAGTGAAGGAGCAGGAGAGTCAATGAGTGACGGACGTAGTTGAACACGTTTGTTTCATAGACGATAACAAAGAGGAGATGCGGGAAGCTGTAGAGATGATGAAAGTGAAACAGAAGGACAGAAAATGGATGAGGAGGAGGAGATGACAGACAGTCACCTCGTTGCTATCCATCTCTCACTTTCTGCATTCTCTTCCTGTCTCTGTCTCTCTCTTCGTCGCTCTGGGTAGCACGATTAAGTCGTCACACCACAGATGCCTCCCAACTAGAGAGGAATGAAGAGAGGGAGACAGATGTGGATGAGACGACTCCGCAATAAACAGATGCTGGTGTGGGGTTCTTTGTATGGAAGATGTGTGTGTGTGTGTGTGTGTGTGTGTGTGACAATGCTAACAATCAGAGACAGGGACGCATGAGTGCCGATGCTCTCTCGCTTTTGTCCTTCCCCCCTGAAAAAAATGTTTCGTTTTCCACGTCACGTCGCCATAGAGACGATAAACCAGACGGGCTTCAGTTTGGAATGAATGAACAGCATCGTGGTTCACGGCTTTGTCTGCAACTCTCTGAGAAACTTTTCAGAATACCAAAATACCCACAGAGAACCGAGCTGTGTGTGTGTGTGTGTATCAACCTACACATGTGTGTGCTGCCTGCAGTAGATTTAACTTGTGAACACACTTAGCTACAAATCCCACTGGCTGTAAATGAATCCCACAAGACATAACCAGGAATCAAATGTGTATCCGTGCGTTAAGAGAGTGGACATGTGGCAGGTGGATTTTTAATAATCTATTCAAATTCATTATGAATACGTTGAAAATCATTCCCTTTCTTTTTGTGCGTCGCTTTTGTTGCTCTCCTCCGGTGTCTATTCTCAGTCATTGTCTTATAGGAACAACAGCTGCGCCTCACTCGTTGAGTGTGTGTTTGTTTGTGTGCGTGAGAGAGTTTGAGGCAGGCTGAATGGAAATGGTATTCTTGATGACACAAGACACACACACAAACGCACACAACTACTCACACCGACACACCTGAAGAGTTGACGTCTGTGATCCAGCTCAATGTGGTTTAATCTCGCCTACCTGATTTTCATCTTTAAAATCATCAGCAATCAGGCCGGCGCACACACACACACACACACACACACACACACGCATGCCAGAGAGCCGTGACATTTTGAGTCTTTTTTTACTTCTGTTGTTTTCGGCTCTCCAGTCTTTACTTTTACGCTTTACTCATCGGACAACGACACAAGAGTACACAAACGCAAATTTAGTTTGTATGCACACAATGTTGCACACACATACACACGGATGCACCTCGGAGCATTTTGGGTAAAGTGTGTTTGGATGCAGCAGATGCTTTACTGCTGAGTTTCCTCCAGGCAAGTCTGAGTCAGCTTCCATTGACCGCTTCACTGTAGCTTTGTGTGTGTCTGCGTCTGTGTGTGTGTGTGTGCGTGCGCGTGTGTACCTGTGTGTATGTGAGGTCCTTTGCACATGGATACAGATGCTATTTTGAGAAAGAACCTTGTGCTCTTTCCATGTGTCTTTAGTCAGAGCACGTTTCTCTTGTTCCACATACTTCATCAAGAAATAATTTCTTTTTTTTTTCCTCATTAGCACAATTTCTGAGATATTACTCCAGGTTCTTTTTTCATCATGTATTGACCAGCTTTTGCATTTCCAGTATTAAAGTAATACAGATGAATGCTTGCTAAAAGGGTCCAAAGTGCAGCAGAGCAATAAAATGCAGAGAAGATCCTTCTAGTTATGCCACTATGTTTAGATTAAATTGTTCTATCAATTCTGATTCTGATAACACAAACAAAAAGTTGCTGGTTTCGATGTGTACCTGCTCTTGCCATTTAGTTGACGTGATATTTTAATGATATCAGCAGGAGCTGGTCTGAGCAGACCGCTAGGTCCCTCTCGTTTGCCTCTGGCCAGATGGAGAAATAAAGGATTACAGATAATTGGTTTCAGAGCGAAAGTCAGGAATACAAAAGCAGGTCTGCACAAAAGTAAAATCCACCTCCACGTGCCTTCGAGGTGCAAATGTCCACACTGGAGGTGATTGACTGCATGTCCATGGTGAGGCTCCGTTTCTAAACAGTGAATGGACTTCAAATTTATCTTCCATGTTTTATTTGATCTGCCAATCATCCTCTCAGAGGCCCAGTGAAGCTTTGGACTGTGGGTGTTTTCTCTGTGAGGAGAGTTCACAAGAAGGCGAAATAGCTCTACGAACAAAGTATGTGTCAGACAAATGTCCAACATTGACTTTCCTCTTGCTCTCTGCTGCATCTCTTTAGGGTGAAACGTTTCAGCATATCCAGGACATCGTGGTGTCTCTGCTGAGGATCATCAACCGGACATTCATCACGATGGGTCGCGAGCACGCTCTGATCGTAAGTAAATGCCCCTCTGCGCCGGCGTTGTCTCTGCCTGTGCCTTGACTCAGTCATTGCAGAACCTTCTTTCCTGTCTTTTGTTCCCTGGCGTTTGAAGTGGATGCGTGAAAAAGCCAACGCTGTATCCACTCCAGCCTGCCACTCTTAATTTCTTCTTTTTCTTTCTGAAACGTATTACACCGGCACATTTTGTTTAAAATACACACTTTTTATTGCACATACAAGAGGAAGATCAGGGAGATAGTGGCATCATGGGAGCTGTTTTGGTTAATTATTAAGTGTGGCGTCATCCAGGAGTCTGATTGGCAGCAACGTATCAGCCAGAAGCAAGTGGATGTAAGATGTATTCTGTATGTTTTAAACATCTATTTTTGTTTCTCTATTGTAGCTTAATGAAAACTCTAGCAGTAGCAGTGTGCCCAAAATGCTAAATAGATATGGAAATTATTATTTATGCTATATTAAAAGTGAACAAGGGGATGTAAGTTGTGCAAAAATTTCAAAAGGACTTTGGATCTGCATCCGGCGGTTACTGGGTGCCCGATTAAATGAAAGTAATTATTTAGGCCTTTCCATCTGTTGCACGACAAGAGCGCTGCACTGTTTGTGTACGTTGAACTTGGGACTCCACATATTCGCCTAGTTTGTACAGAATGTATTGGGGCATCATTAGCTAAGGCTTTACAACTATTGATACAATGTTGAAACATTACTACAGGCCAATATATGGAGTTATAACTTTAGTTTGCATTGGTTTACGTGTGTGTGTGCGTGTGCGTGTATTGAGTGCTTGCTTGTGTTTCAGTGAGCAACCTGCACTTGTGTGTCAACACCTATAGCAGCATATGCCACTTGCACAGGCATTTGTATGCACGCGTGTGCTGGAAAAGCCTTGAAACTTGCTTGACCTTACGTCAAAACACTCTTGTTTTGAATGGTAATAAAGGAGAGAATCAATCACTCTCCCTGACGGAATGCGTTATCATCTGACACGGCCCGTCCGTCAGCGATCAGCTCCACATCTCACTGTCTCCTAATGTATTCTAAACGCAGTCTTAATAGTCTCCACTGCTCTGCAGTCTCTTTGTTTCCATCAGCTCATTTTCCACTCATACCCTCTTTGCTCTTCAGTTGTTGATACATTCAAAATGTGCCTTTCAAGCCGTCCAAAGACACAGTATGTCAATCAGTTGTTAGATTGCTTGGATTTTCTGTCTTGTTGTGACTCCCCTCGCTAATGGGTGCCATTTATCCAAAATGGTTGTGAGTATTCATACCCAGCTTTAGTGTGAATCCCTCTTGGCTTCGATCCGTTCATACATCGGTCCATCTGTTCAGGCAGCTCACTCAGCCGAGTGACAAAAACAATATGCACGTCTGTAATCCAAAGTGGCAACGCTTCATCTCTCTGTCACGGAATTGCTGTGTGAAAACCGTCCCCTCACAGTCAGAAGTGAACCACGGAGTCTGGTCCCGCAGAGAGGAACCCGTGTGGATCCGCTTCTCAATAATCCTTTTGAGACACATCAGAAAGGGAAAGTTCAGCAGCTGCTTTGGTCCTGTTTGTATCTTCAGTGCATTTCTTCCCTCCCCACTTGGTTACCTGCTGTATATTTCCAAAGATGAGGATGTGGGGGAAGTGCCATTTAATGGGACGCACAGGACGCCGGCGCTGCTTAGGTGGTACTCAAACACACTGCACACCGACAGGCCCGAGAGGGAAAAGCTTTGTTTCATAACTGCTGGGCCTTTGGTGTCCTATAACGCAATCACCATGCGCCATGTGGAAGGTTGTTCGTGTTTCCAAGTACTACAGCCACCAGAAACACTTCTTGCGAAGTTTCTTGACGCGGGCCCTGGCGCTGGGCCGACTGGGGAAGGAGGAGGCCTGTGAGGCGGGGGCGAGCTTGGTCGGAGTGGGTGCAGATACATCGCACTCCCCCTCCAAGGCCTCCAGAACCCCCTGGAAACGTCCCTCCTGTTGTCGGAAATCATGCTCTACGCTGCAGAGGAAAGAAAGAGAGAGCAATTGAAGGGGGGGGGGGTGATTTAATGCGGCGATAGATCACAAGCTGGTGGGAGGAAAACAGTCGAGGGAGAAAGGGAAAAAAGAGAGCGGGACGGGGAAGCGAGCAAAAGAAGATGAGAGGGGAATTTGCTAAATGGAGGAGCTAAAGGAAGCACATTTTTGGGGCTCTTCTGATATGTTCAAAGCAAACCCTCCTGGCTTTCTTTTTCTATGCCCCTGTCATTCCCCCTCCTCGCTCGTGCTCTTTCCCCCTCACCATCTCTCTGAAGTGCCCACCGCTTCGGCTCGTATAGTGTTGGTGGACTTTGAGATTCTCTCTGCTGTCCGTGACTGTGTTTAAGCGCGTGAGGGAATGAGCGTAGATTTGGATTACAGGGGCGGAGCTGCACGGGACGTCTGGAGTTAATGAACCACAGGGAGCGCTAATACAATAACCCTCCTCTAGTAATCCAGCATCCCAATACACACACACACACACACACACACTGCGCAACCCCATATGTGCTCCCCTGACACCACCGACGTGTGCATCTTCCACAACAAGCCTCACGGCTGAGCGAGCGAGGGGAGGCAACTTCTATAAGGAGAGAGGACAGAAGATCACTCTCCTCCAGGAGACAGAAGGATTGCTAAATGAAGGGCAAGGCAAGCTTTAATAAAACAGGGCAGGTCATGAAGGAGAGACACAAAGAGGCAGAGGGAGGTGAAGGAGGAGAGGATAAGTGCCACCAGCGGCGAGGAGGGAATAGAGGCGGAGGTGGAAGCTCCGATGGGCAGAGAGGGGGGGAGATGGCTGCCATGAATAAATGATGGAGGTGATGTACTACTTTGTTACTACACACACATACAGACACACACACACACACACACACACAGCCTATATATAAGGTAAGAAGGTAAAGTGGTGCACTTGTCCAACAGCTACTGAATTTGTGTTTCAGAGCGCGGGACTTTCCTGTGTTGTTTTTTCTTTAATGCACACTTCACTAAGTTTCGACCGCCCCCTCTTTCATTCCTCCCCCCTGTGTCTCCAGCCATATCTTTACCGTCATCATTGTTTTAGTGGGGAAAAGCTGCTGCCCTTAATTCACTGTGCAAGCTGTCTTTTTCCGCCTCTTCACAACGCTGTGTGAGACTGTGTGTTATTGTTGATTCTATCCTTGTGAAAACCTGCAAAATGTTACTTGAAGGGAGGGTGGACAAAAGCTATGCGCGTGACAGGGTTAAGATGGATGGAAGATGGAAGATGGAAGTTCCTCTCCCCTCGTCTCTCCTCATGCAGATTAATAAGGACACACAATGGCAAAACGTCTTCAGGCAGACAACACTTAAACCACTTTTTTCCACAACAATTCATTAAGATGGATGTGTCAGTCGCACAAGTAATTCATCATCTGCATGAGTATCTCTCTCTCAGCTATCTGGCATCTTTTTTTTACCCAGAATCCTCTCTGCGCAGGCTTTCGACTTTGACTTGTTTTTGTCAAAATGTGCATCTAAAAATGTCTTCTGCTTACATGATGTGTGTAATTCTTGAAAGTATTACGCCAATATATGAAAAGAAATCACATTTCCTTTCATATATTGGCCCATCAAGAGGATTCTGATCATCTGTCAAAAATCATTAATAGTATGCAAATTAAAAGCTTGCACTTGCATCAAGCAATAGAATCTGATTCCCTTTATTGGTGGATTGAGTAGCATTTGTGTATGCATGAAGTATTTGCTGGGTACAAATGAACGGATAGTGGAGCGTGAAATAAAATGTCTGAATTGGATGATTATGCAGCCACACACTCTTCAGATTGAAAATATATCAGTCTAATCTTGAAAGTCTATACTGTATTATATATTCAAAGCTTTGATGCTTTTTGGAATCTTTTTTTTTTTTGCCTGCTGCGTATTCAAAATGCAGTTCCATCACATTCAAGTGAGAGAATGCATCTTTGAGAGCAGGCTGTTTTAATAAAAAACACAACAAGGCTTATCATGTGCGTGTGTGTTGCAATGCAGGTGTTTCATCTTTGTTTGTAAGTGGGGGGAGTCAATGCATGTTCATTCCCATCTGTCTACATCTTCATGAATATATGGATGGGATCGTATGTCGACATGTGACAGTCATTTCTCCTTGGAGTTCATTATTATTTTGCCAAAGATCCTGCTGTGTTAATAAAGATCAAGGGCAGCAGAGAGTTGTGGAAAGTGAGAATACAGAAGGTGTGTGCATGTGGAGCTGCTGGAAAACCTGGAGAGATGAAGGCCTTGTAAAATGTGTCTACACCCCCTGTGGGCCTGCAAGAAAGATGTATCTATATTTATGACTGTGAACAAGCAGATCTAGCTCCAATCATAGCTTTTGTTCTTTGGTTACCCGCACAAAAGTGTGCAAAAAGGAGGTTTTTAATGCCGGATTATTCCCGGCAGCGATTAGATATTTTCTGATGTAGACGGTAAACCACACACTTGGTGGTTGGCAGAGACGGGGCAGAGTTTTGGAGGTTGGTTTGCCAGCAGGTCAAAGGTTATTATAGCCATGACATTTGACAGATGGAACGAGGACGTACAGCGGAAACCAGTTGGATTGAAAGTTGGGGATGAAAGTAGGAGAGCTTGAGCAGGCACGTTATGATTAAAAGAAGGGATGGATGGGACGAGGTGATGGGAGGATTAGGGAATCAGATTGTGAGGTTGCAGAGGATCTAGGAATGCAATTACTTATTGAGGTCACACACCGAAGGATGACTGGAGCAGGAAAGACACATCAGTTACTGTAGGTGTGGAATTAATTTGCTTGTTTGCACAGAAGATTCTTTTATGTGTAAATAGCTTTGCCGGAGAGAGCGTCCCCATCTAATCTTTTTCAGAACTGATGATACTGAATTACTTATAGCCTCACATGTATTGTGTAATAGGGATATATTGTACGAGTAGCACGATTATGAGAGGAGGGGAAAGGGCAAAGAGCGGCAGGATACCAGGATGAAAGGCTAATATAAAATCAAATGATAACGATAGATCTGCTGAATAAGTGAAAAGAAAATGGGGAAAACCAAGTGATGAAAAAGTTTCAGGGCTGTTTATTCTGCTGCAGGAAAAGAGTGAGTTGTCATTGCATTACACAATGCAGTAAGCTCATTATCTTGATGGGGTTACCTGTAGATGATGCAGGCTGTCTTTTGGCAGGTGGGGCAGTTGTTAATGTCCTGACCCGTTCTGTATGAGCTGCGACTGCAGAAACAACACATGTAAAACATTTGCACACACATGCAGTAGATGCTCAAATAAACATGCTCAGCTGGTCCAAAACATACCTTTTTAAGAGAATTATATTATTTAGTTATTTAATTTGACCCGTCCCAAGCGCAGGGACGGGTTGGGTAGTTGGGAGCCAAACATCACAAGCTTGATGTTGCATTTGTCAATGAACATGTTGTATATTTTACCGCAGCCATCCTTCCGAATGGTGTGTGCAAATAGACACACTAAGCATGAGCTGGATCAAGCTTACTATACGGAGCCTGAGCCTTGTTGGGAAATGAAGTCGGATGAAAACATTGCATGCTTGCTGCTGTTTAATTTGGACACTTTGTTTTGCCAAGATATTCTGGCTGCCCCTTTACTGAACTGTGCAGATGGGAGATAATCTCATTTATGTTGCAAAAACAGACATTTTGATTACATGGAGGGACACCGTGTGACTGGCATTATTTCTCTCCCCTACCAGTCTTTATAAGAGACAAATGGCACAAGAAAAGACAACTATCTGCCTCGGGAGGGAAAAGAAAACAAGGAGCTGAGCACAGCGACAAGCTCTTTGCTCAGCTGACATTTTTATCACAGCAGCTCACTTGAAGCGCTTTCATTTCTGGCACAGCATCAGACACATGTAGACCCCCTTACTTGCTGTTTATCTTTACCTCCTCACTCTTCATGTCCTCATCCCTCCATTGCGGCCTCTTTCTGTCTCTCCCCTTCTGTTTTGTGTGCCTTTTGTACACTATCTGTCACCTATTTATAATGAGGCACACACACATACTGAGAAATGTGAATATACACAGTGCCACACAAGGCAGGCCAGCGCGTACAGTACACAACGCAGTTTAGAAGCCATATTTTGCATCCTGCACAATAATTACATTTATTGAGGTTAATATGAGTGGGATTAGTCTAAAGCTAGAGAGACATATTGCTAAGAAGCAGGTAAACCATGAGTAAGGAGTAAAAAAGAGGCTGTGTAGGTGGAGAAAGGATCATCAAAGAGCATTTTAAGCAAAGGGGAGAGAGGTGTTTCTATACAATTATCTACTTCCCAACATCAGAACAACTCGAGGTAGGTTATTGGAGCTGATGAGACCAACCGATGGTTATAAAGGATTTGGAAAGAGATGGTAGAAAGGGGGTTAGGACGGCAGAAAGACATCGAACATCCAGCACAGGAGAACGAGCTGCTGACATTGAAGGTGAAATGGTGAAGAGGAGGAAGAGAAGTCAAAGGAGTGTGAGCGAGAGAAACAAACAGAGTGACAGCCAACACATGACAGCAGGGCAGAGTGAGGGACAGCTTGTCAGGTTTGGAGAGAAGGTGGAAATCACAAAATGGTCAGAGGGGATATTACTGATTTAGTGGCCACAGGCATAATTCACATGCGGAGGTGCAAAAAGAGTTAAGGAGGAAGAGAGCGAGCGGGGATCCATTAAGAATGTAGGAATGGTTGGTGTGAAAGCAGGATGTGAAAAAGCTTGAAGTAGGTGAAAGGGCCTCTGGGAAAGGCGAGCCCGTTGATTGAAACGAAGGGATTCATGGGGAGAAGCAATATATGTCGAGGAGAATTTGAGAATAAAAAGCTCAACAGAAGAGAGGAAAAAAAAGGAAGTGATTAGTTTGCTTTGGTGTAGAGCTAAGGTGTCTCCCTGGGGTTACATACCCTTGAATGTGACGGGAAAGAGGAAATCTACTAGCACGTACAGGCTGGTACGTATGACATGTACATCAATCTCACACACGCATGCACACTACAGCAATTCTCCACCGGCCTGACATTTCAATTCTATTACACAGAGTTGACAGCCTACTGGTACATATTGCTATAAAACTTAAATGTACTCTCCCCTTAGTGTCAGTGCTCCCGCTTGACACCCTATCGTCTTCTTCTCCCTCTCTCCCTCTCTCACTAGAGCACTTTTGCAATTAATATCTCTGGATCTGCTTTTTTTTCTCCATCATTGCTCCCTGTTTTCATCCTTATCTTTTTCTCACTCTCTCTCTCGGTGTCTAATCTTCTAGTCTTGTCTCATCACACCACATCCTCTGGTCCCCCCCCCCCCCATTTACTTCCCTCTCTCACCCTTCGCTGAGGGCCTTGCTCTTCTCCAGGTCTTGAATGACGTTGAGAAGCACTTTGATCTTCTCCTGATTGGACTGCAGGTTCTCCTCCACGCTGTGCAGCTGCCCCTCCAGCCCGCGCGGTGCGATCCCCGCGGGTCCAAACAACATCCCTCCCGGAGCCCCGTTACATTGTGCTTTCATATGAGTCCTGCAAGGCTGAGTGTGGTCCTCAAAGGATTTGCTCTTCTGTCTTGCGCCGTCCTTGAGTTTGATCCGCTCCGAGGATTCCCGTTTAGGTGTGTGTGTGGGGTCCTGAGTGTTTTTAGGTTGTGCTACAGGTGTGGCCGGTTTGGAACGAGCAGGCTTCGGGGAGCATTTCGGCGGGAGAGGTGGGGTGTCGGTCGATTCGAAGTCGCCGTGAGGGGACGGAGCTGTCTGTTTAGGAGGGACACAGACTGATGTGTGTGGGTGTGTGAGTTCATCATCGCGCTGGCTGTCGGCCAAGTCGTACTTTTGTTTGTCAGTCAAACGGGCCGCCGCGGATGGTGTTTGTGGGTGCTGCGTGTGCGCGGTAGCTGTGGTGTTGTTGTGCATCTTTGAGTCCGTTGTTTGCGTTGCTGTGTCCTTGTAATGAGTAAAGTCTGCAGAATGCGGCCTCGTCTGCTGTTTGGATTTGCTGTTTGATGTGTGGTTGGAGTGGGAGCTGTGTGTTTTTGGTATAGTGTGCGAAAGCTGTGGTACCGCGCCCGTGGGCGGGTTTCCCGCGTCTGTGTTTTTGCTGCATTGCTCAGGGTCCGCAGCGGATACCTTTCTGGACTTGTTGGGTTTCCGTGGCGGATTCGGTAAAGTCTGGCTGGCTGTTATTTGATTGACGGCCTTCCTGCGACATGCGCCTGTGCACGGTGTGATCTGTGATCGTCTCCTCCCACATGTCCCACAAAGACTGGGTGGGGAGGTCGGCATCAACCGGCAGGGCCGCGGCGGGGTGGCGTGAACAGTCGTACAAGCACCGCCGCTCTTCAACACGGAGCGATGGCCCTCTCCTCGCAGAGACTGCACCCTCCTTCTCTCTCTGGCCGGCTCCTCCCCTTCTGCGGCCTCGCTGCAAACTCCTCCCACTGCATCGGAGGCCACCACGCTGCCATTTGTGTACCTAGCTGTCCGTTTATTTCTCGTGTCCGTGGGGTTTAGTGTCTTGACCTGGCAGTAAACCCGGCTGCCCGGCCCCTGTGACCCCATGTTGCCCTGTGTCAGGCTGTTGATCTCGTTCTGCGATCGCTCCTTGGACACTGGCATACTGTTGCTGTCACTCCCGACGACTCCCGCCTTCTCCGCTGACGCCGTTTTGCAGGTTTCCGTGGTGTGTGGCCGATGTGTGTCGGTTGGTTGGCTGCCGTGTCGTTTGACGGAGGCGATAGTCCGCAGTCCGGGAGATGTTTGCACGCCGACACTGCACAGCGGCCCCCATCGCACCCCTGCCAAGGGAACCCCCAGCGCAGGCACTGGATTGGTTGGGTCGGCCACCCTCCTGCCCATAATCCTCCGCAGGTTGGCTCAGCCCCCAGACGAGCTGAACATGATGGAGGCGGGCCGTGACATCAGCTAACGTCAGCAGGATTATACCCAATTCGAACCCAGAATGCATCCAGCTTTTGTTGGCCAAATGAAGTAGCGGGTTTGTGAGGTAGAGTGAGAGTGTTTATATGTCAATGCTGGAGACAGGAACTCAATATCCAATACGATTTTAAACTCTCAATGTTCTTCCTTTAATGACCTCCTTTAGATTAGATACTACTGATTGGACATCGCAGTCGAGGCTTCTCTCGGGCCTCTAACCGATGGCCCGCAGATGATGAGTTGGACGGAGTCCATGGGCACCGTAGGTTTGTTCTAGAAAGAGGGAGAAAAAGAGAGGCCCAATGAGCGAAACGACAGGAGAAAGAAGGGAGACAGGGAGTGCTTGTCAGATTAGCAGGAAGACACAGTCGTTGGGCAGGTAAAGCACCAAATAAAAGCTTTAACCAATACTGAAGGCACACATTGACCGGATCGATAGAACCATCAACCTCTGATGAGACCAGCAGGTAGGTGGGAGTCACACAGGCAAAACTCTAAATCTCATCAGTTCATTTCTGTAGAGGGGGCTGAATGAACTGGTAACAGTTTCTATCTCTAGTCACAGTTTGTCATTATGTCTTTGGTTAGTTTGGGACTGCAGGTGGTCTTTCATTGCGTGATGACACAGCGTGACGCATTTCAAATGAGGTAATGTTTTCCTCCCACAGCAGTATGTAAACGATGCATCGTCCTTCAACATCTCTCACGGAAACAGGTTTAAAATCTGTTCACTGAGTGTAATGTAATCGTAAACTCTCAAAGACAGTCATGTTGCCTAAATGTTTTTTTAATTGTGTGTTGGGTAGGAAAGGTTATTTTGAATGCCTGGTTTTTAATTATTATATGGTCAACGTTTAATGGCTAAAGGAGTAAAGTTAGAAATTAGACCCACTTCAATGACTAGAGACTAAACTCTTGCATCATGACACTATGATTAGCTGCCAAATTTGGGGCAACGGATTTTTCCTTGGGAGGAAATAGGGTCACATCATGAGCACAGATTGGACAAAAACGGGCCAAAACGACTAAATAAGAGACCAAATCCAGGTTGCCACACTGTCTCTTCACATAATACAAACATTCATTTAAGAAATTTAAGAAATGTTGTACATCAAGGTCAGAAGTTGCAGCCAATTTCTTCCTGCGCACCTTCATTTAAATCCGATCCCTGGCCAAATCGGGGAGCGAATATGCTGGAGTCCCAGAATATTTATGATTTATAATAGTCTATTTAAGGCCAAATAACTAATTTGTGGATGAAATTGAGCTAGTCCAATAAATCAGTAAGCAAACTGAATTCATTTTTCTGTTTACCACATTATTGACACACACACACACACACACACACACACACACACACACACGCAGAGAAAGGAAAAAGGGCTTATTTTGGGCCAGCTGGTACAACATCACAGCGCAGATCCTGGCTGTAGGGTCAAGGTTGTTACAGTATTTTTTTCTTTTACAAAATAGGGGAAATATGTTCCTGTTAGTTAAAAAATTCATGAGTTCACTGTGGAAAGAAATCCATTAGGAGGCCTGTCTGAACAGCAAAGACTGACGTCAGATTCATGCTCAGGAAACGGGCCTTTCAGTAGTGGCCTCCTAGTTAAAGACGTGTTCTCAGTAGCGGACTGAACGCGGACGGCGTGACCGCGACTCGTGTTTAAGCCGTATGTCACATGCTGCTTTGGCGGCATGTGCAGAATGGAAATGGCCGTTTTAGCCCTTTTTTATTTCTTTATTTCCCTGACAGCAAATGTAATTAATTTAGTCAATCTCTTTTGGAATTTCAGTTTTCATTTCTCATGAATTATTAAAACTGAGCGAATGCAGTTTATTACGCTGGTGGGCGTGTCCATCGACTGCTGTATAGAATTGGGAACAGTTTAAATTTAGAATGTCCTCCGTCTGTGTCTGGGGTTTATGGGAGCATCTACGTGTCGTCACACAGTACTCGGTGGTTTGTGCTCAGCTGTGTTTGTGAGCTTTACGTAATAATAAAGATCAAAGAATTTCAACTTCAGGGACACGTTGTTGCTATTTAATTGAAAATGGTGGCAGTGTATTTGGCTCAAGGGCGGCTACTATACCTCAGCTTATTGGGTCACACGTAATTGAGAGTCCATACTGTTTTTAATTGGTTGCCGTGGTAACCGTGGTAGAAGTCTGGATTCAAGCACACACGGGTCCTGACCCCAGAGTTCAAACATCCCTTCAGTTGTGTTTGTTTGTGAGCATGTTGCAGCCCACAGAGGGACTCGGCGTTGAAATTTACCGATGGAAGGGGAAGTTTTTGTGTGCAACGGGGAGCATGAGGACCGCAGATGTTCCTGTGAGTGTGTGTGTGTGTGTGTGTGTGTGTGTGTACGTGTTGTCGAGCAGTTTGCCGTGGGATGATTCAGATGAGTCAATTCAAGGTAATTTCTCTGCTGCTCATTTCCATGCATTTGTCTTTCCCTCGGCAACCACAACAGACATCAGAGCACCTGCTGCAACAATCTTCCTCTCCCTCTGTCTGTGTGTGTGTGTGTGTTTGTGTGGGAGGACACATGCTTGCCCATCTCATGTCTCACTCTTCACCCTCTGACCTGCAGGCTGTCAGACGGTCAGTTCCCTCTCTGATGCCCACGTGTCTCTCCTCATCATTCCACCACTCTATTGGTCCCTCCATCTCTCTACACCTAATTGGGCACCGCTCTCCTTCAGTCGCCTTCGTCTTTCATCGTTACCCGAGTTGGCTGTCGCACTTTTCCCACTCACCGCCCCGTTTTCCATATCTGTCACGCTGCCTTTGATTTACTGTGCGTTTCCCACTCCCCTCTCCCTCTGTCGCTATAGGCTCCTTTTTTCTTAAACTCTCGCCCACATCGCACCTCCGGCTGGGCAAACTGAGCGGGCGGCAGACTGGCAGGTGACCGGATGAAGGGGAGGCGACAATAGAGGACAAGCGGGGGGGGGGGGGGGGGGCAGCAGCGCCGGGAGGTGCAAAAAGGTGGTGGAGGGATAAGGGGGAGAGAGCGGATGAAGGAGAAGGATCACAGACGAGATGAAAGTGATGTGCGAGCATCTGGTGTCAGTGTGTAAGACAGCGTGAGAGAAGAAGAGGCTCATTTTGGAGTGTTTGCTGGAAGAATAAAGAGAGGAGCATGACGGAGAAGGACGGGTGCCACGGAGACCGTGACATTAAAGTGGAGGAAGATGGAAAGCTGGACACACTGCTTGCCAACAATCAATGCGCTTGAGCCTCTCTCACCCGTAGACACACACAACCCCTACACACAAACACACCAACACAAAACGCCTTTACACAGCAGGGTGTTCATGAACAGTTCATGACATCGGTTTCTACGTTTAACCGGTTTCATTTACGCTAAGTTTGTGGATTTAGGGTATTCAAGAAGTCTACAGTTGAAGCAGTCTGAGCAGAGCCTTGTGTGTGTGTGTGTGTGTGTGTGTGTGTGTGTGTGTGTAATTGTCCGTGTGTGTGAGTGAGTGCTCACCCACGCCTTTGCAGCAGTAACAGAGCGCTGAATGCTCCAGCGAGTCTAGTCCTCTGTCGCTTCAAGGTGAGCCTCATTTTTCAACTGCCGATTGACGTGTGTGTGTGTGTGTGTGTGTGTGTGTGTGTGTGCGTGCGTGTTTTAGGGAGACTGAGACTCGCTTTACTGCTCTGTAATCACCCTCCTTTCTCACTCACTGTCGCTCGCCCACTCACCACCAGAACAAACACATTGCTTTATTGGCCCTTAGACAGGGCGCGCACTGCATTTTGGGTAATGTAGTCAGATGTTTTTCTCTGCTTTTTGGGCGCAAAGCAACAACCGATTTACTATTTCTTAGAATTTGATTTTTACATGTTGATGAAAAGGATTTAGGATGGTTTATTGCAGCAATTTTGCTCGGCAGGAACAAGGCGCTACTTTCCAAATGAACGCGAATATGTGTACGAGTCACTTATCCGTCCTGATATGAATAAAAGCACACAATCTGAACTAATTACATGCACAATAATTTATCTATGAATGACTGGAGAAAGAAACTAGAGCGGGATGTTCGCTCAGGAGCCACAACAATCAGCTAAGTATGTGTGTGAGCTGTTAAATCATTAAGACCTTGTTTTGATGTGATTGATGGCTTATAAAATACTGCCGGCGTGGTCAGCTGATAGGGCTGCCAGGCAGGTCAGTTGGGCTGAACGGCTCATAACGGGTACCACTGCTCTGCTTCACCTGAACGAGCATGGTAACGGCAAAAGTCAGCAGAATTACAGAGAATCCTGTGTAGCAATATAAGGTTTTCCCGTCCAATGTTCTACATGTAATTGTAGTGAGTACAGTAAACGGACGGAAATGGACCAGCGTTGTGCCGAATGGAGAAATATCAAATACTTCTGTTTGTGAATGACAATATGTCTTTTGCAAGCTGCGCTGCAGTGTGTGTGTGTGTGTGTGTGTGTGTGCGCACGTTTTAAACATATGTTATTACTGCACTTCAGAGAGAAGGAAAGGATCCAGTAATGATCATCAAAACAACCCGGAAGCCTGCTTGGCTTCGTGGAGCCGGTTTTGTTGTGCATTTTAATTGGGTTTATTGTATTTTTCAGGCAGAGTGCACTTTAGACAGAATTTTTTCAAGTGCCACTAAGGTGAGTGTTCATTTAACAGACGCCAAGTATCTCGGCGAACTCTGCGTCATCCTATTTTGGTTCTCATTGAAGCAGGCCGCACGTTCCTCACTGATTCCACGACACTCGGGCTCCTCTTCAAGGCAGCTGGTGCAAACAATGAAAACAGGGAAACGCACAACTCAATCTAGCTTTCCACATTCACAAAACCTTACTCTATGATTAAAAACTGGTATATTGCAAAGGGCTGTGATCCACATCAACGGGTCCCAAACTTTGAGACCGAAATGATCGCTGACCCTGTTGCTCCTAAATGGGCTTTGGCTTATTTTAAGAGCGTACAGGGGACACATTAACAAAACGTGACTTTAATAGGACACGTTAGCCTGCGAAGAGAGAGAACAACCTGCAGGTTTTCACCCCACTTGAGTCAGTGATGTGTGAGATGTTGGGAGCATCACAGTAAATGGGACAATGATAGAAAGCCCTCGTTCCACACCGACAGGAAAAGGGCCAGTCTGACATCAGTCCTGAAGGCCGAGATGTATCATCGCTCCTTTGAGCGTCCGGTGTTATTATCACCGGCTCTGACCGTCGGTACTTTTTGGATCCGCTGAGCTCCAGAGAATCTCCCGATCAGGGAGGCTTGATGTGTTTGTACGTCCAGATGTTACATCATTAGCTCTCTGGAAGGTTTTGAAACACGTAAATCAACAACGTGACGCATCTCGTGGCTTCCAGTTCTGGCCCTTGCAAGAACTTCTCTGCCTTTTGTTGTTGATGAACCACAGATGATTTAACTCTGTTAGATGCAGACTAGCTTTCCTGAGAAATAAAGTGTGATATCCATTTAGTTTAATTTGAAATGATTGGAGCCATTTCACTTGTGCTTTGAGTGTTAACAAATCCAGCTTTTTCTGAAAAGGTTTTTACCACTTCTAGTTGTTTACGAGGGAAGAAAGTAGGACAGGACGTGACGTGATGTCTTCTTCCACTCAGAGTGGGAAGAAAATAAATCTGTTTGGTTTTATGGTTCAGGCGTATTTAAAAAGCGGTATCAAGGAAAGGGCTTGAATAAAGACAAGGATCATTGACATAACCATCTCCGGCTTAATTCATTTGTTCTGTGTATTCGCTGAGCACCGCAGCCGAGAATCCAACGGGAGACGGAATGTGAATGAGATTTGTCTACAAATACGGAGCAGCGAGAGATAAACACGGTGAAGTGGAAAACTAGATCTTCTAAACCATCAAGGGAAAATAAAGCCCATTAGTTAGTCCACGAGCTGCAGATGACCAGACACACACACACACACACACACACACACACACACACACACACGTCGTATCAGTATGCTAATAGATTGTGATACTGCTTGGTCTGTTTTGCATTTTTCTTTTTCTTTTTTTTATTATTATTATTATTTTATTTTTGATTTTAACTGCACACCGCCCTCTTTCCGTCACCTTTTTATCTCTCCTTTTCACCTGCCGTTACTCTCCATTTGTCTCTCCTCTCCCTATCCTCCTCTATCATCTCGTCTTTCTGTCCCCTACCATTATCACTCATCCTGTCCACGGATCCCATCCGATCTCTCCATCATTACCCCCCCCCAGTCTATCTCTCCTCCTCTCATCCGTCCATCCTGCTGCCCCCCTGGCTGACCTCCCTCCCTCTCCCTGATCCATCTCCCGCCCCTTCTGACTCTCTAGTCCTTTTCTCTTTCACCGCATCTCATCGTCTGCTCACACCTGGCAGTGTCTGTGACACACACACATAAGGACACAATATGAAAGACTCTTTCTCGCTGTCAATCTCCTTTAACCTTTATATCTCTTTCTCCCCGTCAGCCGTCATTCTCGGGAGAAAAGTGGTGCAATTAAAGCCAACGCTGTTGAATGTCCAGACCTATTGATTGGCTTCCCACAGCCTCTAATTTGCATTATACTCTTTCAAATGATTTCCATGCTGCAGTTGTTTACAATATACCTTTTGATCTACTGGTATGAGTTGAATATCAGACATGTAAATTACTCTTTTTTTTTTTATCACTGCCAAAACAATGTTTTATTTGTTTGTTCAGGACTAAAAGCAAATATACAACACTACTAATGGAAAACAAGGAAACATAAAGATAATAACAATCAATCAAAATGAATAACTCATTTGTCAGAAAAAGTGGAATATGTATAAATTTGATTAGTGCAGACTGCATCATTCTTTCATCCCAGGAAGAAAACCGAGAAAAGCAGTTAGTATTTGTAGACACACACACACACACACACACCCTGTACAATCAAGGACTATTGCATTCACTGTATATCAATAATGCTTCAAACCGTACGGGTCTGATATTTGTCACTTATTTATAGAGCAAATATTTTGCAAAAAGGTAATCCCAACAGAATTAGTATTTAAACATAATGAAATAATAGAGAAAGAAAAGAGACCTACAATGATTTTGTTACTCTGTCTTTGACTTGATGTGTTTGTCTGCGCCAAGACTGTTTGATTGTGTAACACAAGCACACCTGCATGTCAACAAATCTTAATTTTAACTCACGTTTCAAGCTGGCCGCTGAGGTTATATAACAGTAAAGTACACAATTCTCAACACTGTAGATTCATGCGCACATGCAAACACACACATACAACAACACAAAGATATACAGCGGCGGCATTAGTATATAAGAGAAGGGTTGTTGCAGTATAATCCCATATTAACACTTTTAATAGCGAATGGACACGCAAAAAAAAAACCTGACGCACACACAGACGAGCGCACACACGTTGCACATTGAACGAAGCATTTGGACTCCTTATGGAATGCAAAAGTTAGAACTGATGTTGTGCGGTGAAACGCAAAATAAGCGCTATGCACATAATCACTCCCAGACGTAATCATATGCAGCAAATCCTTCTGTGACAGATGGGTGGGATTACCTACCTGCCACACACACACTCACACACATATACATGCACACGCAAATGGACTAATGCATCAGACTGTTTCTTTGAACACAAATTTGCACAGGCACCGTCACTATAATGAATACGGCGTCCTGAGGTGGATGCACACACCTTTGGCAAAGCTACAGATTGTGTACAAACAAGATGCCCAAAACGAAGCCAATGGCTGTGTTGTTTATGTTTTCAAGGAGGCTTCCACAGTCCAGAGGTTAAACCTCAGGATTATTCCATTGGGCTCACTGTGGCTCGCTTCCATACAAACAACAGTGCATCCATTCAAATCCTGGCCACTGTCTCAAGTCTTGAATGAGCTGCTTTACAAATAAAGAATTATAACCGCCAGCTACGCGATAAGCACTTCAGGCTTGCACGCTCTCACTCACACACACACACACACACACACACTTATTGTACACATCCTGATCTCTTCTAACAACTGTCTTCCCTTTGCCTCCTCAGTCACTTACCTTTTCCTGTCCTCCCCTTTAGTCGGCGTGCTTGTTCTCCATGTCGCTCTCTCTCTCATGTGTGATAGTCCTTAAGTCCGCCGGTGCGCTCTGCTCCGACCCTTCAGCGCGCTCCAGCCTCTCTCTCTCTCTCTCTCTCTCTCTCCGTCTCATTCTGTTGCTACTGATCCCCGCATGCTGGCGGAGCCCAGTGATCCTCCCTCCTCTCCCTCCCCCTCCATCCCTCTCCCTCGCTCTGATTTATCTCTATCTCATTTATTTCTATGCCTACTGCTATTCCTCCTCAACCCTTTGTCTCGTCAGCTCTCACCTCTCACATCCCGCCAATGTGAATTCCTCCACACTGTCTTTCACTCTATTTCCCCATTTCTGTCACTTTAATGGTGGCTCATGCCCTGTTTTTATGTGTGTGTGTGTGTGTGTGTGTGTGTGTGTGTATTGACCCTGGCATGGTGGTAGAACAGTAACACCTTGGCAGCACGGAGGTATCTGGAGCCAAACAAACACACCCTTTGCCTGCTCGCACACAGTCGATTCTATCAGTCGCTTTAAATATAACTTTTCAAACTCCGTCTAGCATTGCTTCTCTCTCTCTCTCTCTCTTCTCTCCCCCGTCTCCCCGGTTGCTTCACCTGACTCTCCCCTTTGAGCTGTTTTTTTGTCGCTGTCCTCCCTCCTCTTTGCCCCACTTTAGCCTCCTCACGCCATTCTGTCCTCCTTTTCTTTCTTTTTTATCTCCATCGCTCACGCTCACCTCATCCTCTGAGTTTGACTGTCCCACCTCCCACCCTCTGGTTGCCTCGGTCATCCTTTTGTTTCTCTGCTACTATCCACACCGGCCAGGGATGCTGCTGCTTTCTTTTCTTAAGGGCAAACGAGACGGAAAAAAACCTCCCAAACAGATGAATAGAACGTGAGATTAAACGCCATACGACGTCAGGCTCTAATTATGCTTAATTGCGACGGCGCTCTTTTTGTGCACGGCATGACTGTTCGCCTCTTTAGTTATGAAGGCAAGTATATTTTCTTTCCAGTGAAGTTTTAACCTCGAAATCCGTTGGCTTCATTCATTTGGCTTCGTTGCGCGAGCACGTTGGCTTCTTTCCTTTTTTGAGGTTGACGTCAGAGATACAAATATAGCAAAACTGTTTGGTGGGTGAAGGTGTGTTTTGGTTTGGTCGGTGTCGTGTCTGTACGGACAGTCGTTTCATGTGAAAGTGTGTGTGTGTGTGTGTGTGTGTGTGTGTGTGTTGCCAGTGGTCTCTTGTTGCAATATAAGCCCCCGTTGACCTTTCCCCCACCTGAATATGACTGGTGATGTATGCGCCACTGCAAAGTGCTGGACTCACCTTGTGTCGTGTTGCAATTGACCTCTGATGAGGCAAGCGATGGTAGGTGTGTGTGTGTTTGTTTGTGCATGAATTACATAAGCGGTGCGAGCGACAAACACGCGCACATACAACGATGACAAAGCATGAGAAAGCTGTCTGAAGCTCGGGGGTCACGGTGATCTCATTTTGAGGTGGGGATGAGAAGTCTGTCATTGAGGAACAGGAGGAGCGCGAGTACACCGACTGACCTTCAGAGGAAAGTTTCTCCCCTCTTGTTATTCCTCCCCCCTATCTCCCTCCCCTCTGTTTGCCGTCTCTTCCTTGCGTGGATCACCTGATCCTTTCTCCCTGTGGTCGAATCCGAGGACGCGTTGATCTCGCGCTCAACACGTCACTGAAATTCAAACCCATGTTCGCTGTGTCTCAGACAGACACGGCGTCTCGTCACCGTACGTACAGCCACTCTTAATCCTGTCCTTCTATTTCAACCCCCCACCCCCCCCCCCCCTCCACTTTCCGCCAGCTGTCCGGCAAAATGTGCGTTATAGTCACAAATTACAGAGCGGGGGCTGCGTTGGTGCGGTGATCGAGGCTTCCTCTTTTGTCTTTTGTTCATATTTCTTTTTTATATGGGAAGTGTCACATCTGAGAGCAGCATAAAGTACTTCACAACAAAAAGCAGACACGGGAGGAGGAGGAGAGGAGGAGAAATGCTGAGGAGGTGCGCCCCGTCAGGGTGAAGGGCTGTGAAAGGCATCAGTGGGCCTAATACCAATTCCACTGTCCCACGCTGCTGAGCTTTCTGTCAGGGGATTTTAGTGGGAAGAGACTTCGCTTAGATTTGCTGGATACATGACGTTATAACTCGTCTGTGACAGTGTGACCGCATGGTGTCGCGTGTGCGTGTGAATGAATTACATACAATCATTTTGAGGCTTTATCACCACGTTCATCACGGCTGTGTCTTTCCCGGGTGACGGTGACGCTTTGTTCTCCACAGCCGATTTAATGGAGTCATTTAAACACAACAACAACAACAACAACAACGGGATGTTGTCGCAAACTGGCTCAGTAAACCAGTAAGCGAGTCCATGCAAGAGATTCACCCAAAAACCCTGAATTCAATAAAACTAAAGTTTACTCAAACAAACAATACGGTGTGGAAATGGGGAACGTCGCCAACGGGCGGTTCGCTAGTCGTGCAGGTGAGTTTTTAGGTGCTTGTCCTTTTCAAGCTGGAAGTACATTATTAATGAGAGTGTCCAGAGTGAGGAAATGGATGGATAAACGACGGAGAGAGGAGGAGGAGGAGGAGGAGGGGGGAGAAACCCCAGACCTCGCCAGCATTTGTGTCCTTGTTTAGTCCGTAATCTCCTCCCTGTTGCGTAAGGCCTTTGCCTCAGCAAGCCCTATGCTCTCTCTCTCTCTCTCTCTGTCTCTCTGTCTCTGTCCTGTAACGTGTTGATGAAACACATTCATGAGTGGGGACACAAACACCTGATGACCGGGCATTTGGCCCTTTGAGCGCTTGTGTCTGTGTGTGTTTCCAGAAGACGTTGTAGGTGATTGAGTCGTCTGAGAAGAACAATTCCTCAGGAGTGGGGCGACACAACGTGTGACCTTCACACAGACACACACACACACACACAGTAGACGGAGGAGAGGACGCAGGAGAAGTGATTCATCCTCTATCCTGTTATGCTTTCAAGATAACTCTCAGTAACACTACTTCTCCACGTTTTTAGTGCCTCTCGGTGAGTAAAGACATTGTTTACAGACGATATGAAACTTAACCTTTACTCGCGCTCCTCGCTGTCGAATCACATGAGAATTGATTTCAGAGTAACTTTGAAGGAGTGTCGGGGAGAAGAGGGAAAGAAGAGAAGAGAGATTGAATGAGCGGTCTCACACCCATGAGCATGAACAGTTTGAAGTCCAACTGAAAACACGATTGGTGTGTGTCTGCCGTCATACTGGCATATGCGGCTAAAAAAAGTCTGTTTTCTTATTAGAACGAAGCCCCAAGTGCAGGCAGGCGTACACGCAGGCCCTGCGCAGTCTGATTTAGATGAAAACCGTCACCACGTGAGACGCCGCTCATCTTTCATCTCCAATCAGCCATCCTTCATGCTGCAACTTCGTCTCCTGTTGCCAAGCGGCTCTGGAGAATAATTTACACACAAACCCCGGCCGTAACCATGAGGCAGAACACCTGCACATCTGCCTGGGCTTCAAAAAAACGCTCATAGCAGCAATCGAGCCCAACAGAGGAGAGGATCAGAAAACATTAAGCAGCAGAACAAATCTAAAAAGCCGCTGAGAGCCGTTCCTGCTGGTTTACGGATGGAAATGATGAAAAAACAAACAAATAAGAGGGTTGTAAAAGTGAATAGCAACACCAACAGTGCCTCTGCATAGTTTATTTATTTTTTTTCCGATGTTTTTCTTCTGTTTAGCAGAAACATTTTTAAGTGAAGCTTCACCAAGTTACATTTTGGGTCGTCGAAGGGAACGTTGTTAACGGGCTGGACAGGAAATAAGACGGGCCGGGACGGTTAATCTATTCGACCAAGATGGAAAGAAAGGGAAGTGAAATGAGCAACCAATTCAAAGCTCAGTAGTCTATGAAACAGCCCCGTTTATGTATGAAAACTGTTTCGACGTTTGTGTCATTGCTGGTTTCTGTAAATATGGGCGTGTTTGCTGAAGTCGGTTCTGTTTTCGTCTCCTCCGCCCTCGGCCCTCTCAGCGTCTCCCTCCGCTCAGCCTCAGGTGGTGGAAGGGTTGAAATTAAAGCTTTAATCTCAATCAAGGGTTTTTTCTCAGAAAAATTTTTGTTCCTTTTTTTCAGACACACTTAGAACTTAAAAAGCATTTTTTCATCTACTTCATGTCTGTTTTACTTTTAAAGTAATGCTCAGTCCTTCTGCCTCCTCTCCTGTCTGTCCTGTCTTTTACTTTTACCTATGTCCCCATGTCCCTATTTTCCCTTTTCCCTTTGGTTGTTCTGTTCTCAATCAAGAGCTTGAAATGTCTGTTTTTAACATTTGACCATGCCATAATATCACACTGTGTAAACCGTTGACTATTTCTTGCATTTCACAGAATATGATAAGCATTAAAAAACCTTTTTCAAGAAACTGTTTGCCTTTTTAGCAATTTTGCTGTCATGTGGATATTTGTTGCCGCTGTAAGTAATTCAAAATATATTTTTGAAATCTCACATAGTGGCAGACGGCCACAATTTAAACTGTAAAAGGTCATTTATAAAGCAGAGAAGCTGCCAGCCTTCCTGTTTTGCTCCAGGTCCTGTACTATGAGATAACGTCGATGGTTTTTGGACAAACTAGCAAGTGACAGAACTGGTGTGGTTCCCTTTTTTTTTTCTTTGTAGTCCAGGGTGGTCGCCTGCATGACGGCGATTCTCAGTCAGATGGACGATCGCCACTATGCTACATACATCGAAACCTTTGCTGGGAGCTCTGACCTTGTGGTAAGGGTACACACACAAACACACCTGGGGACGTCCGTTGCGTACAAACCCAACACAAGTTCTTCTCCTCTCGCTCACCTCGCTGTAGGACTTCCTGATGGAGTCCTTCCTGCTCTTCAAGGACCTGATTGGGAAACACGTGTACCCCTCTGACTGGATGGCTATGATCATGGTGCAGAACAGGTACTACCAGCACAAAGGTACAGACCCCTCCTTGTTTTGGGGTCTTTCCCCCTCTGACTGAACAAGCCACGTTTGTCTGCCTCGACCTGATGAGGAGTCCGAGAACTGGTTCTTGGGCAGTGATGTGCAGGTTAGAAAAATGTCGCTCTGGAACAAAAAAGGGCGACGAGAGGCGACGTCAGTCAGCTGCGAGTAACGAGAACCGATAGATTCGCGCTGAATGACGCCGAACCCATTTGCCACTTAACTTGCATGAAATCACAAATCAATTACACACCTGCACTCAGGGATTGAAGTCACTCCCCGTCTTTGTGCGTTGTAATCTGAGCTTCTCTTTGGCTTGCGTGGGCTCTTCGTGTGTGTTCCCTGCACCTGAGCGTGCTCCACTCTGTTGCTAGTGTTTGCCTTCAGATGGAGATGATAACAACGTGCACCTTGTACAAAGCCGTTGATTCCCCCGCAGGCTAACGCTGTTAGCCCGTTCAGCACTGTGTTATGTGTGTGTGTGTGTGTGTGTTTGTGTACAATCAACGTATGTGTTTCTCTCCATTAGAGTGTTCCTGCGAGCCATTAATACCTATGCAGACACAATGAACCAAAAGTTCCTCAATAACAACGACTTTGAAGTACAGGTAAGTGTGTTTGTGTGTATTTTTAGGCGTTTACTCATAATATCAAAGATCTATATTGTCGCTCTCTACATCCCTGCTCTGTGTTGCTTCTCTTCTCCTTCTAGTTGTGGAATAACTACTTCCACTTGGCGGTGGCGTTTATTACCCAGGAGTCTCTGCAGCTGCAGCATTTCTCGTCAACCAAGAGAAACAAGATTCTGGCCAAGTGAGAGAAGGGCCACATCATTTCCTTACTCTCCACACTTAGTCTCTGTTGTCTAATGACACAACTCATTTGCGATCTATTCTGGAGTGTGCATTTACTGTTTACACACCCTCGCCTATTAAAACCGTGTGATGCCCGGAGATAGACATTCAATTTGGTTCCTGTCGAGGCAGGTTCGCATTGTGCCCCTCTGGGGCCCTCAGTTCCCGAAGAGAGAAGTGTTGATCAAAAATGTGGATTTGAAACTAAGCTGACTCTTTCTGTCTCTGTTCATCTCTTTATCACAGATACGGAGACATGAGAGAACTCATTGGCTTCGCTATACGCGACATTTGGTACAAACTTGGTAAGAAGATCTAGTTCGTATAAGACCCGTGACCTTTCAGAGGTCAGCCTGCGAGCTGGGTGGGTCAGATAGGGCAGCTTTTTGAATTTGGTCTATTGTGCGTGTCTGTTTCAGGCAGTCACAAGATCTGTTTCATCCCCGGAATGGTGGGTCCCATCCTGGAGATGACTTTGATCCCGGAAGAAGAGCTGAGACGGGCCACCATCCCCATCTTCTTCGACATGATCACCTGTGAACACGCACATTCTGGGAACTTCCACAAGGTTTAAACGCACAAACACACTCCCCAAATGTGTATGGGTTCAGAAATGTTCGCACGAGACAAATTTGCCAAACAAATTGACATTTGCACGCTTGAAAAACGCTGGCCCGTGCACACTGTGCACCCCATCGATGTCCTGTGGCACTGCATGGAAGTGAAAGAGACACCCATAGTACAATCGCTTGATTTTCTCTTCTATTCCTTGTCTCCTTTGTTTTATTCACTCTACTCTCTCTCTCTCTCTCTCTCTCTCTCTCTCTGCTTCTATAGTTTGAGAACGAGATCATTCTGAAGTTGGACCACGAGGTGGAGGGTGGAGGAGGAGATGAGCAGTACATGCAACTACTGGAGACCATGTAGGCTTCAGTATTGGAATATAAATATTACAGCAAGTTGACAAATTGTACTTTCCGTCGCACGTAAACAAGCAGATAAGAACGAACTGGTGGTTGCTTGTCGTCTGCCAGCCTGCTGGACTGCGTTTCAGAGAAACTCACGCTGAGGTCAGAGGTGCAGCACTTTGTCGCCTTGGTGAAAGGACTCCTCATTCGTCTCCTTGACTACCGTACGGTGATGAACGATGAGAGCCGCAACAACCGCATGAGCTGCACTGTCAACCTTCTGGTGAGTGAAAGAAAGGGAGGAATGGAAAGAGGCCGGTCCTAGACGTTCACACTCACACACACACATTCCCACATTGTTAAACTCATTATTATTGAAATGAAGTTCATGAAGGGATGAGAACTTATTATGAAGTGGTTTTGTTCCAAAGAGACCTCGGTCAATAATCTGAGAGGGAACAGAGAGCAAAGAGCCCCACTGATTAAACTGTTAATCATAAAACACTGATTTCACGTCTTGTCTTTCATGTGAAGGTCTTTGTTTCCCGTTTCCTCATTCGATTTGTGTGCTGATGGATCTAAAATCATAAATTCATCTCTGAGTTTGGTCTCCGACAGTTTTTGCAGAGCGTTGCATCAGCTCCTGTCTGCTGCTGCTTTTCCCTCATGTGATGTCCTAATCACATTCTCCCTCCCGTGTACACACGTTCAGATCCCATCTAACATGTGATTGTCTCCACAGAACAATCAAATCATATTGTTCGCCTTATTCGCCGACATTTAGGAGGATCGGTTAACAATAAATGGTTGTGTTTATGTTGGTATCTATAACGTGTCACATTCCCGTGGCACATGACAGAGATGTTTATCTTCTAACCGGTGGCAGCTGCCCATCAGCTATTCTCTTTAAATAGTTCCGACAGCTGAAAGAATCCCTCCTGCTGGTGAGCTCGTGTTGCTGTTGCAGATAGCTGCTTTCTCCGTGTGAGATCGACTGATTACACCCATTAAATTCAATGGCACTCACCTGCTATGTTGTCGGTTAGGAAAGATGCACACAGGTGATGCTGTAGACTCTGTTGCATGTTCCAAAGACTATTGGGTGAGAAATCATCTGATGGAGAACCTACAGCAGCACCTTGGCTACTCAAAAAGCATTGATTCAAACAACTATATGTCTGACCTTTGCAAAAATAAAGTAGCCTCAGATGCCGGATGCTTTGTCTTCACAGTAAACATCACAGTAATTTATTTTTTTTGTTTTTGATTGTTTGTGTGTGTGTGTGTTTGTTGTGTCTGCTGACTCGTGATGGGGAAGCGCGTTTGGGTGGCAGTTTGTGCTCCTTCACTAACAAATGTGCATGCATGCGCACACGCTCATACGTTAACACGCTCGGGCAATCTGAAACACTCACATACAGTAAATAAAAGATGACAAACTAGTGATCAGTGCAGTGATTCAGGATGATATGCCACACACACTGTGACCCAACTTTTCATTTCATTTTGCAGAACTTTTACAAGGACATCAATCGTGAAGGGATGTACATCAGGTATTTGTGAGCCGTCTTTGACATTAAATACCTTTAAGTGGTGCATTTTTGCTTTGTAAATGATTGTGCGTGCGTGTGTTTCTGAAAGTGTGTGTGTGTGTGTGTATGTGTGCGTTTCTGTGTGTGTTGCTCCCTAATCTGACATGGGATTATATGAGTCCCACTGAATTAATGTCAGAATCCACAGGATCAGCTCTTAGTCTGACTGGAGGAGGACGGGATGAGGGCAGGAGGGGGGGGGTTCTACAGATCCCGTCAGGTCCCACGTGCATTTCTGGGCATAGCTTATGGACCTCATTAGTGATCTGTGTGTTTTAATGTGAGCTCAACGCTTTGGTTGATCGGTTGCCTCCATCTATCCTGTGGAGAATGCATTTAGCATTTAATGTTTTGCTTATTAACATTAACAAGCAAACACGATTTAATGGAAATGCATTGCTGTATTACCAGAAGCCGCACGCATGGATAATAAGGACCTCAAACTAATTGGGATCTGGCCCAGCGTGTGAATTAACAATCATCAAATTTGCATCTTAATTGCTTACATTTATATTGAAAATGAACCTCATGTTATCATGACAAGTGGTTATTCCCTAAACTGTATTATAGTAAATTGAATACATACAATAGTATATTGTCTTGTACAGTCATTCAGTCTGTGTCACGCTCAAAGAGGGTAAAAGGCTTTGGTTTTTATTACGGACTCAACATGGGCAGAGTTGCTGAGTTGCTGGTGAACAATTTAAGCACCCCTTGGCCACTATTGACATTCAGTAATGATATAGTCTTACTTTATTAACATACTTTATTAACCCAGCTATGGAAGAATTGGCCTCTTGCCAATGTCATTTTGGTTACCTCAAACTAAAAAACGAATCCGTAAACCAGACAACATTCCCATCTTCCTCGTTGTCGGGCTTGTAATACGTTACAATAGACTTCTTTGTGTGCGCTCCACGTCGTCCACATGTTTAGGGCATGTGTAGGTGTGTGTGTGTGTGTGTGTGTGTGTGACAAAGGCAGCGACCCATTAGTGTGTAAACAAATTAACGTGTACATGCTCCATTTGCTTCTAGCTGCCCAACGGCGGCCTCTAGTGGAGCGGTGTACACGTTGCATGTAAAGGTGAGGTGACCTCTGTTGTATGTGCGTGTTTGTACACGCGTGTTCTCAGGTACCTTTACAAGTTGAGGGACCTTCACCTGGAGGGGGAAAACTACACCGAGGCAGCGTACACACTGCTGCTCCACTCTCGCCTGCTCAAGGTAGGAACCCCCCCCCCCCCACACACACACACACCTACATTATATGTGCATCTACTGTATTTATTTATAGACGCAGTGTGCTACTCTGTCTTTTATTGGTATTGCCAAGTCTAATGACTTTTCTGTCGGCCACGAGCACGCCAGTGTTTTTTATTGGCTGATGAATGGTCGCCTCGTCTCTGGCCTCCAAAAGATTAAGCCGCAAGGTTTAGTTTATGGCCTCGTATCGGCCGCTGTGGGTGCCTCGCTGCGCTGATTGACTCGCCACATGCATTTCAGTGTGTGTGTGTGTGTGTGTGTGTGTGTGTGGCCTCTCTTAACGCTTCATCTCTTTAATGGTACACTAAGAGCCCCACGGAGAGGAACAGGGGAATAAGGGCGTCGCTCTCTTTCCCGCTGTCACTCTCCTGCTCTCGCCGTCTAGTATCATTAAATCAAGGCAGTTCAACTCTATAAAAGTAAATGATTATCTCCATTCATCTCCAGTGTCAGTCCTGTCATACTTGCTTTACAGTAATGAAAAGAGCTGTAATCCTCCTCCTCTCCGTCGAAGCTGATAGACCTGCTGCAATAATAGAAGTCCCGCTTGCAGAGATCATTGTGCACTTTGGTTTGGTTTCTAAATGAATTCATGTGTAATCCACGTAATGGAAGATTAACTATTGCCTCATCACAATTAATGAACAGAGTGCTGCATGCATTTTGTGTGCACTCGACTTCTAATTAATGTTGATTTAATACCACAAAGAAAGTCATTTTTTTAGTTGTTTTAGTTTCAACCTCATCATGAGTGGAACGATGAAAAGCAACGTTGCTCTGACTCTTAACTATTCCCCTTTTGTTGTTCATTTTGCCTTCTTTATGTCTTCATTTCAGTGGGTGGATGAGATGTGCAGTCCCCAGTTTGAGTACCGCGGTTCGCAAACCCAGCGGCAGCTCAAAGAAACCCTCTACGACACCATCATCGACTACTTTGACAAGGGCAAGGTCAGCCTGGATTGAGCCTGCAGCTCTTTATCAAAAGATCACCATCGTGGCGCAATGTGATGATTCGAAGAGGGTCCATCTGTCATCAGAAACGGGCTTTTTACAGAGGCCCTTAGATTCTTTTGTAGAACGATTGGGAAAAAAAGTGTTCCTTACATAGTCGTCGTTGTTGCATAGTCTCTGAGCATCGATTAGGGTTCTATGTTCCCTAAAGCGATGGAAGAGATCTGGAAACAGAGATTTCCACCAGATGAATTCCATCCACGATAGCTGGCGCCAATCCATGAGCAGATGGTGTAATGAAAGAGCCTTCTTCCTCCCCTTCGTGTGTGTGTGTGTGTGTGTGTGTGTGTGTGTGTGTGTGTTTAGATGTGGGAGGAGGCCATCACTCTGTGTAAGGAGCTAGCAGAACAATACGAAAACGAGATCTTTGACTACGAGTTGCTCAGCAAGAGACTGGTAATATAAACACTCACTGTGTACTTTCTGCACACTATTCCATGCATTTCATTGTCTCCTCCTTTTTCTTCTAACTTCCCTTAATAAATATGTAATAGATGTCCCTGGGTGAAAAAGTGTGCGTTTGCAGCAAAGGAAGAAACCGTTTAAGTGTTAAGAGAGCGGCAGTAAGATCGCTCACCTAAAGTTCACCTGTGTTTTACTGCTCCCTGAGTAATTTGTTCAGCTGCCAGGCTGTGACAGTTTCCTGAAACTCAGACAATATTATTCCCAGTCAGCAGTTTTCCACACTAAGTTAGGCATCTACACTCGTAGGAAACTAGCAATGATTCAGCACCACCGTTCGCCCATGTTTGAACGTGAAATCTTCCTTGACACAAATGGTTTCTGAGGAGCTCTGGTTCGAGCTTCCTCAATGATCACATGACTCCCAAAGCGCGATTCTTCATTGGAAATCATCAGCAACTTAAAACTACTCCCAACTCAGCACTTTGTCCACTCAAATCACTTTTCTCTTCCTTCCATCCGTTGCTTCAACCGTACGGCAGACTTGATTTGATCCATTCTCACATCCAGCACCACCATCTCTCCCTTTTCCTTTTTACACAAATCTCTTTCTTCACATGACTGCAGCAGTGGCCTTCCCTGCTAATGTAGCAAGCATGTAATTCTATAAAGCGCAGACGGTGCCCTTGGATGTTGTGCATCCTGTTTTTGCTCCATCAGTCTCCCTCAGAGGGCCACTGTTCTGCAGAGTGTAGCTGTCCCGTTGGCGCAGGCTGATAACACTGTTGCACACAGTTGACTGAAACACATTCTCTCTCTCTCTCTCTCGCTCTCTCTCTCTCCCGCTCGGCAGGAGAAACAAGCCAAGTTCTATGAAAACATCATGAAGATCCTGAGGCCCAAACCAGACTACTTTGCAGTGGGCTACTACGGCCAGGGCTACCCTCCATTCCTCAGGGTTTGTGTTGGCCACTGCTTGTCGGCACTAAAAGTGAACTGTGGTACAACAGAAGTTCTCATTTCCGGAGAACGGAACAGAAGTAAACAGATTGACACCGTGTGAGCAGCACCTACGCGTTGCACCTTGTGATGAATGACGTTGTAGGAGAGTAGTTTTATATGCGTTCTTAGCACTGAACTAAGGTGTTCACCAGCGGTTCATTAACAGACGTGAAGTGAAGAACATTACGGGAACCTGGTAGATTTCAGCAAAGTGCAGAGAACAAAATGTTCCACTGTTTATCGCCCCTTTATGTGTTAGATGTGTTTAACTAGTGGGGTAATGAGTGTGACGGGATGGGGGGGGGGGCAGGGTTTAGAAAGGAGACAAGGTATAAGCCCACTTTGATAAATATGTGCAGTGTGTACCAACTACACTCTCTGTACTCTATGGAAAATACAAATTTTCCCCCGCCTGATCGCCAGTGAAATAAGGGCTGAGGCTGTATGTTTATCAACACCGGTACATCTCCTGTGGCTGCAGAACAAGGTGTTTATCCACCGAGGGAAGGAGTATGAACGCAGAGAGGACTTCCAGAACCAGCTGATGAGCCAGTTCCCCAGCGCCGTGCGCCTCAACACCACCACCATCCCGGGAGACGACATCAGGAGCTCTCCGCTGCAGTGTATCCTTCTGCAGGCACCCCTCCGCCTTCAGGAAAGTAGCGGCTGCAGGGGAATCGTTCCGCATTCTCGGGTTACCCAACTCCAACGGTCTGCACGTCGACGTGCCGTTGGTGCTTCACTTCCCACTGCTGCCCGTGCTTTGGCTGGTGAACGCAGGTCATATTTAGCTTTTGCATACGGCGGGTCTAGTGAAGTAAACCCTTTTGATGTATAGATGTGGAGAAAATGTACATATTAATTAGTATGGAACTATTTGAACTCCACCAGAGTAGTATTTGATTTTTTTTTTTTTGTGAAAAAGGGCAATAAAGCAGATGTTTCCTCAGGTTTGATGTTGAGCCTCTTTGCTTTGTAGTATTTTTTTGACACTGTAGAGTGACGTTAGAGCCATTTTATGATTTCAGAGGGAACGTATCGTTTACTCTTATTGCTCTAATCTTATTAATAAAACCCAGCCGCTTGGGGTGTGATGTATCTCTCAGTTATCAGGCCATATGTTCTGACACAGGGGTGTAGAGATGACCCTCTAACACGGAGTGGGGATTTCTTCCTGAGTGATCTGAACCAGATATCCAGTGTTTCACAGTGAAATCGGTGCTGGAGATTCCTCCACGCCTGAAGAACAAACCTGTTCCCGATCAGATAATCAAGTCTGTGAAACAGCGTGTTTTACGCTTCATATATTGATAAAGACGTGTGACTTTCTGTAACATAATATACATTTTAGTCTTTGCATTTTGACTTTTACCTCTTTACACCTTGCACAGCTTCTACAAGTCCAACTACGTGCAGCGTTTCCATTATTCCCGACCGGTCAGGAAAGGACCTGTGGACCCAAACAATGAGTTTGTTGTGAGTTTTGTTGCAAAACGGCCCATTAATCACAATTGTGTTCAACCATCACTAACTTTCAGTCCAGCACATGAATGTGTGAATTCCAACGTAAACTAGTGTACCATTAAACCCTTGAGTACAACAAGCCTCTGAATAGGACTCTTAATATAAGATATTGTATATTGTTATGAGCCTACACTCACTTTATTGCTTTCCTTTTCTTCTTCTTGTTTTTATTCCCGTGTTTAAGTCGATGTGGATTGAACGCACAACCTTCACCACTGTGTATAAGCTCCCAGGGATCCTCCGCTGGTTTGAGGCTACAGACATGAAACATGTAAGTATGTGTGTGTGTGTGTGTGTGTGTGTGTGTGTGTGTGTTCCTTAACCCACACCCCACCCTCTGCTCCTCTCCCCAGACTACCTTGTCTCCATTGGAGAACGCCATAGAGACAATGGAGTCCACCAATGAGAAGATTCTGACCATGATCAACCAATATCAGGCTGATTGGACCCTCCCCATCAACCCGCTCTCCATGCTGCTCAATGGCATTGTGGACCCAGCGGTCATGGGCGGCTTTGCCAAGTATGAAAAGGTAAAATCAACCCAATTTATAACCCTTTGCTACCACATATTGCTCCTATTATTTTATAATAGCAGTATTGGAGTTTGTTACCACCCTTTTATTTTGGGCTGGATTTTAATAGGCTATAAAAATCTCATGGAGACTGCTTGGAAAAAGATTCCCCATCTCGTTAAAACGTTTTTATTTACATGTGAAGACTATCTGAGCTTTGGAGACATCTGTATCACTTTGTGAGGCTTTAATTACACATGAATAAAATCATCTTCAGTGTTCTTAAATCACGCTTTGGATGAATTCACTGGGAACTGAGCCTGGACCAGTGATATACATATTCAGTATTTTTCATTAGTTTCAAACTGTCCCTCCGTATCAGGCCTTCTTCACCGAAGAGTACAATCAGCAGCACCCAGAGGACCGAGATAAACTGATGCGCCTCAAAGACCTCATCGCATGGCAGGTACTGGACACCGCTACACACACGGTTGAATACATGTACACGCCACATATGTACAGTAGCTCTTGCGTCCATGTGGTTGTTCTGTTGACACCATAACGTTTGCATTTTATAGATCCCGTTACTGGGTGGAGGGATATCTCTCCATGGGAAGAGGGTGATGGATGACCTGCGTCCTTTCCACGAGCGCATGGAGGAGTGTTTCAAGCAGCTGAAGAAGAAGGTGGAGAAGGAGTACGGAGTGAGGGAGCTGGTGAGAACTGGGGGGAGAGAACAAATGTTGGGCAGCGACTTTGGACCAAAGCGGGCTGTTTCTCTGTAATGAGGCCCGGGCTGTTTTTTAAGATCAAAACACCCTCAAAAGCTCTTCAGTGTATTGTTAATGTAGGATTTGTACCTTTTTAAATTCTCTACAACCACAGCGTGGTTGCGATGGTCTGAATGGGGCTGAATGAGGTCATTAACTAAGGGTAAGTGTGTGCGGCCCTTGAGGAACGTTCGACTAATGACGAGCAGGAGTCATGTGATGTTTTCATAACCAACTCCTCTTGCTTTTGCTGTTATTACATTTTCAAACGGTGTTCTGTCTTTCACATTCATGATCTATAGTAGTATCAGAAAAATATTATTAATGTCGTATCGTAGTATTGTCCAATATAACAATGTTAAATTCTCTATTTTCAGCCAGAAATGGATAACAGGAAGTCCAGCCGTCCGCGCTCTGTGCTGCGAACCTTTCGTCAGTCCATCATCTCCATCTCCTCGCTGCAGGGATCTGAATGTGGGACTCCGACCAGGCTCCATTCAGACAGGTAGCCCCGGCCGTAAACTCAAACCGTCATTTTATCAAACACTTTTTAGGTCCTCAAATGTTGCGATGTTGTGAGGTGGAGCTGGACTCTACTGTCCCGTTGACCGGTACCCGGACGAGGACCACCAAAGGAACCGGTCAGGTCCACTTCAATGCAGACGCACTGGTTTCATAGTCCATGTGGGCGTCCCTGTCCTCCCTTTTCCGTTCAAACAAACCAACAGCTACAACGTTCTGCTGTCTGACTCCCATCACATGGGCCAAATGGTGCAATCCTCCTAATCCCTCCACCAGCAGAGTTGTTTGTCAATCCTGCTGGAGCTCTCATGGATCCCTGATCATCCCAAAACACATCAAATCTAAATCTCCACATTGGGCCGTGGTACTGGACGTTTTAGCCCACTGCTCTCTCTCCGTCAACAGAGACATAGTCTTTGGGCAGCCGGAGTCTGTTGATGCTTCTAGGAGGCACCTTAAGAGCCACTTTCATTCTGTTTTTTTTCTGTTCCACAACGTTGTGAACATGAAAAAATGAACAGTCAAGCCCCCTTTTATTCACACCTCACACCCTTCATGCCCCCTGACAGGGACAACCCTCCAGACTCGCCCTCCTCCTGGAACTCCACCTTGCCGCGCTCCAGCGGCAGTGTGAGCACGAGTGTGGGTGCGGGGGAGGGGATGGTGACGGTGGGCGACGCAGAGGTGAAGCTGAGGAAGAGTAAGAAGAAGAAGAAGAGAAGCAGCATGATCTTCATCACGGAGGAAAGAGAAAGGACACAGACGCTGGACTGCAAACGGGTGAGACTGGTCTCTGGGGGGGAGGTAGCTCCTGGGATGAGAGGCCAAGGGTAGAGAGAGAGAGAGAGAGAAGTGACTGTCTGTGGAAGCGACGTTGCAGAATTTCTTGTGATCTCTGTCTCCCTCTAGCTGTCCAAGAAACAGGAGTTCCGCAGTGACACCAACTTGGCCGATCCAGGCGAAGGCAACGTGTCGCTGACCAACGCCAACTCCAGATCGCTGCCTGCCATCACAGGTGACGAACGTACACAAATTCATGAGGTCACATTTTTCACTCAGTGCAAGGAAAAACACATAAAACACACGGTCATGGCAGGAATATGCCTGTTATGAAAGTAACCGGTGTCTGAAAACAAATGCTGTTGCAGTAATGGCCGGACCTCACAGCAACTCTTGGAGCATGGTGGCAAATTAGTGAGTCCGTTCCGGTTGATTGTGATCGTTTCAGAAACGCTCACCAACCTCGTCCAGTTGACCCGCCGCACCTTCACACAGTGTGAAAGTGTCTCTGGCACCCGGCCATGTTGGTCCAGGGCAGCTGAGTCAGCATCGCCGACCGCAAGCTGCACGGCCTCCTCGCGCACGGTGACTACACAGTTCATCAGCAGGACATCGGAAGAGTTATTCACCTTAGATAGTCCGGCTGCAGGAGGAGGTTCATTGCGTGAAGATGCAAACACTAAATCCTCACTTGTCTTTTTTCTCCGTCTGGAGGTCTGTCCTTGGCAGTGCTAGGGGGCGCAGAGGAGGTGGACTCTGTCCGAGCCAGGAGGGACAGTAAGAGCATGTCCGTCTGTGTGACCTCTGACCGGACAGCTGACAGACGCTCAAAGGGCGTCATCAACCTCCTCTTCAAGTCCAAGGTGAGGCCAACACGTTGCACGTGGTCCCAAAAAGAAACACCAACAATTTGACAATTTAAAGGACCAGACCTGCAGTTTGGGTGTATTGATAACATATATTATATATAACATATATTTTAGGTATGTATACATATCAACGTTAACACACTCAGCTATTTTAACACCCAACTAGCATTAAAACTTTTCTTTACACTTTGACTTCTTTTTTTCAACAGAGCTCCAAATCAGAGGATGTGAAGCCCAGTGATTCAGCCAAAGGCGATGCCAATCATTTCTAAATTCTTTTCATTTCAGTTCATTTTTTCATGCATTTTTTTTTTTTTTTTTTTTACAAAGAAGTTCACATAAACCTTCAAGCTAAAGCAAATCATGCACACACACCCTCACTCAGTCTGACTGAGAGTCCCGGTGTTGCTCTTGTCTTAATATAATTGATTTTAGCTGTCAATAAAGACATATTTTTGTGGCATGACCTTTTCCTGCTAATTCAACTGATTCCCAGTGAAGCTAAATGTCATCTTACAGCTTTTCAATCAATTCTGCTTCTACAAGAATGAGCAAACACAAACCATCCCGCCACGCCGCTTGATTAAAGGCCGCCTTATTACACGTTTTCCCTCATTGTTGGGACGGACTGAGGTTAATGAGAAAATAATCACTTGATGAAGCACAAAGGTTTCCCGTGTCATCCCAAAGGATGAAAATTTAAACATGCAGCCAAAAAGCTTTGGCGCTGATACAAAAAACAAATCTAATGAATTGGAGAAAGCTGTGGTTCCTACATTTTTTGTGTGCACAAAGAGATGAGACGCAACTGTTTTTTTTTTAACCAAAATCATGATGTATATTTTGTTGGAACAACAGTTTACTTTTGATCTAAGATCTTAAAAATGTAAGGGAACCATTGGTTTTGCTCATCGACTCCTTGCTCTAGTTTAATCAGATCTGTCCCAGTCATTACACAATCATTGAGCTTTTCTACAAAAAGCTTTTATTTTCTTAAGTTAGAGTAAAAGTTATGTTGCATTAAAAGTAGTACAATATATTAAAAAATGTCACTGCGTGAGAGTGAGTAAACACAAGTTATTGCTGAGACGCCTACGCTCTGGATCCGAGGAACCCAAAAGAGTGTTGCGCTGATTTCCTCTTTTCTCCTGTAGCAGAAGGAAGCCTGTTTGTAGGAGAAACGTTTGCAGCCTGAAGGCCAGTTATAGACCTTCTGTTGTACAACCATTGTTACCCCGCTCTCACTCAGTGTGTTGGTGGCACCACACAGGCTCCGACAACACGCAGGTCCACCCTGGATCCGCTCAACCAAACCCTATTCTGACAGCAAGAAAGTGAGGTGGGCCAGATATTAGCCTGAGCCTTTCTTTCTTTTACATTACATTACATTACACGCTGATGCTTTTATCCAAAAGGACTTGCATTGCATTTTTAACCCAGCATGGCTTTTTACATTTTTGCCCGGGGAGCATTTTGGGGGGGTTGCTCAGGGACACTTTGACATGGGACATGGAGCAGCCGGGGCTCAAACCACCAACCTTACGGTTCCCAGCACACCCTCTCTACCCCTGCGCCATGACGACCATTGACTTTAGTGACATTTGAATCAAAATATTAAGATCAACTGTTTGAAAGAGCAGCGAGGCTCTTGAACATGTGACCAGTGCAGTTAATGAGAGGCATCACCTCCATTGTAAAAAGTTAATTTCCTTATTAAACATCATATTAAATTAGGCAATTTGAATGATTCATTGTAGATTCATGAATATCTCCCGTTCGCCCTGTGGTGGTTTTATTTCCTCACAGACTCTGCTCCATCTCAAAGGAGGGCAGACATTCAGAGGGTGATTCAGGATGATGGATAAATGTTCCTTATTATTAATACTGCCATAATTTGGTGCCAGACAGACCACAAGATTTCTCCACTGCCGATTTCAACTTACAGAATAGCACCATAGAATATATATATATATATATATATATATATATATATATATATATATATATATATATTCATGATTAAACCACGGAGCGACTTTAGTCCAGGATCATCCATCTCACTTCAGCATGAAAGTGAGAAGCTCAGTCTAAGAACATGCTGTGTGTGTTTTCACAAGGAATGAAAGCGCTGCGTCGGACCAATTAATCAATCAATTGCCGGATGAATACCGATACATCAAATATTTGATGTGGGAGGGGGGAATGTGTAACAAATTGCATTTTAAAAGGAAAAGAATCACGCTCAAGATTTATTTGAAAACTGTAACTCATTCATGGCCCGTGGCTATATTCATTATATTCACATCAAAGTTAATGATCTCGCTCTGTGGCTTCTTTGGTTTCAAGACGGAAAACACATCAAAAACTCACAACTCCTGCGGTTATTATTCAGTGTTACTTTGAGCCTTTGAAGGCACGACAGATGCTTGTGAGTTTGAAATGTTCTTTGGAGCTGTGTGTTTGTCTGGTGATATTACGTTTAAAAATATTTGGTTCATGCGCTCAAATGGAATCTTGCCTGCTGCACTTGAAAGACTTCTTCTTATATACAGCTGCTCGGATCATTTCAGTAACTCACTCTGCTGAGTTACTTAAACCAGAACACTTTGTTTGAGTTTGAATGCGTACATATTAAAAACAATGAAATACACACCAATCAAGAGATACATCCTACAGAAAACTGCACATGATGTTGTATTAAGACTCAAGTCAGCAGTAGATTTTAAACACAGAGAGTAATCTCGCTTCCACAAAGTAGTACACCTGTTTTATAGGAATGTTAGGTTTGTGAAACAGAAAGTTTAAGGTACTATTGTGTGAAAGAGACAGAATATATTTACTCGTCTAATGTAAATATATTGACCACTATATATTCCCCCCCACAATGAATACAAATACCTGTTATAACGTCAACTGTATCACAAGTCTCCGACAGACGCAGGCCTTTACGCATACAATCCCGGAGGCCTGGATTCATACTTACAATACAACAATATATATAAACAAAGCTGTTTCCGCTTCTCCCAGAAAGTTAAAATCATCAGAGTTTAATGAGTTGATCCGTCGTTAGATATTATTAAAGCATGTGCGAACACAAAACTCATTTATCTCGGACGCAGCGAGGCGGTCGGCGCATTATAGATTGAGCTCACTGTGGCGTTTCCACTATCCATCCAAACTGTGCGCAGGTGCACAGAGCTGCCCGGGATCCGCATCTCTGGAGGGCGGCAGACGCGCCTGAGCGGGTCCGCTCTGTCAGATGTCCTAATAGGTTTCATCGGCAAACGGTCCGGCCACGGCCTGAAGGGAAGAGGCGATAAAGTCGGTCATTTGAAAACAGTGAAACTAATGTGTGTGTGTGTGTGTGTGTGTGTGTGTGTGTGTGTGTGTGTGTGTGTGTGTGTGTGTGTGTGTGGCACAGTGGAGGCAAGCTCGTTAAATTATGGATCAGCACGGCAAATTCCTCTTAAGCGTTTTCGTTGTTGCAATGATTGTATCAGTGTCATGAGGAAAAACTACCGCCGCCAACCCGAGGAGCTCATGTCCCTGAGCGCGATGATGAGAGCTGTAGTTATGACATCTGTCCTCCAGGGGGCAGTAGGATGCAAGGATTTAAAGAGAAAAGAATGACTACACAGATTGTTGTTGTGGATCCTCAGAAGAAATGTGATAAATCCTCTGATGAACCATCCTGGTGACTGAGTGAATGCTTTGGTCTGCAGGAGAGGAGAAGTAACTTTCTGCTCATCTCATCTCCTGGTAAGTATCACCAAGGTGGCATCTAGTTGAAACGCGAATGGTAACTTATTACATCCTCACATACCTGAATTGATCTTCACGTGTGTGACATCTTAAAAGGAGTGGCTCAAATTGGCTACAAGATATTTTTATATGTCGTCTTTTTGCCACATTTTCTCCGCTCTGGGTTTGCCATTGGTCAGCAACGTTTTTCATCTATACTGCCTTTTTTATAGCCAAGGTCTTACAATCAAACAGTCGGGGTTGGGGAAGACTATGAACTGTCACATCAAAATGTGTACTTGATGTCTGGTATTTCTGGTAAGCCTCCAGTGTAACTCCTTCTGTGGTTGCAGGTGAGATGCATTTCATATGCACATATATGAAAAGCTGTCTTTTGTTGTTGTTGGACACATCATTTGGTCTCTTCACAATTAAAAAAGTGGTTGGAAAGGATTCATTTTTTAACATATTTTTCTTTAGATATTCCCACTCCAGCCTGAAGAGGGCAGTGTTGCCAGCAGTGAGCGCTTCCATTCTGCTTGGATCTGAGGCTATTAGATGAAGGTTGAGCAGCGTGTCCGACTCTGACCCCATGAGAGCTGCAGGGTATGAAATATGCACAGTGTAATTGGAGCCGTGACGTTGGGGAGTCATGACAGATGGCGAAAGGAACCTGGCAGAACTTTTGGGGAGAAAAATATTCCAAAGCTTTGTTGCATATTATTATCATTTGATTTGAGCTAATTTAATGTAAGCCAGTCCCCTGTGTCCTCGACCCAGGGCCGACTGAGGACACGTCAGTGAAGCAAATCAATCGCCCCCATGTTCTATGAGCCGTGCACAAGCTGTTGGGCCTTTTGCCAAGTGCATTCTAGGATTTGTGTTGTACTCCATCATGTGACCTTCCCTTCTTTCGGCCTCCTTGGTTGGATTGAGGACGCTGATGCGTTAGGAATGAAGGCTGTTAAATAGCCAACACAACACGCTCCTTATCAGCCGTGCGCCTCCTCTGCCTTTCTCTCAGTGGACCTTCCTCCTTTCGATTGTCTCCTTCTTGTCACTTACTGTCAGAATTAGTAACCTCGATTTACTCTTACCAGACCATTTTGTTTTAAATCAATGACTTTTGACACTCTCTCTACAGGTTCAACAATAGCTGATGGGGGAGCAGAAATTGGCAGTTTGGGGCGCCTTTGTAATCCTTAATCTGAGAGCTCGTCAACACATGTCGTGCTGATTACGCTCCCTCTTTGTGGAAATACTCACCAGAATGAATGTGATTGTAATGTTCCATAATGTAATATGCTCCTGCAGGCTTACGGGTGGATAATGTACATGTTTAATATAGTGCAGCGCATATACTGGTTAATATATACTGCATCATGTTGTTTAGCCTAAAGTTGCAGATGACAGCGTGCATGAAATATATTAAAGTTTTGCAGGACTACTGACAGATTTCAACAGGCAGTTAAAACTCAGAAGTACTGTTAATGACACTTGACACAACCTCTGTCCTGAATTGAGACAGCTATATTGATTTGGTACCCTGCAAGCTCTGATTCACTAAGCTCTATGCAAAATTGAAATTCCACAACATCAAAGTGAGAGCAGGCATCATGTGCAGAGCTGCAGCATCCAGTACATGATCCAATCAATGTCCCACAGGCTGCGAGACAATTGAGACATTGCAACTGAACGCCAGCACCTCAGAGTCTGTCTCCCATGGTACTTTTATACATGTGTGTATTCAATCATTCACTCCACCTGGTGTGCACAAGTAAACCGAAAATTGTAGTCATTAGTATTCAGCCTTTTTAATCGGGCGTAACAGCACGACGGCCCGTTCATTTGTGACATTTCCAGTTTGCCGCATCATCTGCCTGATTCCAATGGGAATGCAGCGTATTCAGGATTTGAAACAAATGTTATTTTGTGTAAAAGCAACACGTTCTCATCCCAACTCCTCTCATACTGAGGCGCTGTGAGGTCCCTTGGCATTGCCTTCTGACGCACAAGGTAGCCGCTGTGATTAACAACAAAAACATTTGCTTGGGTTTGCAACAAAACCAATTAAAGCTACAAGCAGCGATGGTGGGTCGTCACTACTCAGCAGGAGCGACATCAGGGGATGCCGCTTTGCAAACTTCATTGTTAACATTAATAAGGTCTTAGGTATTTTCTGAGCTTTTTATGAGTCCATAGGGTTAATGGTTGGTAAAGAAAAAAAGAAAAAAATTCAAGAAATATTCAAAAGAATGATTGATTACAAATATTATTATATGTAATAAGGGGGGAAGGAAATCTGTGTTTGCCACATATCTTGCTTTCTACAATATTGCCAGAAAAACAAAAGAAGTGATCTTCATAGGGAACCAATGGGTTGATGGTTAATGGGAAAAAAAACATTCCAAAAAATATTTTAAAACAATGTTCAAAATAATTATTCTAAAATATTCAAAAAATATATTCAAAGCAATATTTAAAGATATATTCATAAAAATATTCAAGAAATATTCCAGAGATATTCAAAAGAATGATTGAATAAGATAAAGATAATTAAGGCCGGGTAGAAAACCTGAGTTTGCCACATATCTTGTTTTCTACAAAATTGTGGGCCCTCACAATGAGCAGAGGTTCCTAAACAAGCAGCCATGGCCACCCAACATTTTATAGAGTTTGCTACAACAAAATACAAGTTTTTGCAGCGGAAAAACACAGAGATGCATACTTACAGACTCACACACACGCGTGACAAAGCGCAAGAGCCTTCCGGCTGTGAGAAGATTTCGCTGCAGCTGCACAGATTGCAACACTACATCAAGTTTGATTGGATAACACACATACTTTCGAGAGGCATGAAGAGACAATTCATCTTCCATTTTTGCTCAAAAGTAACAATGGCGACAAGATTTGTTTCCAAATTCAAATATGTAGACGTCACATGGCTTAAGCTGCTACGGTTGTACCCCTGCAAGCAAAGATCCGAAGAGGGCAGCAGCTCTTCGTCATTCTTTTATCGATTGGATCTTTGTGGGCAACATGGTTTATAGAAGTGTGATTAATAAGCATGACGTTCCCAGGTAGCCTCCAACAGTAAAGGATGACGAGCGCGTTTGACATCTTAAATTGACACACTAAATGGTGATGGCCTCCCCGTATCCAAGCCCAGTCTGTGCGGTGCCACAAGAGTTGGAGGAGTGTTGTGTCCATGTGTGCTCCGTGGCAGTGTTTTGCTGACAGATATTTCCTCGGCCTGGTGACAATTTGTGCCGACCAGAGACACAATGGCAGCAGAGGAAATGGAGAAAAATGAAGATGGAGGGAGCCTGAAAGGAGATGATGTTATCTGTTGGTGAAAGAAAGAAATAGCCAATGAGGGGCTTTGTGGATAATTTAGAGCTGAGGTTACGATCTGATGCAAAGAAAAATGAATCATTATTTGTACTTTAGTCGGCATGTTTGTGTTTAGTTTGCATAAATAAAACATTGTCTTCGATCCACACATTCGAATACGTTGATGTAGACAAAAACCTTTTCTATGAGTGCAAATGTACATGTTAAATGGCATTTCGTTTCCCCCCGTGATGGATGATGTGTGCTGACCCCGAGGGATCTCGTTGATGCTTGTTTGACAAATTGTTTCTCACTCAAGGCGGTGACCTCTGATCGGCCACAACCATAAGATTGCATTTATGATTAGATCCTTTTTTAAGGACGCTACGGGTTTCATCTTATGCGATCTAAATGTAAATCTCTCAAGGGCCCTCGAAGGCGTTTGACAATCTTTTTGTCACACCTTTGGAAAACTTCAAATATTTAGTGTTTGCATATCTAAATGTATGAAAATGATGTATACCGCTGGCCTTAGACTGTCAACACTATCAGCTGATTGGAATCCGATTGTATATTTCTCCCCGGGTTAACATACTTCCATCAATCACAGACCTGCAGTATATTGACCCACTGACTCATGCTTTTCAGATGAGATTTTTGGAGAACGAGGATGCTTCACAAGTGGCACACATCAAATAACTCCTCAAATCTTATCTTAAGCAGTTAAAATTTCACAGGGCGAAATTAAAACACTGAGATAAAGCCATAACACGTAACAATAAACATGCAAAACATGGTTTGATTATGTTGTTTTTTTGCAAAAACATTCTCTTAGCTTCTCAGCTGTTTTTAAAGTATTTTTTTCAAAGGAAATTGTGATAATCTTCATTGGGGAGCTTTTGTATATTATACGTAACATTTTCCTGAAAAAACAACTTTTATTCAGATGAGAGAACTAGACTTTCTATTAAAGCATACAATTTTTTCAGAAAAATCGACGTAAATTCAGTTAGCATGTGGCTGTACTAAAGCTTCTGTAAAACCACCACAGTGTGCACAAAGTGGCTTCATCAGGGCTCAAAGGGATCATTTGAGAAGTTGCTTCTTGGTCATTGCTGCAAAATAGTTCCAGTGATCCGCTGGGGAACTGAAGATACGTCTCTGGGGAGTCACCCTGGGTATCTGACTGTCCTCCCACTGATTAGGAACTTGTCACAAGAGGCCTGGTTGCCGAGGAAACAGCCCTCTATCACCTCCGGTTTCTACCCGCTTCCCGCCGCTCTCCACTCTTCGCTGCGCTCTCGCTTTCCAACATGCTCATTGCCTTTTTCTTTTTCAAAGGGCAAGTGCTTCTAGCGCATGTGTGGATCTCCACGTCTGTATGCCTGTGACGTTGGCCGTGTGTGTGTCTTTGTTTGTAACAGCATGTTGGTGTTATTGGTCACGCAGAGTGGCCACTGTCTCCCCTGGTGATGGACTGTGATGCCAGCTCACCGTAGCAGCAGCTCATTACATGTCTGTCAGTACTAAGCTGGGAAGAAAGATGGAGAGAAAGCGTTGTCCATCTACTTTTCTCCATCTTCCTCACCTATTGTTTTTTTCCTTCTTCCAATCATTGTCTTCTCTCTCCAATATCCTTTACTTTCATGTCACTCATTTCACTTTTTCCTAATCTTCCCGTTCCTCACCCCTCCACTGCCTTCATTCCTTTACTTGTCTCATGCTTTTTATCCTTCTGTGTTTTTGTCACTACGTTCTTTCTTGCTTTTATCGTTTATTGGCTTCATTGCTTCATTAAGTCAATTTTTCCTCACTACACTTTTCTTTTTCAGAAGAAAGAGGTGTGGAAGGAATGAACAAGCATTGTGTTGGAATGGAGATAAGACTGTGGCACCAGCGGTAACTGTAGCTGAAGAAGGGACAAATGGTAATTGAAAGACAGCATGTGTGCAGTGGGAAATGGAAAGATGTCTACGTGTGACAACCAGGAAGAATGACTTCAGGTTAAGCTGAGGAAGTGTGGTAAGCTTTTTTCAAAACAGTAAGGCTCTGATAGTATTAGGGGTGTGAGTTAGAGGCTGCAATTGTTGCGTCTTTTTCTTTCTTTGAAGCAAAGTGCTTCATACATTGTACCTTAGATTCAAAGATAAAGACACCCTCAAAAAAGGAAAACAAGATTTGTGGAGCTGGGCACAGATTTCTGACCTGTATACTCTCTGCGGATAAGAATGAGATCGCCTTTGGGAGAGTGAGACAGACTGCTGATGGTAATTTCTATCTCCCAAGAGATGTAGAATAGAGATAAAGACAGATTCATGGTTATAGGTCGGAACACATTTCCTCAAAGCTCCAAAACATTAAGATCCGGATAGACTGTCCCTGTGCCTTGGAAGCAACCCCTTCCAGCTGTGCGCGCCTGACTGCCAAATGGATGCTGAGCTTTGCCCGGCCCATATCAGAGCAAGAACAGATCTAAACTCACATACCCACCTGGAACTGTGTGCCATGCCCACTAGTCCCACTGGCAATGTGGATTTGCTAATGTGATTAGAACCAACGATGTAGGAGAAGACATTTTACATTTTGAATATATAGTACAGCAACCCACATATAGTACTCAGCCACTGGGACACCCAACGTCTGCAAATGTCTATGCCTTTCATCGACCCATATTGTTCATCTGTTGTCTCTGTCCATTTGGTGCTTCTTGTCTCAGCAGAATAGTAATCGCTGTAAGAGTTTTTAGAGGACGAGCAGGTCCCTCTGGACGATCAGTCCTCTGCACGAGTCTAATTAAACACAGCCTTGTCATTGGCGCCCCTCTTTCCTCTCATCCCTCTGTCTTCTATGTCTCCTACGTCCCTATGATGCACAGCGGGCTTATTAATCACGCTGGAGTTTACAGATCAGCATGCTCTGTCTCAATAACATCCTGTGTGAGAAGAAGCACGCATGGAACTGCAAAGCACTGACGTTCTGTTTGCATTATCAGTAATGAAAGGCTGCTGACTGAGCTATTGCACATGTTTTGTTTGTATTCTAGCTAGGTGGTTCTTTATTGCATGTTCCCAGAAGTGAGCGTGAATGTGCGCTTTGATTTGAAGTGTGTGTCCTAAAGGTACCGTCCCCATTGTCTGAAAGAAGTCGTCAGCCATTTTTTTCAAAATCAAACAAAGCCTGCACTGATTACAAATGATTTAAAAAAACGCTTTTGATGCCAAAAACTCTTGTCTCGTTGCCTTTTCAAAGTGATGATTGTCTCTAGACTGATATCCGGCAAACAGAAAGACAAATAGATGGAAAATGCAAGACAAAAAAAAAAAATTCAAAGGGATTCAAACTGCAGTTTTGGATGTTACAAAGAAATGAACACCACCAAAATAAGATAAGAATGACAATTCTCCATGTATTTTGAATCCTTACATTATTACTAGTAAAAAGGTAGTTGACAATACACAAACCTTCTCCATCATAGATGGTCCTGTAATAAAACATATATGAGATTGTCAGCCTTTAACAATGGCTTCATCAGACAAACTCTGCAAGTCAGACTCTTTAAACGGTGGTACAAAAAAAAACAATTTTCTTAAATGAACTGAATGTGCTGTACTTTCCATCGTTTGGGCTTGGGTTCATACGCTTTGGTTGTAATCATATAGTATGGGGTGTCAGACGTTGTAATAACAAACTCCCACTGACAAGTATCCACCACTGAAGAGAGTTGATATTGATGTTTCAAAAATAAAGCCGATGGCTTGGTACAGCACGCTCCAAAAGGAATGAAAGACAGCCTCGAGTGGAGTTTAAATGTCAGAATTCAGCAGGAGATTTCCCCCGAGGACGTCTGTTTTCTTCAAGTCTTGCCAGAGGTGAAGTTATCTGGAAAGCCCCGCTGAGCGGAGGTGGTGATATCAAGACAGGAGGTGGTTTTCACACTAATGTAAGGGAGACGGTTCAAATGACACAACAAGTTAACCCCACAGAGATATAGTTTAGACTCCTTCCACACAATCACACTACCACTCAGGCATCATCATTATTTCTTAACAAAATTTTATTTGCTACAGAATTTTTTCCACTTTTTTTGCCATTCTACTACGTTCTACTTGGTTCTAGTTATTTTATTACTATTATTTTAGTATTTCGTAATAAAATATCTAGAACCAAGTAGAACGTAGTAGAATGGCAAAAAAAGAGTGGAAAAAAGTCTGTAGCAAATAAAATTTAACCGGCCACTAGAAATGGGAGAGGAATAAAGAACAGTCTAGAACATGTGCCAAAGTCACCAGAAAATAAAAGATGAGGAAGAGACAAATTTAAATGTGTGTCTGAATGCCTGACAGCGAGGCAGTGGGTAGGAAGAGATAAAAGGATGACATGAGGGTGAACAAAACATGTAAGCCAAGCCAGGTGACAGAATGTGACGGAGAAAAGAAAGCTTTTTCTAATCAGCGGAATCGACAGAGAATGAACGGTAATTTTTTTTACACTTACAAAAAATGTACATTTACATTTATCCAAAATCCAACATTACAGATAAACAGGACACTGGAAAGTAATGATCTATTTATTTTCCAGGAGATCGTTTTAAAAAAGTTAAGTCAAGTGAAACAGTCAAATATTTACAAAAAGATATTTGTAAATGCTCAGTAAATGTCACGTTAAACTCATCCAAGCATCTTGGGCTGTGTTAAAAGTCTTATGAGCTTGGCATTAAGCCAGGAAAATGCTTCATGACAATGCTGCATTTTCCATGTATTTGTCTTTCTTGGTGATTGACAATATACCACCAAGCCCCAACTTTCTTCTTGTGCCGTTTAGTTTGTCCCCTCTTTGCATTTTGTTTCTAAGAGAAAGCAGAAGACCTCAGTCACCCAGTTACAAGAGGTGTAATCAGGTAAAAATGAGCGTTTGTCTTGGTGGCTCCGCACTTTAAGACTGTTGCTTTAAGAGATTATTGCTATTATTAGGTTGTTGTTTTTTTTGCTAATGTTTCATTTGGCTGGCAAGTTTCGTGTTGTCCCTCTTCATTACATTACAGGTCAGTTCAAAATCAGCTTTAATTGATCGATCTATACATTTTAAGTGACATCAGTAGAGCTGACGTTTACATCCACTGGCAGATCCGAACTGCTGCGTCAGAAGGAGGAGATAGAGACCGATTGCATCTTTCCCTCTCCCAGCTCCTTATCACAGCAGCCACTTATCTACCCCCAGTGGTATGATGTTGTTTGAAGTGTGGCAGGAACAGAGACAAATGACTGAAAAATGCAGAAGTGAACAACTTTAGGAGCTGAGTAAAAATGCAAAGCTGAAATTGTGAATCAGGGATCAAGTACTGATAGTGTGAGATTATACGGTAAACCCGTGTTACTGTCCATGCCAACGTCCGCCCCATCTGCTCCTTTGTCAGGCTGTCAGAGCTATGCGGAGCGCACCCTGTCACTAACTGCAGTCGATCTATATGTCTATACAAAACAAAAAAGTCATTTGTGAAGGAAGCAAACATATACAGGTCTGCAGTATGTGTTAAAAGGGGTATACCCAAGATGTCAAAATGAAGTTAAGGAGACAGAGAAGTTAGAGAAGCCTACTCATCAAATTTCAATTTAGCAAATGGTCAATTAGAGAAATTGTACGATTCGTACTAGAAAAGATGCAGCAAAGGACCATGGGTTTAACTCTGACGTTGCTCGCTGCGGGAAAGGAATCTCCCCCTGTAAAAATGTTTGATGGGGCATTTTGTTTAACCCCCATAAACCAGCATTCTTAAAACTACTCAAATTTCTGTTTTCATCTGATCTGATGTATTTATTAAGAGGAATGCCAATATAAATATATTTTTTCGTGAGGTTACACCACAATATCAGAGCACCACAAAGCATCGTTAATACAAATTGCTTTTCTGCTCAAAATGAGATTGCAGGTTTCCTGCTGGATTTGAAAGTCTTGCCCCCCCCCCTTCTTCTTATGTATAATAACATATAGGAAAGACTCCAAGGTCAATCCTAGAATTGTTTCCCCTGCGCTCCTCCGCTGCACTATTTAAATATGCCGGAGGGAAGAGTTCTAGTAAAATGTCAAGTTGTATTTTCCATTAAATGAATAGAATCCCACTTTGAAGGAGTTTGAAGCCTGGAGGGATTGTTGCAGCACAATATGATTATGCTGCTGTTTTTTCGTTCAAACCAATAAACCAAAAACAAAGTTTTGTCATTTCCATATTTAAAATGTCTCCGCTGTAGCAGCATTGCACAAGTGACTTCTGCATTTAAAATTATTTTCTTCTGGTATACTGACCAACAATGTGTGAAACAGAGCATCCTTTGCTTTTAATGCACATACAATACATCCTCTCACACAATGGACTGTACTATACTGTAGGTGCATCAATCCATCAAAGACCATACACAGGGCTGGGCGGGATACCGGTTCAAATGGTATACCGGTATATGATCTCCTTACGGTATGAATTTCTCGCATACCGTTCATACCGGTGTTGCGCCATAACAACTGACGTGGCTCTTCGGCAGGCAGCATGTTTTAGTTTTACACATCATCACAGACCGCACAGCGGTCGGAGCTACTTGTCTTACGTGTGTAACCCACAACAAACACTCTTTAACAGGATAAAACACCACAACACAACAGCTTGTGACATATAAACAATATGTAAATCTAATAACTGCATACTGGTTACAGCTCACAACAAGAAGTAACTCTGTTGCTACATTAAAACATGGAAAAGAGTGATACAGGAGGAACAACGAGAGACCAGAGATTCACAAAACCCCGTGCCCAATAGAGGAGCTGTGTCTGTTTTTGGTTTTGGAAAATCCGACGTAAGTTACGTTGGATACGTCTGCCGACCCTCTGGGGGCAACACTAGCAGCCACAACGAGCAAATACGCTAACAAGCTAACTCGCTGGCCAGTTGCGAACGAGTTGGCCAGCGAGCGGCGAACGGCTTTTCAGGTGGCGGGCGGTCCTTTTCAGGGTCAATGAATTAATGTGTTGAATTAAAGCTACTGACAATTTAGATGAATTAAGATGAAGATGAATCATCGTCTTTCTGAGTTTCATACACACTGTCTACATTACTCCAACTTAATGTTTCTGAAAGCTGCAGAGCAAATGAGGTTCATCTAGTTTTTCTGTGGTTGCCTTATTCAATGAAGTCATTATCCAAGAAATCCAGTTAATACACAATCATTTTCACCATAAATCTTTAAACCTCTACTTACAGACTGTATTTCCTATTTTATATTAACCTTACTCTATAGACTTGTTATAACTCTTTTTGTTTTTATTTGCTTTATATAAATGATCGTAGCATGGGAAAGCGATGGAGAAGGAGTCTGTGTGTGTGTGTGTGTGTGTGTGTGTGTGTGCGTGTGTGCGTGTGTGTATTCTACGTGATGATGATAATGGTTTTCCTAGTTTACCATTAGGATAGCACCTGATGTTTGTTTAATCAGCTGTTATTTACATCACAAAAGGGTTTATGAGCCCTTGAATTATTTTGTATGTGTGTTTGCATAATGTGTATGTGTAGGCACATACTGTGTCACTTTTTTATGATGGAAGAAAATTACTAATATATTCCTGAGGAAGTGCACAGATGTTCACCTTTATATCTGATCTGATCTAATTAGTTCCTGGTTGAATTTCCCTCCATTTTCCTACAGGTGAACGAGTTCATTGACCACAGATAGGGTTGTTTTGCTTTTATTTATTGAGCAAGTAAGACAAACTATAAAAAACATCAGTGTGCGAGAAAGATTATTATTAGATTAGATCCAATTTAGTAGCGAAACTTTATTCATAGTCATATTCTTGCCATCGCATTGCCCACATTTACTAGATGTCTGTGGACACAAATCTGGGGAAGTCCTGCAAGTGAACAAGTGTACATAACTCTTGTGGTGTCTGCCAACAAAGTGTCTCTGTTGGGGTACAAGCTGTCCTAAAAACCTTACAATTACTTCTGCCTTCCAACGTTACTTTTGAACGTGTTGTCCAGTTAATTGGGAAGAACCTGTACGGTTCTCAGCTGCCTAACGTTGGCCCAACATGGTGAAACGATTCGGTTCAGTTAAGGTTAGCACGGCTCAGGGAGCGTAGCCGCTAAGGTAGCCGCCTAGCGGGCTAAAGGCGAAGTTTGGGGAATGAAAAGGTCCCTCAAAACAAGTCAGCTAAGTCTACAATGGTGTGATGGTGATATATTGCTACATAACCACAACATCATTGATGTATCATTAAAAACAGAACACACAAAAAGTCTCTGCTAACCATGTAAACTGGTGACTGTGTCGTATCATCGGAGGTGGTTGTGGCTGTTTATTATGTAACCCAACTATTTACATAAATGACTATGAGTGACCCGGGATGGCGGTGCCACTAAACTACGTAACACACAAAGTGGTGTGTTACGTCACCAAATTTGTGTGTTTGAATGCCTTTTGTTCTTGCACTTTACAGCTCTTCTTGTTTATCGGTTTTTTGGCCCTAGTAAATGTAACGTAATATAATGTGGCAGTTAAGAAAACCCATGGTTATGCACAAACCATGAACTACTCCAGAGATCACAAACAGCAGTAAAGGACAAACGCTAAACAAAGAAAGAGGAAAAGAAAGCAAGGGCCAATGCATTATAGGTACATTTACAACTTGCACAGCCTTACAGCAATGACACAATATGGCACCCCATCTGTAAAGACTAGCAACCAATTGTAGTTTTAGTTGACTAATCAATGAGTTGTTAGCTCACCAATACTTTGTTTCATATTTCCTTCATGTCATAACTGTAGCTCACTAGGTGGAGGTACACCTTTTTAGATAACGATGAACGATGCTTTGTCAAGCAGATCAGTTACATCGTCACAGAATGCACACTTTGCGCAAATATTTAATTACACGTAAGGACATAAATGGAGTGTTAAGGTATAAGCACACAAGATGAAATATGAATACATCCATTGTTTATAGGGGGGAACACTTGTAAATATTGTGGCATGTACGCACACAGGCTACACATTCATCTTCATTAGACCAGTGACTGGGAAAATGTTTCCATTTTTATCATTTTCTTTCTGTCTAACCACTCGTTTCTCATATCTAAGTAACAGTTAAATCACTTTAAACCCAGCTGCTCTCAGTACAGAAAGCTGGGTTTCGCTGTGAGATTCCTTATTGCTCTTTGAACTGTGTTTTTAGCTGGTTTTGACGTATTGCAGAAGTTTGAGAAGTCTATGATGCATCAGTCATTTGGGACTAATTACTGTGGATTAACTAACACAAGCAGTTTATCTGCAGTCTGAGCTGACAAAGCACATAATACTTACTTACATAAAACTCTAATAATTAGAATAATAATTTAATTGTAATAAAAAAAAAATCTCAAACCTCATTATGGAGGAATGGTGTCTCGGTGGAAATATGTGTTTGGCTCACACGCCACACACAGAGTTTTGGGGAGCAGATTTAATTTGATGCGGACATGTGATTTAATGGTCTAACAAACACCCACATAGACTAACAAACACACACACACACACAGAAACACATTCATGCCTAAACACATAGAAACACAAACTAACTATGACCACCATATTTATGTACACGGGGAATTCTCACTAATCTCTCTCTTGTCAGGCGGCCTTGCCGTCTATAAACATGATTTCAATACAAGCTCACTCTTCCTTTGTTGGTACAAACCGTCCCCATTTTCCATTCATATTTGATTGCTCTCCATGCTTTAATGATACACGTTAATTGTGGCTTCCAGCCATCTTTGACTGTGGCTCAACAACACAACTGGCGCAGCCTGCAATAAATTCTGCTCAATCCATCAGAAATCTGGTATTTAAATATTTTACCGCAGGTTCTGCGGCAACTTATCCCCCCCCCCCCACACACTTTTTGGTGCTTGCTGCTGGTAAAATACAGGGCCAGCTGTAATGTGTGTCCCTGTTTGCTGCTCCCTGATGTCTGATGTCTATAGACTGTCTGTAGACATTAGTTTATTCAATTGTCTGTTTGTGCAGAAATGTAATCATAGTCCCACACTATGAAATAAGCAGATCAACTCGCCACACTGTTTTATGAAAAGTTTTATTAAGCTCAGTGAGATCAGTAATGAGGCATTAAGATGTGTTCATCAAGTGAATGATACATGTTGTTACAACACTTTTTCACATTGTTGGACTAAATGAAAAAAAGAACGAGGAAAGGAAGAAGTTAAGGAGATTAAGTTTATTCCCCACACAATTTGGTTTCGTCATCAAAAGCTTGGAAACCGTTTCTCAAGGAAACTCAAGCATATAATTAGCAAATACTGATAGATGTATGATTTACTCTTTACGCTTTGTTGATTTTCAAAATGAATATGTCCTGGATGATTTGTTGTTGCTTTTCTCCTCAACCTCTTCCCTAAATGTAATTCATAAATGTGGTTGCCAATGTATAGCAGGTATCTTCTAAATGGAATATATATGCATAAGTGTATTTGCAGCTACCATGTGCCACAGTAGCTGAAATTAAACCAACTCTTGATCCAGAGGTGTGAGATATCTCTAACCTTCCTTTTCTCTCTAAGATCATTGAGGAGGTTGTTGCAATCAGCTGTATGGCTTGTGGTACATATTCTCAGAGACAGGCAGAAGGTTTAGACCTATTTCAGCCCTTGGTTTTTTGGGGGTACGTCGTATTGGCCATTAAGCACTCAGTTTGTGGCACCAGGAGAGTGGTCGTTTAATTCCAGATGTGTCAGAAACAGAACCTTGGGCTGGTTTTCAATGAGAAATTGCAAGGGCTTTATAACTCTATTACTGCACTGGTAAGGAAATTGAATTCATCACTTGGGAAGGCTGAGATTGTATTTCTTATCACTCTTCGCTTCTCATTTTTTTCCCGTCTCAGTTGTTTAGATGCTTTCCAAAAGAACATCTTACAGCAATGATGCGCAATGTGAGCACATTCTCCTGACTATGAACACAAACTATGAACTGACACGTCTCTAAAGGGGCAATGGCTGTTCACTTACCAATAAGAGCATTTCACCGTTTGTCTTGTTAAACTATTCAGTAGAAGTTTATAAGAAGAGAAATGAAAAAGAAAAGTGGCAGCTATGTGTGATGGTGAGGATGAGACGGAGGAGTGAATTTGAGTTTAGAGAAAAGCACGCTGTGTGAGCTGCTGTGAATTACAATTCTGTACTGAGTGCTTATAAGAAATCATTTCAGACACCACTGCAAGCTCCTGTCTTATCCTCCCCCTCCATGACTCTCCTTCTCTTTATCTTTACAGGCCAGAACCAGATAACGGGAAAAGTAGCGGCAGGAAAGCAATGAGGGTTTCCTAATAACCCAGAATGTGCTACAATATTTCTTAGGCCTGGAGACCGAGCTTGACGAATTCAATTAGCTTTGAGGAAAGGACCTTTTTATTACTCAGTATACACTAACAAATTGCTGTAAATTTACGGTGCATTTCTAACGGTATCTTACAGTATGTCATAATAACTGTGATATACAGTTAAATTTCCATCCCTTGCTTGTAAATTAACGGCCAATGTCATGAATAAACAGTTAAAGCTGTCAATTTACAATAATAGCAGACTAACGTAATTCAACTGCATGTTACATATATTTTATGAAGTGGTGAAAATACACGTACAAGTGCAGTGAATGACAATCCATCTTTTGTAGGTTAATGTATGGAAGCCCATATCGGCCACTGAAAAACAGGTCCTGTAAGTCGTCATAATGAGATAGTATCTCATGAGATACAATGATGACTTTGACTTACAGGACATTACTATACATGCTGCTGTCACTTTTATCCAAAACGCCCATAGTTTGACATAATTTTATGTGGAGTAATTGGGGGTTAGGTGTCTTGCTCAGGGACACTTCAACTTGGCACAGGGAGCAGCCAGGATTTGAACCGCCAACCTTGTGCTGCACAGCACACCCTCCCTATCCCATGCACCGCCTTCGCTGTCATTTCAGTGGCCGGAATGTAAAGATTATAAATATTTGTATTATTCAAAGTGTTCATAGCCTAAAAGTGATTTGAGTGTTAATTGTGACCGATCGTGGTTGTCTTTCTTTAATTTGTGGGGAATTAAATGCAAAAGTATACGGTTATAAGTAAACGGTAACATTCTGGTATTTATAACACAAAAACGGCAATCGTTTGGTAACAAACTGTAATCCAATATACGACAACATACCGTAAATTACGGTGGGGCACTGTAAATGAAACAGTAAGTTACTAGCTGTCACAGGCCGGCTCATAGCCTGTGGCAGAAATGAGCGGACAAGAACAACAGGTAAAGGCCAATCAAAAAGGTTTTCTTTATTGTAAACCAAAAACTATTAACTTTAAACAAAGAAACAGGATCATACCTGGAGGAGCAGAGAGGGAGAGAGCATGGTTAGTGAGGCAGTTTAAATATCCTGAGCCCAGGTGGCTCCAATCACCAACGACTCTCCTCTGCCTGCAGGACGAACCGCCCCTGCCAGGAGAGGAAGGGCCATGACACTAGAGTCGACTGCCAGTTAATTCATAGTGAAATCCGTTCAAGTTCACGGCAACATACAGTAATCCATTTTACGGTAACGTAGTGTAAAAACTATTTACGGTATTATACCGTAAGATAACGGTAAATCCCTGGCGTCCTTGCTGCCAGGAAAATACTGTTAATTTACGGTGAAATCTTTTAGAGTGTACGTAACTACCCATGTTTTCTGTTTGCAAAGAGAGTAGCAGCCCAACTTCTTCTATTGAAGCACATCGGTGCCTCTCAATGGAATATCCACATGGTTGCATGACGAATGAAAATTCGTTATTAAGCACGAAAGGAGGGATGGGGAAGTGAGTACTTCGTAAGTGGCTTTTTTGGCTCCACACATAAGAATAAAATCACATCAAAATATTGAGTAAACACTTGTTTTTGGCAGGTATTGGTATTAATCACTGATTTAAAAGTATATTCCTAGAATGTACTTCCTATTTAATAGCAACCTGAAGCAAATATACAGGAGTACATGTTTGTCTTTGCTTTTCTCATCGTATGTTGGCTTGAAAGGGTAAGAGAGAAGTTGTGTGAATAGGCTATTTTGTTGAAACTAATCAATTATCTGAATAACCCAATTAGTCTACATTTGCTTCACTTCATGCTGCTATTGGACATTAGAAGGTTTAATGATACTGTAAGGCCCAAGGGACTAGATCTTATTAAAAAGCTGTTCAACCTCTACTGCACTTACCAGTCAACATGATGCAGCAGTGAGTGATCAATCACCAAACCTTAAGTAACTTTTAAACAACTCTTAAGGTCTTTATCAGTTAATGGTTTGCTGCGTTTTCAGCATTTGGCTGTTGTTTTGCAAAGGGAGCTTCACGATAATACAAATCACAAGAAATGGTTATACTGACTTTGGAATTTTCACTCAATATTATTAATATTATTAAAGTAAGGCAGCCACTGAGCAAACTCTTCTAAAACCTACAATCACAGTACTGAGCATAAGACACTTGATGACAAATGTTGCTCTCCTGCTTTATTGTAGGAGTTATCAGGGTAGTTCCACGCAATCAAGTAAATAGACATAAGAGACTGGTCATTTTCTTGTATGTACACATTGATTCTGGATCACCCAGGTTTCTTATTTACATCCTGGATCCAATTGAGCACAGATCCAATAAGTGCAGTTTACTTCTCACACAGGCTCCCATCTAACCTCAGGCTGGGATCATAAAGATAATGAACATCTGTTGGTCCTTCTGCCAGTATCAGCGGTTTGTATACGTCCCAGGGCTGTTTATCATTCAAATACAGGGAATACTTTTTCTGTTGAGCAGAGGCAATAAAAGATGAAACATAGATGAAGATGAAAGAAACATAAAGCGATATGTGGAAGCTTGACTAGGAAGAAAAAAGAAGAAAAAGTAAGAGTTTCCAGCTCAGCAGGGGCAGCCCAAGTTAATTAAACTTGGCATCTTGTTTAACCCAACTTGAATCATTTATTAAGCCTATTAGTGAAATAGGAAGGGGAGGGTGGCAAAAAAAATACTCCTGTCAATTTATCACCCTGAGAGCGATTTGTTTTATTTCATATTAGGGTTGTCACGATACCAAAATTATGACTTTGATACTATTCCTGCCAAAATATTACAGTACCCAATACTTACGATACCACAAATAGGAAACCACAAATACGATACAGAAATATTTATCTATGATAGTAATAAATAAAACACCTGTAAGGTTCCCTTTTTTACCTGGCATTTGTTCGACTGTCTGTTGGAGGAACAATGCTGTATTTACTTGCATATAGAGTTTGATATTCTCACATTCATATTTCTTAATTCATGGAATAATTATTTTTCCTTAACTAAAACTAAAAATAATTACTTGAAGATCTATTATTTGGTACAATTGTGTGTCCATTCTGCCCTTATGATCATAAAGGCTCATATGAGAGAAATTGTAGGTTATTTTGCATGTATATATTTTTGCTGGACTATTCAGTAACTTATTTGCTGTCTTGTGTTGCACTTGCTCGATGTTTCAGCCCCGACGCTGTTTGCTTACTTTGTTTATGACAGACTAGCAAGTCAACAATTTTCCAAACACAGTCAAACATCAAGCAAGTGAAACACAAGACAAAGCACACGTCCTCTTTTTTCCGGACATTTACTCTATTCAAGGAGGTAAAAGAGGAGCTAAGCTAAGCTAAGGCTACACCTGTTAGGCTGTATGTGGGTGAGCTTGGGGGTGTTCGTGTTTATGATCACATTTGCTAACCTGTCGTTCTTTGAACTCTTTGAAAGGTTTGCGGTGTCTGCTTAGACATATTTGAAGTGTTCCGTCCCTTTGCCTGGGTGGATTTGAAGCAGGTTTTACGGACGGGTCTGTGTGTCGATGGGCTTTCCATCGCAGTCTGCTACATGAGGTCACGTCTCCCCTGATAACTCGCTGTGAGTGACGCCTGACAGGTAGCGGAACAGCGAGTGTGCTCTGAGTGCTTTTTTTAAAGTACCGGTACAACATTTTTTCAAAAATGTTTTCAACGTAAGGGTACCGCGGTACCTTTCTGGTACCGGTACACCGTGCAACACTATTTCATATGCATACGAACAAAACGCCGGAAATGTAAGAAGGAACAGGTGAGTGAACTCTGTAACTCTATAGTTTGGCAACCTTATTTATAGCTTGAGGCCTTACAGCATCGATATGCTTACGTAACTTGTCATGTGCTGATACAGATACGTGAATGAAAAGTATCTTTATTATTTAAATTCGTGTTCGAGTCGTGACTTGGCTACTCCTTTCTCAGTCAACCAATACGACCTTTGAAATCATCGCATTTTGTGTGTGTGTGCGGTTCATCATATACTCTATGGGTATTTTAGAAACCACATTCATTGTCCTCTCACCTCTTGTCTCCCTCTGACGGGCTGTTGCTCGAATACCGACTGGATAGTGAAACGTCAAAAATGTAATTCATAAGTCAAAACGTGCAATTTGTCACCAGTACAGATGAATTACATAACATTTTCGTTTCGAGAATGGGGGAATAACTGCAGCCTTTAAATGGATGTAAGCAATGTAAAATGTTGTTGATCGTATTTCAGAGGCTTTACGTGTGTGTGTGTGTGTGTGTGTGTTTGTCTTTATAGTCTTGATTCCTGAAAAAGTGCTGACTCCCTGGTGATGTTGACTAACATTGTGACAATAGTTTTAGCAATAACTGTTTAAAGTCATGGAACCTCACGGACAAACATACAGCTACGTGCAACAAATTGGTTCCTTCCTCATGAGAGATGAGACATGGAGACATGGAGACAGTATGATGACACTGTGATAGATACGCCAGGCAATTCTCTGCAGCTCCCCTCATATCTCCCTCACATTTGATTGTGGAGACAGAATAACCTCTCAGGAACACGGCTGCACTCTTGTCCACCCTCCTTCTCACTTTTTATTTTTGGCCTAGAGTTTGAACTTCAATCTTTAAATACACTGCAGCGGTGTCTGTATTTTAATCCTCTACCTCTTCCCTGATTGCAGTATACGTGTCTTGACCCGATTAGGTAACAACGCGTGGGGTGATCTCGCCGTAGGGAACTGGGGAAATGGGGTCGAGTTGTTGTTATGTTGTTGGGATCAGAGAGTGAAACAACAGAAATGAGAAGATGAAATCTTTCAGACACAATGCCTTTCTCCCATAAGTAGTTTTGGGCGGTGGGCTTCTCCCCTGTGGTTCCCCCAGAGGAAATAATAACGAGGAGCAGATGAACCAAGAGAAGTAAATGGGATTCGATTTAGTTTAAATGAAATCTTTACCTGCAATGTTTCAGGGGTCATCAACAATGTTTTCATTGGTATGCCCTAGTCTTTCTCTCTAGCTTATGTTTGTTCACCTCGACCCCATTTCCCTCATTCTTCTGTTTTGTAAGCCAGCGAAGAATGTTTCTCTTGAACACTGTATCTAATTTCTATATCTTAAATTCAGCACAAACGTCCACGTGGACTCAAGGTCACTATGACCTCTCAAAACGTTCCACACCACACAAACGTCCAAATGGATGAAATGATGATGTGAGTGGACGGACTTTAAACTGCCACATCCAACTGTGACTGGCAGGCGGAGGCAAACAGCCGTGAAGTGATAATTCTTCCTCTCCCTTTCTCGCCGTATTCCTGCTTTCACAGCCCGACTCTGACTCAGCCAGGGCTCCTGTAGATCACAGTGTGTTGTCTGCTGAAAGGAGTAAGTCTCACATTTAAGGTTGTTATTTTCCTCCCTCCTTTGCTCCCAGCCGCCCCTCTGTCTCATGCCAGGGCACGTCCAAACCTTCTCATCTCATCCATATTTTACACAAAACCCGGCTGTCTTTTTCCCTCTTCAAACCCCGTCCTTTAAGTCTGGGTGCACATTAGGGAAGACAGGGAGAAAGAAAAGCCCTGTGAATGTGATGGACAGAGAAGGCTTAAGGGGAATCACAATGGAAGATGGAGAAAGAGGGAGGAAACCAAATCAAAGCCTGTGTGTTTTATGGGCATTTTAGCTTCGCCCCGCAATGGATGAACACCTGAGCCCAGTTATGTGCACAAGCCACCATGTGCTGTTTGCCTGTGAGGGGAAACACATACTGTACATATGCAAACACACACAGACACTTGTATTTCTTTATGCAAGTCCAAACAGTATAAATCATCACAACAGTTTTATCAGCATTTTCTCACAATCAACAAATATCAACTTCAGAACAACTGCAACTGGTTGTGTAAATGATGAGTTTAGTAATGACATTAATTTAAGCCATTTTTTAAAATTGCGGATCAGGCAATTAGTGATCCGCTCAATGTGGTTTAAATGTAGGTTTTGTAATCTTGTCTGTTCCACAAACCACAACACTGACAACATCCGTTGTTCTTTTGCTTTACTGCCGAAACTCCCTCTGTCCTTTTTCACGAGCAAGAACCGCAGAAGGTTGGCAGGATAAACGATGCCTGTTGTGAGGCGTAAAAGAAGACCAGTGCACGCAGAACCAGCTGGCATTCATGTCTTCAGGTACAGAGACTTAAATTCCCCTGTTTCTCCCTGCCTTCTGTCAGTCACATGGTTCATGCCTTACAAAAGTATTCCAGTAATACAACCCAGACACCTTCAGCCCTACAAAGTAAACTATATCTACGGCTGCTTCTGAACATTTCAGGCATACCCCCCTTTTATCTATTCATTTAAACATTCTTCCCTAATTCATATCTATTACAGGATGCTGGCATGATCCCTTTGGATAATCTTGTATAATCTGTCCAATGTTAACATATGAACTAGCAGTGTTGCAGTACTATATCACTTAACGTACTCTATCTGCAGTACTGTATCTCCCTTTGTATAAGGAGCATTGCAATGCTGCAGAGCAATGAAATCCTTCTTGCAACAGCTGATTTTCATCACCTCATTCATGCTTCAGCAACAGTGACCCCTGCATTACCATGTAATTACATGATTAGTTTGAGAGTACAGTCAAGAAGCAAAGAGAGAAAAAAGTTTTACATTTCTTTTGTGCACTATTCAGTTCTGATTTCATTTAGCTATACTCTGACATCCCAGAGAAAAATAAAGTATACAAACATCCTACTAATAACATAAGCATTCCTGTTCTTAACTTGGGCTAAAATACACTAAGACATTTGCTTAAAATATAAATTAAATCAAACATTTCAGCATTTAAAATGCACTGCTCTTTGCAGAAAGATCAGAAGATCTAAGCTTCTTTACACACTGTAGATTCTGACGCTTTTGGATTTTGATGGACAGCAAATAGGATATTTGTGTGTCGCACATTATCGAGTGATAACTGAAGAGCTTCCCGACAACGTATCGGTTGTGTTGGTCATGTTGTGCGACGTGTTCGGGGTGAGAAGTGCTGCAGTGGCAGCTGTGAGGGAATTGCTTCTGTTTGTGCTGCCCTGCAAATATTACCCTGTTGGTGTCGGCATTAGAAATGGTTCCCTGTTGTTGGGATGTCTTGTTTATTCTCGATCATGTAAGCAAGGTGGGAGCTAAAGCGAAACGTGCTCGCAGATATGACTAATATAACATGCTCAGTGGTCTCAGTGAAAGCATCACTTCACGGCTCTTTTCTTTCAATGCCTCGGGCTACATGTCCCTCATCATTAGCCGACGCTGACAGACAATATTTTACCTTTGAGAAACAACTGATTTGAATCTCAGTCACTGGAAATTGGTTTCTCACTCTGCCAAGCAGGCAGTGGATTATTGGCTGAATCCGCCTCTGGGAATGTGTGTGAAACCATTACAGAAGCTTGGAATTAATAATAATAATAATATTCTTCTAAGGAGCACTAGACTTGTCTTGGCTGTATACAGTCATACATCAAATGTGTCATCCGGCAGAATTTGTACCCCAGAAAAGATTTAGGTTGGTTTGATTAGGTATCTGTGTATGGCTTTTTTGTCATCGACTGGTGACATGATATAATACAGGTGATGGAATGGATCTGCTTTATATGTAAAGAATAATAATACTTCAAGTCATCAAAGACAACCCATGCGAAGATACATGCACATTCTATTTTGACATATAATAAACCATACAGCATTAGATCATTAACAAAAAAAAGAAATTTCTAAGGTAAAAGAAGTATTTCTACTGATGAAATCAAGAGACAGTAATAACATATATATATATATATATATATACATATATATATATATATATATATATATATATATATATATATCAGACATTTTCATTTTAAAAGGAACTGATCTAATTTTGTTGACAGATAGTTTTTCATAAGATCAAATTTTGCTGAGGACATCGTTCCACTCGTCTTACGAGGAAGCAAGAAGCTGTTCAGAGAAACTGAGGCTCGTGCAGTTTCCTCAAAGTCAGTGCGGCCTGTTGAAATCCTTCAGTGAAAATAAAAGTATTTCCGCTCAATTCACTCCAAAGAGGGCTGTGTTGGTCTTGGTGGTTGTGTTGTGTTGTCAAGTGGACCGATCTCAAACGTCCTCCCTCTGCCCCGTGTCTCTCTTCTTCAACCCTGTAGTATAATACAAATATTTCAACGCCAATTTCAAATAGATACCCAGAGATATTTGAACCTCAAATCAACACACTTAAATAATTTTAAAGCTGCCTTCTGATGATTACCAGTTTTCTCTTTGCATATTGGTGGAGAAGCAGAGGGGCTCCCTTTACAACGCATGGAAAAGATGAAATGATCCGTATTTTGAGCCTTCTGAGCCAATGGTATACTGCTGAGAAGGGAACTCCCGCAATTGTCATAATCAATCAATTTTTTTCTCCTTAGTCATTTTGTGAAACCTGACAAAGATCCCCAGAAACAATGCGCCTGTTTTCACAGGCTGAGTGGTACTGATCATAGTAAACTAGTAAAAATAGTATTGTTGTACTGAATTCATCAGTCACACTTAAAAATAATGCTGGCATTGTTTTTTTTTTTATAGTTGCATATGTTTATAAACTAACATTTCTTTCTTTTACAAAACCATTATCTGTGATGGAAAGGAACTCACTCCTAACACCAGGCTTCTGTCACTTTTGTCTTCTGTGCGAAATGGGAAATCCATGTCTGCCACTTCACTCTCTCAGGAACGGTTTCCATTTATAGCGTGGATTCCTCACGCTGCAAAGGCTTGCTGAGGCCGAGGTGATTTAAGGTTTTGGCAAAGAAACAAGTGTAAGAAGACAGTTGTACAGCTTGTGTGGGTTCACCACAAGAGAGTCATTTTGTATTGTGGAGAGAACCAGAACCTTAGTGTGGTCTGAAGATACTCCACTTCAAATACATCCCAGCTGTAGAAAACGTTGATGCTTTGCAGCAAATGTTTTACGCAATGCAAAACAGTATGAGAAACTTCAGATATGTGATATGAATTTTACTTCCCTCTATCTCCTCTACCTTACACTCCTACATTTACAGAATGTAGTATAGAATTATTATGATGCTCTCCTGGATTTAAATGTTGCCACTGAGGGTACAAAACTACTGCAAATAAATGATAATGCTGATTTTTTTGGAGAAGGGTTGCTGAACATCATATTATTAATACATTGTGCCATCGGACAAGACTTAAGGGTTGGAATAGAAAAAAACACATATAATTCATTAAACAATAAAATAGTAGACTACACTTAATGTTCCGCATAAGGACATCTTTGAGGGACACAATGGAGATATTGCTAATTGACATTGTGACATTGTGTTAACAAAATAGCCAATGATAAGTATTTTTTTCAGCTAATGGGTAATATAGGTACATTTATTGTTTATGTGAAACTATTTTAACATTGAGTTAAACATCATTTTAACAAATGAGTTTAACATTTATGTCCCCTATTACAATATTTAAGTCTTACAAACATTTTTTTTTGTACAATTTCTGTCCAATCAATTACATTTATTACAATAGTACAATTACAATTAGTTTCTAATCTCTTTAATTTGCACCCATTTATTTAACTTTAACCATTTCACTTTGTTTACTTTGAAGGGGGCCTCTAACTAAACGTCTCTGTGACTTTAATGTGTTTTTAAGCTTACACATCCAGAGTTCCAGTTGTTTAGCTCAAGGAGCAGCTTCAGGGCCCATGCTGATCCTCTCTGCACAAACCACTGGTGAGGATAATTGATGGCAGGTTGAACTCCAAAGATCTGCTCTGCATGGAATGAAACCGCCTTTCTGCCTTCACACTCTGGGAGCACAAAAGTCAGCTGCACCCTCTAATTTTCATTTACTTTTCACTCCACGTTAGCAGTATTCACAAGGACAGACCTTAACCTACAACAGCCGTCACTTTGGGAATGACAAAGCTTAGATTGGGCTTTTTCCTGCTATTCTTAAACTTGCAAATTCAGTTCATTATTTTTCCCCTTGAATTCTTACATCTGCTGAATTGGCCTCTACCAAGACTCCATCCATTAAAACACCCAGGCGAGCGCAATGCGATGCAAAGCTCATTTCATCTCAACCCGAAGCACTTGCCATCACTTTCCATAATGACTTGGAGTCACGTGTCAAGGTGGAAATGTGCTGAATGCGGCAGAGCAGAAGATATGAGTATAGATTAGTATAATATTAGTGACGCCCATTGCGCTGTAAATAAATGTGTGTGCCAGCAAACCGCAACTGGGAACTCGAATTTGAGAGTGTATTTAATGTGAATAATAAATAGCGATGGCTGAACATTGTATGGTGAATTTTAAAAATTCATGCCAGTGACAACTCTCTGCATTACAAGTGAATATATTACTAAAAAAGAAGTTTTCTCATTCACACTTATTATATATTTTTTCAGTGCGTCCGAACTTTAAATAACAACAGTCGTTGGTCGGTGCCTCTACACAACACAAAGTCGGTCTGATATCTTTGATGAAGGCCGGAAGGCAGAACACCTCATTAAATGCTCTGTCACGAGTCATTCATCAAACTCTGGCGAGCAGACATAGAAGCAGTTTTAAACACTTCGGTGCCTCGCCCATCGCTCAGTAACAGTAAAATATGCACATAGTATGTATTGACTCCGATATCTGCCCGCTATTTCGTTCTGAGCTGCAAAGGACCTCATTTTCTGGTAGCAGAGAGGGCGAGAATGAGGTGAACGCAGGATACTAAAGAGCAAATCTGGAGGGAAGCAACCTTGTTATCTGCTGTCCTCGGGGGAAAAGCTGCCACCATTGATGACGGGATCAAGTTACCAACACAATTATCAGTAGTTCGATGGAGGGATTGAGTGATTGGCTTACGCGCCCTTTCACCTTGTATACATGATACCACTGTTCAAGTCAATAACAGGAAGCCATGTTGCTCGAGGACCGCGTTTATCCGGTACAGATGGGACAACTGTACCACTTCTTTACAGAATTTAGTCACTGGTCAGGCAGACGCACCGCTGAGGTCTCATTAGGGTCCTCAAATCATCTTTTTAACCAACAATAACTTGATTTAATTGTCTGTGTTTTGTGTGTCAAATTTAAAAAAATGATTATGCTACTTAAATCCAGAATGAGTGGTGTTCAAGCCACTAAAATGGCAGTTTCTGCCTTTGAGGAATCCTCTATAGATGCAGCAGGAGAAAAGAGGAAAAAAAAGACACTGAGGTACATGAAATGATAGTTTTGTGTCACCGTTTCCACCTGTCTGTTTCTGTCATTCGAAACCTTTGTGCTACCTTGTCTCCAAAAAAAGTTCTCATACATTTGCATAAGAAATGGTGTTAATTAGGAAATATAAAGCCGGTTGGTCTGAAATGAATTGCTAAATAAAAAACGTAGATAAGGTGGTCGGAATAGAAAGGAAAATGTTGGCGACCCATTAGAATAATATTGTATATCCAAACGTGTGGTGCAGGCCTGATGCCCACATGTCGGCTTGACTTTCATCTCACTCCGATGGACTTGCATTCTGGATGTGAAATGTGGAGCCAGGTCTTTGAACCTCTGATGCATTACTCATTGTTTCTTCCATGTACGTCCTTGCAGGCATCACCACACTGGCACATCTGCTGTCACCAGATGATGGAAATCTTCCGATGGCTCGTCCGACAGACTAGACTGACAGACTAGACTGACTCAGCTGCTGGAGGGTTTTATTAGAGGGGTGCTGAGTGTTCGACCAGCTGCTAAGAGCAGGTAACTGGTAATGGACAGATGGGGTAGGATACAGAGTCCCCTCTGGTGATGGAAACAGCAGGGCTCGCAAAGAGGAAGACAGCGTGCCGTCCCACCTGACCTAAGCCAAGTCCTAATTGAATGGGCAGGGGATTTGTGCAATGTAAAATCAACTACGGTCTGGTGAGTTTTTTACGCTCTTCCGGTCCGTGGGGATGAGGTAAAGGGAATCAGAGATGGTCCCTGCAGATCTCAGTGCATTTGTGTGTTTAATATGTACAGTGAGAAAGGAGGACTCTGATTCGGGCTGCAGAGGGTTGACGTTGTGTTTCAATGTGTGCACAACGTTTGTTCTGGTAAGCTGTGTAATGAACGTGCGGTGACACTGTAATTTGACGTTGTATTGCACGGGACAAAGACGTGCGGCTGCACTGCTTTCTCTCTTTGATCAAAGCTTTCAAAAATCAATTTTTTATTAACACCTTCAATCAGTGATTGTCACAGTGGAGGCTTTTGCGCCGTGACAGATTTGAGAATACTCCTGCTGAGACACATTTGATTGGGTTGAGACCATTTCAACCCGCAGAGAGACTGCGGAATATTGACTTTCCCTTTTGAATGGCCAAATGAGTAATTCCCACATATTACTTGTTCTGCAAATCTGCATTGGCTTATTAGTGAGAAGCAGGAAGAAGAATAGTGTGCCTTGGATTGCTAGAGTTCTACATAATTGTTACACTTACTCACCAGGACACAGAATGTGTTGAATGTAGAGCCTTTTACAATGGCCCTTTCATTTTAGCAGAAGCTTATCAAAACTAAATGGTCTCAACAAATCTCTTTTTTGAGGTGTCTTAATGGAGCTTTGGAACACACCTACACAACAACCGTTTTGTATTGCAAAGGCCCTATTACAAGAGAGTACAACAACAGACTCTCACCACGAAAACACACTCGGTGTGTTGTGACTTTCACTCAGGATGCCGTCGTCGTTGACATTTTCCCTGTTTAAAGGTAAGGTCATACTTCAGATGGATTAAGGAGTTACATAAACAACAATAATACTCGGCAGCCTTGGACGGTCCTCCGTACAAGGTCACCAGGTTTGGATGCATGCACAACATACAGATGACTTGGTATTAAAGTTCCACTGAAAACAAAAGTGAGCACACACTCTTGAAAAGTTGCTCTACAGAATCAATTATGGTCTACACACCTCATGGTTTTGGTAAAAATGTGAAACCATGGCCACTCCTGTTCCTAAGAAGCCCAGGATCACAGGACTTAATGACTACAGGCCCGTCGCCCTGACCTCTGTAGTCATGACGTTTTGAACGGCGAGTCCTGTCTCACCCTCACTGACCCCCATCCTGGACCCCCTGTAGTTTGACTGCAGAGCCAACAGGTCTGTGGACGATGCTGTCAACATGGCCCTACACTTTATCCTCCAGCATCTGGACTCCCCTGGGACCTACGCCAGGATCCTGTTTGTTGAATACCATCATCCCGTCACAAACTCTCAGCTGCACGTGCCCGACTCCACCTGCAAGTGGATCACAGACTTCCTGTCCGGTAGGAAGCAGCACCTGAAGCTGGGGAAACATGTCTCAGCCTCCCGGACCATCAGCACCGGTTCCCCCCAAGGCTGCGTTCTTTCCCCTCTGCTCTTCTCCCTGTACACTAACGACTGCACTTCCAGCCACCTGTCCGTCAAGCTCCTGAAGTTTGCGGATGACACCACCCTCATTGGACCCATCTCTGGTGGAGATGAGTCCACCAACAGGTGGTCTGACTATCTGGTGTCATGGTGCAGCCAGAACAACCTGGAGCTCAACGCTCTGAAGACAGTGGAGATGGTTGTAGATTTTAGGAAGAACGCAACCCTAACCCTAACCCTTCCCCCATCATCCTGTGTGACTCCCCCGTCAATACTGTGGGTTCCTTCCGTTTCCTGGGCTCCATCACCACCCAGGACCTCAAGTGCGAGCTGAACAGCAAACAAAAAAAAAATCTGAGATACAGCGAACTGAAGAGAAACCCTTTTGTATATAAATATATTAAGTCTATGTTGCTGTACTCTAAAAAATGTCACTGTAAATTAACGGTATTTTACTGGCAGTCAACGCTAGTAATTTACTGTTTTATTTACAGTGCCCTACCATAATTTACGGTATGTTGTCGTATATTGGATTACTGTTTCTTACCATACGATTTCTGTTTTTGTGTTATAAATACCAGAATGTTACCGTTTACTTATAACCATATACTTTTGCATTTAATTCCCCACAAATTAAAGAAAGACAACCAAACTAATTTCGGTCATAGTGGTTGGAGTTTATTAGATGCCTTTAAGACAAAAATGTTAGGCCTTTGTAACCAAGAACAAAACATAAAATATGTATACGATAATAAAAAAATGAATCAGAAAATCATTAGGAACAAGGTAAACTAACTGCAACAATAAGCTATAGAACACTTTCGATTGACTGCAGCAAACGGCTGGCGTCCTTAAACCAGTGCCTCTGTAAAACAAACCAAAATTTAACATTTAGAAACACTGTCATTGGTAAAATATTAAAATTACAAAGTTGAGGAAGACAACAAGATGTAAGGGAGGAGAATGTTAATCATGCTAGGAAAATAACACTTACCAACGTTACTTGGAGAGACGAGGCAATGAGAAACTCCTCCGATGTTGAACTGCACTGACAGGTGTTCTGGATGAACTGAGATTACACATCTGACATCACGTTCAGGAGCAGTCGGTCACGATTAACACTCAAATGACAATTAGGCAATGAACACTTTGAATAATACAAATATTTATAATCTTTACATTCCGGCCACTGAATTGACGGCGAAGGCAGCGCATGGGATAGGGAGGGTGTGCTGTGCAGCACAAGGTTGGCGGTTCAAATCCTGGCTGCTCCCTGTGCCAAGTTGAAGTGTCACTGAGCAAGACATCTAACCCCCAATTACTCCTCATAAAATGATGTCAAACCATGGGCGTTTTGGATAAAAATGACAGCCGCATGTATAGTAATGCCCTGTAAGTCAAAGTCTTCATCTTATCTCATGAGATACTATCTCATTATGATGACTTACAGGACCTGTTTTTCAGCGGCTGACATGGGCTTCCATACATCAACCTACAAAAGATGTAGATGGTTTGTGATTCACTGCACTTGTACGTGTATTTTCACCACTTCATAAAATATATGTAACATGCAGTTGAATTACGGTAGTCTGCTATTATTGTAAATTGACAGCTTTAACTGTTTATTCATGATATTGGTCGTTAATTTACAAGCACGGGATGGAAATTGAACTGTATGTTACAGTTATTATGACATACCGTAAATTTACAGCAATTTGTTACAGTGTGTAACAAATCTGGTTATTTGGATGCATCTACAGTAAAGACCTCATTCTAGACAGATTTAATTACAGCATTTAGTCACTGGCAGACAGAATAATTTTCTACCCAAATGCAAAGGCAGTAAAAACAGTTTGGCATGTGTGATCTGTGTTGATTCAATTTTTTGAGATCTTTGTTTACGAGTGGGAATGCGTTGGCTGCATGAATACAAGGACAGATCAAAGCGCTAGGTTACGCCTGCTTATCATCCGTGTGGGTTTACAGGAAGTCTCTGCTTCTAATTACTGGATTACACAAAAAACACACACACACAAACATCCGGACACTGTCTTAAGATATGAAAAGCAAAATATCGACTGTAAAAGGTGTTTGATTCAGGTTTGCCTAAATCTAGAGAGCCGAAAAGTATCCTTATAAATCTACCACTGAGGTAGATGCGGCCTAATTGCTTGTTCTCTGAAGTGATAACCAGATTATGTGTGTAATTGGCATACAGCAGGTGGGTATGTTAACCCCTTCCCTCACAACCAGTTGCGCACTTTTTTTCCTCTTTTGAAACATAAGTTGAAAACAAACGGTTCTGGTCGCACTGCCAGCTCCTCTTGAAAAGAAGGGGTACTTGCATCAAAATCAGAGGATACTTTATTGCCAAGTATTTTATCTAATTTGCTAAATAAAAACTGTTGGTGCAGACAAGTAAGATATTAAGGTTAGATCAAAAAATACACGCAAAGTACTGCAAAAGTCTAGAAGAACACTAAAGTAAACCACGGAATTTCTCGGTAGTAAACCTAAGGACGAGGTGGTATTTTTTTGTAGGCCAATGCATTGAGTAATAGGCTGTCTCCATGCGTGCGCACCCTCGGTGCGCTCTAATTAGCGTGCGCACTCTTGCGTCAAGGTGGAGGCTCCGCTCCTCGCTGCTGCGCTGCTCGGAAGAAACTTGAGCTGTTTAAACTTTGACGAACATCGTTAGATGTCTGACACATAACCAGACATATTTAGAGTGCATGCTGCCCGAGAACTCTCCCAATGTTTGACGAAGGTGACGGAACCGACAGCGGCGAGCGAGCCCCTCCGCCCGAGTCTCCCCCGCCGCCTCTGCCCGTCTGTCTTCCCCGAGGATCTCCTCCTTCACCGCGGCCCCTGGACCTCTTTTCCGCCGCCTCTCCGCTGCTGGGTGACACAGACCCGCCTTACCCCGCCACTCCAGAGTGTCTCCACCCGTCTCCAGAGAGCAGGGAGAACGGGGACTCCCCGCACTCCACGCCCGCAAAGTTATGCCCGAGCATCGGGGAGGGCGGCTCTCCGTTCCTATCGCGGCAGGATGTGAGCATGGACGCGGTGTTCGACCGCTGCGATGACCTGTTCCCCAAGTGGAGAGGACGAGGCGCGGCAACCTCCGACCGCCTTCAGCACCGCGGACAGAGAATCCCGCGGGCTCCGCAGGGCTTGGACCTCGGGAATCACTCCGTCGAGCCCGCCGACACCGAGTTCGACTCTGAAACCAGGCAAACGTGAGTGATCCAATTCGATTCTTCCACACAACTTTTGCCCTTTCACGCAGAGACACGATGCATTAGAAGTCACCAGTGTCGAGGCCTTGTGTCCTTGTGCTTATTTGATCAACTCTGCACTGTGCAGTTTTTGCAGAGAGGCTGCTGAGTGGTAGTTCTGAATTTTGAAAGGGGAGAGCGACTAATCCACCTGGGATGTCAACAAGTAGATGTCAGTGTTGGAGAGAGGCTCATCATATCTAGTTCTGCAATTCACTGTTTGAATTGGGTCTAACTTTGTGTTTGAGTTTGAATTAATAAGTGTGTCTTTGTAGCTTTTCCACTACGCACCCATATGTGTTGAGAGATCTTCATTGATTCCGGTACACAACCATCAGTCAATGAGTATTGTGCGTTTCTGTGTGTGCGTTGTGGGTTAGTGTGAGTAAGTAAAGGAGGAAACCATGTGACACTGAGCAGAGTGTATGAATTGAACCGCACAACAACCGCCCTCTCCCCCCCACTCCCCCCTTCTCCCCCATCCCCAATGCACTCGTCACCCACACAAGAACTCGCACAGAAACGCTAACAAAACATAGTTGGGAATTTTGCTGTCTTTTTTTTGCTACAGTGTCTGACATACAAATATTTTTCTCAGGTGTCTTTATTATGTTTAAAGCAAAATGAAGGAATTGTTATTTCTGCGATTCAGCTCCCCTCGTGGACACGCGTGTTTCTTGACAAGACAGCTGTTATTACTTCAAATATAGCACTTAACACTAACTTTCATTTTCTTATTGATGCCAATCCCATCCCCCAGCATTTCTGATGAAAATGTATTTATAGCAGGTACATTAAAATAAATTCACGTTTTCACACAATGGGTCTGATGGGTCAAACAATTCAATTATCTTTTTACTTTTATTTCTTAAGACATAATTGCTGTACTTCAGTCATCCCATCCCTGTGTTCCACCTAACCCAAAACACAATCATTAAAATATCACATGAAATTTTTACTTGCTCAAACACAAAAAAGAGCAGGGAAGACGTCAACTTGGCTTCTGTCTTAAAGCCTTTTGTTTTGCAGAGCTCCCGCAAACGGCTAACTGTCATTCCGAGGCGACGTCTGGTTTTCTTTCTTCAGTCTTTACACCTCTGCCATCGTGTCCGTGAACCAGCTAGCTTTATCTTCTACGTAGTTTGGAGTAAGCTGCACGTTCTTCTTCCAGGAGATCGTACCCACTCACCAAAAGAACATAATAGAAACACAGACATTCTATTACAATTCAGTGAGCCTTCAGAGTTATATAAAGCTCTTATTTTAAGGTAAAAGAGTTGATGAGTGGTCAGAGCACCGTTTGGAGGACACTGTCCATTGCATCCATGCAGGAGACATCTACATGCACAGCTAGGACATGAATGGCTCCTCTCAATGCACTGCCAGCTTAGTTATGCCTATGTCAGATATTAAGCATGGCAGGCCTCAGAGTTGGCTCTTTGATCTTCTCTGGTCTGCCCCTTTGATACACCAGTGTTCATCTTAAAAGGCTTTGTGTAGAAAAGAAACATGTATGCTGTCCCTGGACAAATGTTGGATGCTTCTGTGTGTGTGTGTCCTTCTTTGAAAGAGAGTGTATGAACATGCCTGTTTCTCATTACAGCTGACAGATCATCCTGCAACTTACTTTTGATCTAAGAAAAATTACAATTTACCGCTTGAGAGAGAGTGTGTGTGTGTGTGTGTGTGTGTGTGTGTGTGTGTGTGTTTGATAAAGAGAGAGAATATGCTGAGAGTTCAACTCTTTAAGATATTCTGCACGTGTGTTGACTCATAAAGTTGTCACACGTCATACTAGTAAATTACTTAACCTATCTGATTGTTTGAGTTGGACGTAATGAGTTCGGTGGCCCAACTTCAGAGTTTAGTTGTATTGAACAGGTTATACAGAGTTTATGACAGAAGAGTCCTCAGTGACTGACACGTTTAATTGATCATTTACTCTCTACACACTTTGCACCTTCTATCGGCTCAAATCCATTGATTAGAATACAATTCTTTTGAATGCCTCATCTTGAAAAATAAATTGGTTTTTGCTTGTTTTATTTGAATATATATTATTCAGTATTTCTACAGTGGTGAGTTGGAGTGTAGTCTAATACATCATTAGCAGGGGTGACATGTTTTGTTGTTAACAGGGCCGGGTCTTTTAAAGTGACCTACAGCAGCCTCTGCTTTGGATGCAGCAACAACACCAGAGCTGAAAAGACTCAGTAACAAATTAAATTGCTGCAGTGTTTGGTTTAGGGATTAAAAATGTTGCCATATAATCAAATTGGAAGCAGGGATTAGAGGTGGCTGAATACAGGACTTCTGGCCAGCAGGCAGGAAGAAAAATGTATTCAGTGTGATATTGGTTTACAATATAGGCATGAGGCACGCAGACACACACACACACACACACACACACACACACACACACACACATTTATATCCATCTACATCCATTAAGTCTGCCTCCTGACTTTGTGACGGTAATTCTGCACAAAAATGATGCAAGTAAATTCTATTTCAGATCAGAATCACAAACGAGAGATGGATAGAGACGAGGTTGGAGAGGGTTGCAAAATGGCAATTTGTTACCTGACTCTGAGGTTACCTAAATGGTCTGGCAGCCACGCTGTCCCCTCACATGTGATTACTATTCACAATGCGTTAACATGTATCCATGGACGGTTGTGTGTTGAGGAGATATCAAGTACAACATCTGACATAATGCATAGTAATTAAAAATGACAAATAATGCCCTTAAGACGGCAATATCCACTGCAGGATTTCCATGTTAGCTTGCGTCACAATTTACGGATGATGGATGTTGTGTCAACATTCTGTGTTAATGCTGCTGTGTCACACAGGTGTCTATTCATGGATGCATTGCGTGTGGATGTGTGTGATAATCTACAATTGTGTGTGCGTGCATGTTTGTGAGAGAAAGACAGGGTTATTTTGTCAGCTTGATTGGCAGTTTGAGGCGTAAACAGATTATCTGGTAAATTGAAATTCTGCAGGAACATTGTACCTTTTAACGGACTCTCGTTCTTTCACGCATACACACAGGGGTTTGCCTTGGTGAGCTCTCTTCATCTTCTCAGTTGCACATCCTTTAACGCTCCCAGGGAATGTTGCCACCGTGAACAGATTTCCATTTTCATTTCCCTCCAACAACACTTCCCGTTTCCACTTTTCATTTCAAAGCTTTATCCTCATCCAGTGTCTCCTCCTTCGCTCCCCCACCGTCACTCAGTCTTTCTCCCTTTTATTTCTCCAGATTTGGGATACATCAAGGCTTTTCCCCCCACCATTTGGGTCAGAGTGACAGGCCTCTCAACACATTGTGTTTTCAAAACACATATGTAGAAATCCAATACTCCTGGATAGATGGGTTTTTCAGTACAATCTGTGATTAACGGTTCTGTTTGTGCAAGGTACAGCTATTACCTTTTTCCCATTACCTTTTGATGAAGAAGATTGTTTACCTGCTCTTTCTTGCTGAGATAGTGTGTCTCTGGACTTGGTGCTTGATTAAAAGAAAACAAACAAAGACATTTTGATCAATATTCATGTTTATTTATTTCTGCATGCATGCATTGATAATGATTCACCACTGACCAAAGAGTCTCTTCGGAATAGCCACTCGCTCATTGTTGTGTGAGTTTGTCATGCAAGAGCCAATTACAGTGACAGCTTCATCTCTCTCTTGCCAATCAGAGCTGTTGACCTGAGGTGGCCCCACAGTAGGATTTGACCCTGGAAGCCGTTCATTGATTTGACAGATATGTCACAGATAGATTGGTCGGCTTTCTCCCGGGTCAGCAGAGTTAGGCACTGCTGATCTTATTTAACTAGTTCCTTTCTATGGAGAATACCCACATTGGGAGACATTAATGCTTTTGTTTGCCTTGTAACACAATTGTCGCTTTGATGTGGCCAATGATGCTGTGGTTTCCTCTTGTCGCCATAATTTCCTCTTTCGCGCATCATCTTTCCTTCGCCATCACCTCATCTCTCTGATTTATTCTTTGTCTCCTACCTAAATTTTCATCATTGTCAACCATGTTCTTTTTATTCCCTTGACTGTTTGCGCTCCTCTACTGTCCACAGGATGGAAGCCATGCATCGCCGACACACCACACTGAGAGAGAAGGGGCGTCGGCAGGCAGTGCGGGGCCCAGCCTACATGTTCAATGAACGTGGCTCGGCCCTCACTGCAGAGGAGGAGCGTTTTCTGGACGCTGCCGAATACGGAAACATTCCTGTGGTGCGCAAAATGCTGGAAGAGTCCAAAACCCTTAACTTCAATTGTGTGGACTACATGGGCCAGAATGCCTTGCAGCTGGCAGTGGGCAATGAGCACCTTGAAGTGACCGAGCTGCTTCTAAAAAAGGATGGCTTGGCAAGGATCGGCGATGGGTTGCTCTTGGCTATCTCCAAGGGTTATGTCCGAATTGTTGAGGCCATTCTCGCCCACTCGGCTTTTGGCGGAGGTCTCCGACTGGCTTTGAGCCCTCTGGAGCAGGAGATGCGTGACGATGACTTTTACGCATACGACGAAGACGGAACCCGTTTTTCACACGATGTCACGCCGATCATCCTGGCCGCTCACTGTCTAGAGTATGAGATTGTCCACATCCTTCTGACGAAGGGGGCCCGCATTGAAAGGCCACATGACTACTTCTGTAATTGTCTAGAATGCATGGAGAAACAGAAGCAAGACGCATTCAGTCACTCTCGCTCCAGGATGAATGCATACAAAGCGCTGGCCAGTGCTTCTTACCTGTCACTCAGCAGCGAAGACCCTGTGCTGACCGCCCTGGAGCTCAGCAATGAACTGGCAAGATTGGCCAACATCGAGACAGAATTCAAGGTAAGGTGGTTTTGGTTTTCTCAACATCTTTTTCTATCGTTCTTTTTTTGTTTGGCAGGTTTTACTCTTTCTTTCCCCGTCCCAAAACTTCTCCAACATGGTATTTCATACGGGTGGGCCAAGGGTTCACCAAAGTTTAGATAGAGTGACGTAGGGGAAGAAGGTAAGATAGAGGGATGCTCTTCAGAAGAAGAAACACACAATACATGAAGTGCTTCCAAGCTTCTAATCTGCATTGATATCTGTAGATATCGAGGGACCTTTTAATATCTCTGTGGAACTCTTCATTGTTTTAGAGTGGTTTACATCAGACTGGCTGTAAATATAAATTCATTCAATTCCATGAGGTAAAGCAAGTATTTCGATGATTATATTTAAAAAGTTATTCAAAAAAGTCCTCAAGCAGCCCCCACTGCCACTGTCACTGGTGGAAGAGGCACATGCCGGTGACACTGTAAGATTGGATGTCCAAATAGCCAGCAAGCGACTGTTCACTGTTAAAGTATTGAGTATCATTGGCCATGGTAGGTCCAGACCTAATCTTAGCAGCCCCTCTGGAAAAATTAAACACAATCAGTGACATTTTCTCCTCTTATGGTCCATTAAGTACAGGAATTAGCCCCTTCACATACCCCCACAGCACAGAAAGGGGGGGGTGAAGATAACCAAAAGCTTTCAACCTTTTGAGACTCATCAAATGATTAATCTTAATCTTTAATTTGAAATCAGTAAAGCAGTGATCAAAATTACTTTTTTAAGATCAAAATCATCAGAAACCAATTCAAACAGTCAAAAAAAGCTTTAAAGTAGCAAGAAAATAAAATGGACATTTTCTAAGCAAAAGCCTTGTGTGAACTTATTAGGTTAATAAGTCCACATGTTTTACTTTGGAGGATGTGAGTTTACTGTAGATCATCTAATTGAACCAATGAGAGAACAATGGCCTCATGGCGTTGCAATTCACGTCTCTTCTTCTTTAACCCTCATGTGTTACTGCATTTCTCTCCTACGCTCGCTATATATTTTAGATTGTCCTCAATCGCCCTTTCCTTAATCTTTTCTGCCCACTTTGGTATTTGTTAGTCAGCCTTCCTGCTTGTCATTCTGTTTTCCGTCCCTAGACAAATTAATGAGAAGGGCTCACCTGAGGGACAAGAGATGTGTTTTTGCTCATCCGTCTCATTAACATCTCATTATCACCCCGTCGCCCTGCTCTTCTTCACATCATCTTAACAACGTTCAAATATGAAACAACTGAAAAAAGGGGGCCGATCACCTGAGATGTTCCTCTTTCATAAGGACCACATTTTCTTTTAACGTTACGTTTCTGTGACGTCATCGTTCGTAACCATGGTAACCACACTCATGTAAGTCCCAGTAACCTCAACAAAACACAGACAAACTCTGCTTCTATATTAATTCTATATATCCAAAATCTTTTAGAAGTTGGAGCACATGGACGCACGTTACGACACAAAATCCTGGCGTTCCGTTTTAATTTGAAAAGAATCAGATGAAGTACTTACCACAGGCCTCCTCTTTAAGCTCTGCATGCCCATTGTCCCATTGACACATGAACAGCCTTCCTCGAAGAACATCCATTCTGTCAGGTCAACACAACAGGACAGATTGTCATTGACTTTTTGACGAGATTCACTGCCCACTTCATCAATCGACATCTGCGTGAGAGACACAGAAGGGTGCTGTTTCATTTCACTATGTCTTTGCGTCATAGCAATTTTTGTTCGATTTAGCAGAAATTAAGCCAAACAACAGCAGAGAAATTGAAAAACAAAAAAACAGTCCAGCGATGAAAACTTTTCCCAGCCCTCTTTTCTTCTCATCCCTCCATCTTACATCTCTCTCTCTCTCCTCATGTTTGAGGCCCAGTTCCCTCATCTGTAACCATTTTCGCTCTGCTTCACGCTTTTCATTCTCCATTTTCAATCTCAGTCATTCCCTTTCCTTTATCTCAACCCCCCAAGGCACAAAGCACATACTGAATTCACTGAATTGTGAACGGATTTTCCCTTACACTGCATGTGTGTTTTGACTATGCGTATGCATTCTCTGATGTGTTTCTTATGAGGTCCAATGATTAGGAAACCATTCGTGTTCACTCACTACCATGAAGTTGTCATTTATTTAACTTATCAACCTAAAGGTGACATACACCAAATTCCGCCTTCTATCATGAAACCCAAAGGGACCAATGCTCAGAATTAACTTCTTTTAATTTGAATGACCTTAATAAATACGTGGTTTTAAATAATAAATCCAAGCCCGAAGTGCCAGATATTACAATGTATGAAATCAATTGGTCTCTGTGTGACTCCAGTAAATGGATAAAACCTTCCCTCAATAAAAGGGTCAATCACCGAAGGAGTGCAAATGAGGTCCAAGTTCAGTAGGTTCACCAACAGGTAGTATGTGTGTCGGTACATTTATTTTATTCGTTTTAAACTAATAATAAGGCTTTACAATCACACTACAGTACATTGTACTGTTAAGTACCCATGGCTACTTAAAACATTTTATAGCATACTTGATGGAGATCTATCATAAGAGTAATACATTCATTATTCATCACTATGAGCCTTGCAAGCCTTCCAACAATTATGGAGACATGATATTTTAACTTATAATAGAGTATGGTGGATATTCTTGAATGCCTATGACACAAATACTCATTATAAATATGGTTAATGCGTTACAGACATGAGCAGGGTCCCCATAACATAATTTACCCAAGCAAAAAGTTACATAATTATGCGGCTTTAATCAGCAGTAACTTAACGCAAGTTATTGACCGATCTAAAAGCAGAAAGCTGAAGAATCAATGTCAATGGCTCGAGGGTAAGGGGAGGAGGGGTCCACAGAGCAACCCACTCGCTTTCAGGCACGTCGGTTGCTCTGCGGCCCGACGCTGCTGATAATAAAAGACGTTTTCATACCTCCTCACAGCGCTAAATATGAGAAAGTGGGAGTAAAACTGCTAATTTCATGCCATCTTTAATTAATTGCTGATGTGATGACCGGAGACGTGGCTGGAAGTTTGAGCGAAGCAGGGATTCTACTTTTTGGTGGTGTGGCTGACCAAAGAAGCCATAATGAGATTCCCTCCTCGGGGACTCAAGGGCTCTAATCATGCTGACTGCTTATCGGCTCCGCCAAACGCTGAGGAGCAGACCCAGCCAGGAGGGGAGGGAGGTAGGGGAGGTGTAAGGCAGATGGCTGAGAGGGGAACTGTGCCGACCGAGACGGGAACAAAAAAGGCCCGACAATAATTATGAATTGTAGTAGAGTGGGAAGAGTACATTCAGAACTTGGAGCTTAATCAGCATACTATAATCATTCAGGAGAGAAACATTTTTCCTTTGGTGCCCCATGAGTGCCATTATTATTATTATGAGAGCTCAGCATTAGCTGCACTCCACCAAACATTTTCCAACAATGGAAAGAACTGCATACAGTTCAAGATACAAAACTGAAGGCAAATCATACCCAAACATTTGATTCAATTTCTGTTCCATTTAGCTTTGCTCTCTTTACGACATATGACATCCCGTGTCATACTCTATGTTGTCTGTGACCTGTTGTTTAAATGATCTATGTGTTTAGATTCCGTTTTAAATAATGTTGATCGTAAACTCTCCCCCTGTCAGAATGAGTACCGTAAGCTGTCCATGCAGTGCAAGGACTTTGTGGTGGGTGTGTTGGACCTTTGTCGGAACACAGAGGAAGTGGAGGCCATCCTGAACGGCGACGTGGACCAGTGCCCTCCGAGTGCGTACAACCGACCCTGCCTCAGCCGCGTCATACTCGCCATCAAGTACGAGGTCAAGAAGGTAAGACGACCAGTGGTCACCTGACGGATCAACTTTACCATACTAGTAGTAGTGTTATGGCGCGTTTCCACCGAGCGGTACGGTACGGTACGAGTCGGGTCGGTACCCTTTTATTTGTGTCTCCACTGCCAAAAGTTGAGAATGGTACCAAAAATCCGAACCCTACCGTACAACCTTTTGGGTACCCTTCCGTTGGGGTACCTGGCACAGTTGTTTGGTACTAAAGGGTGGAGCTAGACTCACTGCAGAACGCCGGAGTTTGCTCAAACAAAGATTGTCGTCTCCTTTTGACAAATAGCCACATATCGAGAAGCAAGAACAGGATCGGCTGTATGTCCTCCATTATTGTTTGTGGTTAGCTTTCAGTTTTCGCGCGATCGAATGACGTCAATCTACTTTCCGTCATATATACCACGCCTATCAAGTGACGTTATCACAACTTTCTGGAATACACCACGCCTATCAAGTAAGGGTACTGTTGGCGGTGTAAACGCTCGCCAAATCATGGTTAACAGACCCGACCCGTATCGTACCGCTCGGTGGAAACGCGCCATTAGATGCAGTTAACATTTGCTCACGTCATGAAACTGCAACATGCAAAACATGCAATCCTGCAGCTACAATGTGTTGTAAAAAAATGCAGGAGCCTGGTTGGAAGGACAGAGAAAAACTGCAGTGACTTATTAGCATTTCAATGCCAAAGCAGGAAGTAGTGGGATATGGTTATAGTGCAGATGACAACTTACTGCTCTCAAGCTTTATCACTACAAGGCCCACCTCTCATTGATGATACATTTCAGAGGCCTAACTTGCCAAATAAATACAGTAAGAGGAAAGATAATACAAAAAATACTCTGCGCTTTAACTCTATTTGTAATGCCACTGTGAGCTGTAAATATCATGAATAAGCCTCTTAACCATTAAGGACTGCTGTATAAATCCAAATATAATTTATTCAAGGTCATATTTCCTCGGCACACGCTTTGAAGCTTTTACTGCCAAAGAATTGATCTCCTTTTAACTAAAAAACCTATAAAGTTTATACCACTGGATCTGAGAGAAATGTGCTATCATTAATGGTGGCCAATCACGTTTGTCTCTTCCCGATGAGGTGATGACATTCAGAGGGATTATTTAATCTCCATATAGTTGGGGAGCAACATCGGCTTTTAATGTTGGTAGACACACATTTATAGCAGAATCTCCGATCCAAAACACCAGATCCTAATTCTCGCACATAATCATTCTTGTAGGACACTCCTTTCCTGATAAATACTCACATCTTTCAAACTCTTTGCTCCCAGATTGTCTTTTATAGTTTTTTAGACAATGCATGAACATTCAAACAAATGTTACTGAATTAACTGAAAGCCGAGTTTTAATAGGAAGTCTCTCTGCCTTTGTAGATACAAATGTAGATACAACTACAGTATGAGTGCAACACATAATTTCACTTCAATAATGAGCTTTACTTTATATTATGGTAATGAATTCCATACATGTAATGCTCGGATGTCAGACAGCCTGCTAAAAGTAGCTCTGCTTGCAGCGGATTTGTGGTTGATGAAATCAGACAGACGAGGAGCTAAATTATGCATGATCTTATAAACTAGGCAGACATGTTTGTGTGTGATGAGGTTTTACCAGCTAAGGAGGTTCTAAATGTTCTTAGTAGTGTCTTCAAACTCAGCCAAGCTGAGACAACCCTGATTTGTGCGTGTGTTTGTGTACGCATCTGAAACTAAGCCCGAGCCTTTTTTTGCCCACATAGTAAGTTTGTGTATTTGTGTAGCTTTAATTTCCCATATAAACAGAAAACTGGCATCAATATCAAAAACATAATCCCTGCTGTGAAAGAGGTGTCTTTATGAAATGTCAAATCAAATGCCCTTTCCCCATTTCCTTAACTACACTCACTGTCTTTGACACAAACACACACACAGCCTATTTGACCTTTGTGCGCTGCATGTTTTCTTTAATCAGGTAAATCCCATTTGTGTGTATGCGTGTATGAGTGTGTGTGTGTGTGTGTGTGTGTGTGTGTGTGTGTGTGTGTGTGTGTGTGTGTGTGTGTGTGTGTGTGTGTGTGTAAGGCGGTGGTTCATGCATGATGGTGTGTGTGTGTTTGTGTGTTGGGCAGTAAATGGTTCGTTCCAGCTGTGTTTTCCATCCTGTACAGGAAAGCGTGACCAATACTCAGGGAGCTAATTAAACGGATGCAGGAAAGGAGGGGGGGGGGGGGGGGGGGGTTGGGGGGATTGCCATGGCAACCAGGTGAAGCCCGGTGCATAAAGCTGGACGCAGGCAGGGTTCATGTGATGGGTCAAGGGATTGATGGACCCGTCGCAGGACAACAACGGAGACACTATGTCACAACGTAGGCGAAGTCTAATGTCTCTCTGTGTGTTGGTTCACTGTGAATGTAGGCATGATTAAGAGCCCGTATGCACACGTTGTATGTGCAGTTTGTCCAACAACAAAAGGTGTGACTAAAACAGGAGACACTAGAGTTTAATTGTTACATCAGTCAACCTCCGACTGGGCATCGATCGCTGTATCGTCCACATCCTTCCTCCTGCTGGAACAAAAAACATCCATCCTGTGCTTCCAATGGACCAGTGGAGAATTTCATCTATCTTGTCCTTTGTTGCAGTAAAGCAACAGATGCTTAAATGCCAGACCGAGCTTGATCTAATAAGGCAAACATGCTTCAGTAATGAGAATGAACAGTATAAACACTCACGAGTGCCTCTCGTTTGCGGCCTGCTTTCTTTTTGCGTAGTTCACGGTAAATTGATTGTTGACATTTTCTTTCTAATTGAAGTCACGGGGCAGTGAGTCCAATCATGTACGGGGTAAAATATTTGTGTTCTAATAAATAGACATTAGGTGTGGCCCTAATTGAATCAGTTTGCACGCTCAGCTACTTGGGCCTTATAAGTGTAGCTTTGGACTCACATGCTGTTTCAAAAATAAAACACCAAAGGTTTTTTTTGAAGATGTGAACTAACCGGCTGTTTGATCATTTCTCTCCCCTTCCTGTCTCTTTCCTCTCCCCTCGCTGCCCTGCGCGGTCGTATCCTCTCCCTTGATTTAACGTCCGTGTCTGCGCCTGCCTCTTCAGTTCGTCGCCCATCCCAACTGTCAGCAGCAGCTGCTGACGATCTGGTACGAGAACCTGCCCGGCCTGAGGCAGCAGTCCGTTGGGGTGAAGTGCTGGACGGTGCTGGGGGTGGCCGCAGGTCTGCCCTTCCTGGCTGTTGCCTACTGGATAATGCCATGTAGCAAGGTAGGAACACATGTGCACCTGAGCGACGCATACATACATACATACATACATACAAGAAGGGTATTTGTGCCTTTTTGTAAAGGAAATGTACATTTAATACAGTATATGGCCAACACGGAAAGTCTACGGCCGACAAACACACCTCCACTATTTGAATATTCATTAAACACAAAGACAAGTGAATAGTTTTATGGATAAAATCTTTGTTTCTGACCTTTTTTTTTGTTTGGCCTGAGGTTTAAACAAAACAAATTGTAAACTAAATCAGGTTTATACTCTGTTGAAAGGCCATTACAGCCATTACAGGGCTTGATTTGAAAATATATTGCTGAACATCCATTATTATAAGCTGTCATCCTCAGTTGCACTTTTGCTGGGCTGTGCTTTAAATTAATGCAAAACCCCAACAGTCTATTACAGTGTTGTGACGGTGCCCATAAACATGCAACAACAACTACACACTGAGGGGATATTCCATCTCAAATCGTCCGTATCCTTCAGTCAGAGACTTGGCTGGTAAAAGTTATATTTCTAATGGTCTGAATGATATCAGATCACCAAATAGTTGTCAAGATATTTAACACTAAAGTGTTGGACAGACAGACGGAATGACCACAGCGGGTAAAAACATATCGATTTCCCATTTAAAAAGCACTGTATAATCATCGTTTCATTTCAGAGCCCAGAGGCACTTTACCATCATTTTGTTAATCGTCAATCAAGTAAATTATAATCTGTCGAGTGACACGCTGACACAAAAACACGCACACAGGCGAGGTTCTGCAAATCTTTCCATTAACCTGGATGATCCTGTGCACCTGGCTCTTTTACTGTGTCACAGGTGGGTACATTTGATGATAAATCAACCAACCAAGCAATTGTATGTGTGTCACAGTCTGCTATTTTGCGATGCAGCGCAGAGAGCAGGAAGAAGGTAGATGCGTGAAATAATAACAAGTCAATGTATTTACATTTTAAGTGTATTATGATTATCATTTTTGGTAATAGTACATACCTGATTTAAAAATCTGGCTAAATATATAAATAGATTTCTGTAGAAAATAGAAAAGCAGAATTACGGACGGTAGGGTGATATAAACAATTAAAGGAAATTAATAACTGAGAAAAGGAATAATGTTTGTGCATCAACATTGTGAATGACACTGATTCATTTCAACAGTTGCTGATGTCATGATGTTCTGTTTTTACAGCACCACATTACCTCAAAACATATTTAATTTCATCTCAGTGGGGGGTATAAAGAAAATATTAATACATGTTGTAGTACTAGCATCTCATTGAAGGGAGACAGAAAATCCACAGATATAATTGTTTTAGCAATCTCTTTTTTAAAGTGGAATATATGAGATGTCCTGAAAATGGTGATTGAAAAGGGTGAAAAATGGGGGAAACAAGCATTGCGTTATGGCATAGGAATTGAAAGATGCCAACGAGACCAATTATGGTTATTATGTAATTGATTATTAATTAAAGGTGTATGTATGGTGGTCATTCCTATATTACAGGTCATAAGATCTTTGGATTGATTTAATGTTTTTTATAGATTTTCTGCCAAACATATTTTTTACTATTCAAGAATTGATGTCAATAATCAAAAATATTCAGTATGAAAAACATTTCACATTTGGAAATTTACGTCCTTTGTGGTTGTAAAGTATCACAAAGCTTCAATGATCCACAAATGATTATATACAATGGCTACTGAGTAGACACACATTATTATTATTATTATTATTGGATCCACTCAGCTTTTCATTCATACCCATCCATTCATTATCCGTAAACACTTATCCTATTCACGGTCGTGAGGGGCTGATGCAGATCCCAGCTGACATTGGAACAAGCCGGTTTAGGAAATATTCCAGGCAACATTTTTAGAATAATGCTGACACAAAGCTGCAGTTTTTGCCCCAATCTGCTTGATTTACAATGTCTGTAAAGGGGTAGAAATAGTGCGCGTAAGCGTACAGCAATTGAACGAACACCAATGCAGCACAGGAGCTAACACAGTCGCACAAAACATGCACTGACACACACACTGAACCATTAGATAATTTGCAACAGGCCCTTTTTTGCTTGGGTTTGTGTGATTGTGGCATATAACACATTTATAACATACTTATTTATCAATACATTACTCCTGAAAAGTGAAAAGATGTATATGACGATGTATATGGAATAATACCAGACATTTAGTGTCGTATTGACTAATGTCCTCTCACCAAACGTGCCTGCCGCTAGTGGCTGCCACTTTTTTGGAGGAGAGCATATCTGCTCTTGTCATCGTCCCGCTGATGAAAAAGAAACCTGTGGAGTTTGAAATCGTCACACAGAAGCAGGCCCCGATCTGGGATCATCTAAGCTCATTTAATCCGATCAGTGAGCCCGATCAGGGGCCGAGCTGCCCCAGTGGCTGGAGGTTTGGAGGAGCTTCGGCGGGGTTAAGATTCCCCAGACGACCTCTCCCCAAATGGTTTAGTCGCGTGTACGCCATGGCGACAGCTATTGAATTTGATATGCCACCGCGCATGCTGAGAGTAGAGGTAGCCTGTGGGTAGTTCATATTAAAAGCAGCAGTGTGCTTGTGTGTGTGTCTGTGTGTGTGTCTGGGCATATTTTTGTGGTGGCATGTTTAATGCTCCTTGTGCCACACCAACTTGCATGGTGTTCGTCCCATATGGTGTGTTTTTGCAGTCGCTGCTGATGGTTTGGCATGGAGTCACTCTGGCATTATGTTCCCCAGTCACGGCTGATGCTCATCGCCTGCCACGATGGTTGTTTAGTGGTGCTGTTCACATTTCTGAGGGCCAAAAATCTCAGGGGCAGCATAAAGAGTGAAAACTGACAACCTCAGTGAAAACAAGTAGATGTTTTGTTTGGGTGCAATTTTGAACCTTTCTAAATGTTCAATTAAAATACAAATAAAATATGTATTAAAATGATTCCCCGAGACAAAAAAGCCCTTTGGTTAATTGTTGTTATTTGCCAGGACACACTGACAGAGAGATATGAGACTAGTTCAGAAATGCACGTCTTTGAATCTAGGGAACTGTTCCCAGATTCTTTCACCAAATCAACTTAATTGATAATATGTTTCCCCCCAAATATGCCTAAATCTGTAAAAGGGTGTTTGAACAAACAATAATAATATGCCTTTAACCGTAATGGTCCTTTGTAAGTATTTGGAAACGTTTTTTCTTATCATATTCCTCTCACTTCCAGCTTGGTCAGATCCTGCGAAGTCCCTTCATGAAGTTTGTGGCTCACGCCGTCTCCTTCACCATCTTTTTGGGTCTTCTTATTGTCAACGCCTCCGACCGCTTTGAGGGCGTGAAGAACCTGCCCAACGAGACCATCACAGACCACCCACGACAGGTGTTCAGGGTAAAGACCACCCAGTTCTCCTGGACAGAGATGCTGATCATGAAGTGGGTGTTGGGTAAGGCTTCTGCTCGCAGGCATGCTGCACACACACACACACATACACACACGCACACACGCACATACACACATTGGTAGTGTTTGAAAGGATCCACAGTTGCAACCAATTAAAAAAATCACTTTCAAGGCAGATTTCTCACCATGATAAGAAATAACCTTGATGCAGCACATGTTTGTTGATGGAAGTTTTATCAAGATGAATTTAACATTTCAATTAAGCCAGATTAGTATCATCATTTTGGGGTATTTGATGTTAATCCAAAGTATGCACTCAACTCCTTCCCCACGAATCAAGGGAAAGCCTGTGTGAATCTTTATGCAAAACCTTGACATGACGCAGATTCAAGAATAATGCAAGATAATACCAACCAAGTGGATGAAAGCCATAAGCCATTATATGTTATGTTCCAAAGATTAAATAGAGTTTTCTGTTTGGATCCGGCACTAGCCAGATTTCTAGAAGCAGTGGCCGTACTGACTCCTAATTATAAGCTGGACGGAAATTTGTAGTTTGACTTCAGAGGTGGTCTTGGGGAAATAATAGAGAGAAAGAAAAATGGTGGAAACATGGGGGCTGATGGAGGAGATGGAGAGGTGGAGTGTAAACCATACAATAAGACGGGCATGAGAGACGGCTGTGAGACAAAGACACATTCAACAGATAAACAGCCCATGGCAGAATCTTCCCATCTGCTGATGTGCTTCCTTTCATCTACAAACACACACATCTAATGACATCATGTGAGTGGTCTGTGTATGTCCGTGCACATATGCCCCTGTGTTTGCTTACGTGTAGGGGCACCGTTCTCTGCCCAGCCGCGGTACTTTTTGGCAGCAGGTGCTCTTGTGTGTGTTTCCTTGTGTGTGTGGGGGGGGGGGGCAGGGTAATTCTAATTCCAGCTGCAAGCTTTGAAGGCCTGGTAATTGTTACAGAGATCATACTGATCAGGGCGCTTTTTCAGTAAGCAATTTTCTCCCTGTTTTGCCTCCAAATAGAGAATGGCAGTCTCGTATAGAGGTGTGTGTGTGCAGAGCTATACAGAGCTGTATATCTTTTTCTTTTCTGGGGGGATTATTTGGAAATAAGGCTTTATGTGACAAAAATAGTCCTGATCAAATGTAAGCTACAATAGTCATGATAAGTGATTTCTTGAAAAAAGTGTGCAAACATCAAACATGACTCATTGGAACTGCAGCACTAACAGCCCTGTCAATTCCAACTCCAGTTGCCTCCCAGCAACAAGGTCCTGGGTTTTAAGCCCCCCTGCGGCCTTTCTGTGCCCACTCATTTGTATGTCCTCCTTCCTCAGGGATGATTTGGTCAGAATGTAAGGAGATCTGGACCGACGGGCCCAGAGAGTACATCATGCACCTGTGGAATGTGCTGGACTTTGGCATGTTGTCTATCTTTGTGGCTTCCTTCACGGCGCGCTTCATGGCGTTCCTCAAGGCGTCCAAAGCCCAGCAGTATGTGGACCTGCACGTACCAGACGAAGACCTTAGCAACGCCTCGCTGCCTGACGAAGTCGCCTACTTCACTTTTGGTAAGCGGTTACTCCTAAAATGTTACAGAAGGCTTTGAAGATGTTTACGGATTCCTCTGGTGTTTATCAGAGATTGCTTGGACCAGGTCTTGAGTGTCTGTAAGTGGCGCTCATTTCTTTGTCTTCTCTACCATTGTAACCAAGGGCATTCGTGATTACGTCTCAATTTATGTTTGATCCGAAAAAATATGTGTTGTTTCAGCTCCAAGGAATGTGCAGATAGTCTTTACAAATCCTAAGCTTTTGACTTGTCTGTAGCACAGCACATTCAATACGCAATTCCATAATAACAATAGCAAACACAGTGAAAAGTGGATCATTTGGATTCACAACCCTCCAAAGATAATTAATAATGATTCTATTTTAATTTCTTTGACAAAGACATCTACCTGCGCAGTGAAACAGTGAAAACTTTTGTTGAAAACGTCTGCAACATAATAATGCATTTAAGGCTCCAAGCTACCGGACTTTAAACTTGTTAGTTGCCGTCCAAGAGAATCTTTACCAGTGCTGACACCTGGTGGGCTTACTCTGCCATGACATAACAGTAAACAGGAAGATGCGAGTCAGTCATCCATACGTCTCATAGTTTGCACTGAAAAGTGCACACATTGTGTCAGTTGTATACACTCCTTTACCGAGGTCACAGTTTAACAGTTGCTTTCATTTCTGTTTTCATGTTTTGGTCTTTCCTCATCTGTCCTGTACCTCGTCGTCCTTGCTGTCCTCTCTCTCTCTGAGTCCCTTCACCCGCTGTCCCCTCTTGCTGCACAGCTGCCTCACACTCACTGACTCTCTCTCTCTCATCCCCATCCATCATCACTGAATAAATCTTCTTACTGGACCTTTGCCAAGATTACACTCTTTAGGAACATCACTTCCAAACAATTATGCACAGGTGACAATTTGTATCAAGCCAGAGGGATGCATGGTTTTCACACAAGGATTTATAGCAAAATAAAACACACTCTGATAGTAAACTACATTGAGATCATTTTTTTCAACCAGATATCAGAAAATGTTTTAAATTCTGAATCCACAAATGCAAATGTGGATGATTATTTCAATATTTGTTTTCTTCTCCTCCAGCCAGGAACAAGTGGCGCCCCTCAGACCCCCAGATCATCTCAGAAGGCCTGTACGCCATCGCCGTGGTGCTGAGCTTCTCCCGCATCGCCTACATCCTGCCGGCAAACGAGAGCTTCGGCCCATTGCAGATTTCACTGGGGCGCACAGTCAAAGATATCTTCAAGTTCATGGTCATCTTCATCATGGTGTTTGTGGCCTTCATGATTGGCATGTTCAACCTGTACTCGTACTACCTGGGAGCCAAGTACAATCCTGCATTCACCACGTGAGTAGTGCTCAGCTAAGACAGCGACTGTGATCGGATGGCGCTTAAGTTTAATTTAAACATATATGATTTGGCTCCCATCCAATTTGAGACGAGGCCACAGAACATGGTCAAATTTCCTCCTTGATGAGATTGTTTGCCGGGTTAATCAAATCCACAGTCCTTCAGTTGCAGAGACCGACCATCAATCTGCAGGGTCAATCAGGCTATTTGGTTTTGGTTAAATAAGCAGGATGTGGAATTGGTACACTCACCCCCTAAAATCTTCAACACTGGGGATTTTTGGTTTTACTTTTAACAAAGTTATGGGTAGGAAAATGTTTTTTTTCCCAGACACTGTTTTTTGTTCACTTTAAAGTAAAAGAGAAATCTACTCTGCAGATCGCCATCAAAAGGTCCATTTTTTACTATAAAATAGTAAATAGAAGTAAAAAGGAAATGACCAGTGTTAGGGACAGGTGTCAATTGACTATTCTGTCTGAGCTCTGGGAAAATGCATCAATATTGTCATATGTCATTCAGTTAATGATGAGCCAAAACATCCATTGGCCTATTGAGTTTGTCAATATGGATGTGAGAGTAAATTGGGAGCAAGTTTCTTGTCTGTGTCTCAAAGTTTTTTGATTCCAGCCCAAAGTATTTGGTAAAGTTTCTTTGAGGCACAATAACTTTCCCTGTAACAAGCCAGGGTACACGCAGTGGATCGTATTGACCATCTGTGATCAGTGATGCATGATTTAACACACCACCACAGTGGTTGGCAGTAATAATAATACAGTTCCTTTTTTAAAGGCACTTAACAGGGTAAAGACAAAAACATTGACAGCAAAAAATACAAGCAAGGCAGAGACATGACGTGATAACAGTAAGAATCAAAACAAAAGCATACAAACTACAATCAGATGTTACAAGCTAATTTAAATAAATGAATTTCAATGCACCAAATGTCACAAGTTGTCCACACTGGGGACTTTGGTCAAAGGAAAGCGGACAACTGCGACGGCAACAATTAAGCCGTGTGCAAGCAGCATTTATCAGGCAGGTCCCCACACAATTAAAAGCAGCCATGTGAGAGAAATGCTAAGTTACATTTTTTAAAAGCTCAGAATCATCCAGCCTATTTCAGATGTAGACTTCAATCAGGACTAAAAATAGTTTTCCATTTTGTCTTAAGTCTATTTTCTAAATCCACATCCATGTATATATCATTTCTTTCTCTACTTAATGGTTATGAAACAATCTCTTTGTGGCACAACAGCTCTGTTATGAGTGTCTGAGTTAGACAAGTCAAGTGTGTCAGACTATTATCGTATTTGATAATTGAAAATCCTCCAACCAAAAAGGGATGGTAACCACCCTAAGTACTCTAATTACACTTAACCTGCCAAAGCGCTGCATTTAACTTCATTGGGAGCATCCATTACAAATGGGCAATTAACTGAGTCAATTTGCACTTAGAGGCTGCAGTGCATACAACCAGGCCTGCAATACCCTGAGTCTGTTCTTTCAACAACCAGAAAATATAAGTTTATTTTTTTAATTTTAGTGTAGAATTCTTACCGACAAGTTATGTATCAACCTGCTTGTAAAGCAATCAATCAAGTCCTGCAACATTTCATTCTGAATATTAATGCAGCTGCCACTTTCTTTATTTTAGCATATCTACTTGCATCACTCATCAGCGGCAAGGAGGTCGTTGTCTTATATTTGTAGAAATCAGATCACAGAAATAAAAAAATATATATTTATGCTTAAACCAATAGTATTGCATTATTAGTATTAAGTATGGCATTGCGAGTGGGTGTGTAATTACATCAGTGGAAAAGTCCATGTTATTGTAGTTTATAATCTGGTATCAAGGCTCACACTTGTTATCAACATGTTACGGTACCTTAGTCGGTTACTTCCTGAGTAATCCTAACAGGTTAGAAAACCAACCTGCACATTTAGTGGAGTCTGATGTTTATGCTCTTGTGCAAAATTAACCTGACAGTTTTTTCATATCAGTTGAGAAACACACAGGGTGACTTGAATTCGTGCCATCGATACTTCATTAACAGGCTTCACAACCATGAAAAACTGCTCCCAGATGTTCCTCCATCTCCTCATTTTGCATAAACCGCATACTGTTTGCCGTGCTGGTTTGGAGTACTCCCAGTCGCACCACTCAGTAGTTGGATGCACCACAGTTTGCTGGCATGAAGGCTAAGACCTGCCAATTCAGATTTGTTTACCTGCCCCTTTGTATTGGGAGAATTAGATCAGATAAAGTCAGTGACCTCTAGGAGCGTCGCCACCATTTGGTTGTTGAGTTGATTGTGATTCAGTTTTTCTGGATGACTTCGCCGTGCCACACAGCTTGCCAATCCATCCGTCTGTTATCAGGTTATGCACCTGTCTGTCCTCCTGCATGCACTTACGTTCACATGTGCACTTGATACAGATGCATTTCTCTTACATCTACACACACTTGCATTGCGTGATCAGTTCAGCTAATGCAACCAAATGTTACACACCTACAGTTCAACATAAACATATAGAAGTGTCAGGTGCAGTAACACCACACACCCTTTGATGTTGTATTTATGCAGGCTCAGCCGTTTTATCTAAACGCACCAGTGTCACACCTCAGAGTCTCACAGGCTGCGCTCTGCTTGGCTGCCCACATGGAGCGAAAGATCCAGGCAACGCGTCAGCCGGCAGACGGAGTTCCCCTCTGGAAAAAAGTGGAAGTAGAGACTAATGCAGTTCAAATGGACTGTGAGAAAGATTTTGGTCACAATCCGTGAGTGAGAAATAATGAAGTCTTCTCAGAAAGGAAAGCATAGGAACAGAACCGGCCCCACGCTTTACATGTGAAGGTGTCCTCGTCATCGCCATTTCATAATCTGGCTCCGCTTATTGTTAGCTCATCTCTTACCACTCTGCTTTAGAGATCAGTATCGAGGCTGATTAGAAAAATCATCACTCATCTTAAAACTTCTGCCTGTTTAAGCAAGAGATTGACCACTTCCTTTCCAGTTGTCTACTCTGGCACTGCGAGCTGTGTAGAAAGGGTTTTAGGATGATAGAAACGGCCTTACATTCTGTTGTTGTTGTTGTTGTTGTTATCAGTGTTGCCACTAGGGGTCAGGCTGGCTTCAACCGGCCTGGACTGAAATAAGCAAGGAGAGGGTACAAAATTTTTTCTCTCTGAATCTGCTCGTCCCCAATTATTATATTTGTTTATAAGTGAAGCCTTTTTTGTCACTGTCTTACTCAATTAAATTCAGATATATGACTGCATGTGATTGGAATGACTGTAATTAATAGTCTAGTGTGCAAACAACGCACCGTCCATCTCTTGTCTCTCTGTTACAGATGAGAACATGGTGCGAGTGTGTCTACTTGTGCTCGTGTGAGGGGAAGGAAGGTGGGGTGCTGTGGCGGATCTCCTTCCCTCTCAGACACACACACATAGACTCACTCCTGCATAAGCTAAAACTCACACAATAAAGTAAATATGCATGCACAGTGGGATATAATGAAGATTGAGCTTTAATAGCCAAACATATTCAGTCCACATGGGCGTGAAAAGAAAGGCTATCTGACTCGCAGACACGCTTTTTCTTGCCCACACATATAAATATACTGTAGCAGTGACGCACAAAAAGGGCACAAACATACACTCACATTCACACATCACACTTCACACTCAATGTTTGTTTTTGCATATCTGCTATAAAAGACTGGGCACACAAACATTTATATACAGATTAATTCACACACACACACACACACCTATCAGGATTCAGATTTGGACAGCGGTCGTGGAGCAGTGGACCTGTCTCTTTGTTCTAGTCAACCATGTGTGACACCACTGCACACGAAGACGGAGCGGGGAGGTGGAGGAGAAGAGGAGAGGTGAATGAAATGGCAAAAGCGTTTTGAAATGATGGCAGTTTAGAGAAATAGAAAAAGACACAATGGGGTGTCAAGGAACAGTGAAACAAATCAAAATAATGATTGTACTGACGCGAAAGTGAAAACGGTGGAGGAACTACTGGATAAGTCTTGGGGACAGCGGAAAGAAAAGATGTGCGAGGGTGCACGGACAGAAGAGGGAGAAAGGATGAGAGAAGGTCAAGAAGACTCACCCCAGATTTAAGAAGTGTTGCAAGGAACTATTTGAATAGATGGGAAGAAATAATGAAATAATTACTAAATACTTTTTTTAGCTGTTCTTTTTTCTCCAAGCCGTTCGTTATCAGTACTATTCACAAAACTGCTCTTTATATACCACAGTTTGAGTCTTTGAGTTTCTTCCTCTTTTTTCTTTGTCAGTGCTGCTTGAGAGGAGGCTTATATCTTAAAGCAAAGAACAAAAGCATGTAATGCAATGTAAATGGAGACAGACAGACAGAGAGAGAGAGGGTGGGCCGAGGCACGAGAGGGTCGGGGTGGGCAAACGGGAGGATGTATTAGCTCTGGAGGCGAGGTGTATGAATTCCTTGAGTTGAGAGCAGGAAGATCACACATGGTAATGGAAACTGTTCAATAATGATAACTAGGCCGTCACATGAAGGATTAATTAACCATGAAGACAATGATTAATCGTAGTAGCTTTTGAAACAGTAGGTCCTTGAAACAAGCTTTTATTGTCTCCTAACCAATGTTTGTTCCATGAATACACTTTTAATCTTTACAGCTAATTCCCCACTAAATGAGTCTTACATACATGATCATTTACTAAACGGCTGACCGTGAAGTTAGACTTCCAGCCCGCCAAAAAAAACATCTATAATAGTAGAAACCCATCTAAAATAAACGGCTATTGTAATAAGTAACGTTTGTAGTTTAGTGTATGTTTCAGTTTTTAGTGGAAAGTGGAAGTAATAATAACATTGTAATTAACTTTGCTGGGCTCGCTGTAATGTAAACCTCCCCAAATCCTTGTGTCGCGCTCCCTGCTCGGGTCAGGCAACGTAAACAAAACAAACGGCAGGGAGTAAGGAAACTAGCAGACGACAGCGGATAGGGCAAACAATAATCAGGAATGTATTATTCTTAAATTAAATCACAAAAGAAATCAAAAGTTGCAAAGAAAGACAAAACAAGCCTTCAGAAGGAGGCCATAACGCATCTCTCAGTGCACGAGCCCCCTGGGTGATCATCAATAAGCCTTTTAAAGGGGCCGGCACTGATCACGCACCCAATCGGGATGGACCATCAATTAAGCCTTCTGCTGGGCAAAGTAAACACATATCACCAGCAATGGTCAGGGACGTAACACCTTGCCTTTTTGGTTTTGTAAAGGCTAATTAAGAAAATTAACATTTTATTTCTCTTTTTCAGGGTAGTGTTTTGGTCTGTAAGCTTCACAGTGCCTCACAGTGTGCAAATCTCCTTTTTTCCCCTGCAGTTAAAAAAAAACCTTCTTGCACCTCGGTATCTTTGCCTACATGTGTGCATAGTTGAAGAAACCACCCTGCAGACTCAGCGAGTATCGCCTTACTCCAGCCTCATGTGGAGAAACGCTCGGCGGGTTTCTGTAGCTAAACTATTGCTGTTCTGTAAAGGAGTTTTAACGGTACACAAAAAAATAACCAAATATAAAATCAGCCAAATACAATGGTTATTGCTGCTTTTCTTTTTAAAAATGTAAATTGTTTAATCCTATAATAATGTATATCATTTCCTTGGAAAGAGGAAGACAACAGAGAGACAGTCAGCAAGAAAGCAGGCCAATTTCAAAAAAGTCAATGTTGCGTTTGTTCCGGTATCGAAACAGTCTCTAATTGCTGTTCTTGTGGTGGCGTTTACCTCCCCGCTTAACCAGATTTCTCTCACTGGTGGCCTGAAGACACACACAAAAACCGCATCCTTTTGCGTTCCTCATTTAAATGTGTAAATATGCACGCACACAGAAACCGACACACACGACACATGAGACAAACGCATCAGCATTTGTTCCTCCGGTTTCTTTTCCCCCTCTCTCTTTTTTCCCTTCTATCAACAAGATAGGCAGGCAGGAAAGTCAGCACATCTGGAGCAGCATTCGTTCATTAAAACCAAGCCCCTGCTGTCGCCATGGTGACGGCTCCTCTGGCGTGACAGATCAGAAGTTGCAAACTCAATGCGAGTGTGTCTAAAACTCAATTTAATAGTTAAAGATGCTTCGCCTTTAGCTGCCTGGCCGACTGACTGCTTGCCTGTCTGCAGGAGAGGAGGGGAGAGAGGAGCAAATCTAGAAGGATACATTTAATATCTTGCTAACGGAAGAGGGGCATTTACATGTTCATTCATCTAATGGGAGAATGTGGCTGCAAATAAATAGAAGAGAGAGGGGGAATAAAAGGTGTAACCCATACAAATAGCTTGAGGGACAGAAATGACTGAAAGCTCTTGGGATGAAAGAGAGAGAGGGAGGGAGAGGGGGGGGGGGGGGCTCTGGAAGAAGAAATGGCATGGGAGTGTAAAGAGAATATGGGCAAGAGAGATGAACGAGAGGCAGAGATAATAGCGAGAGAGAGAGAGAGAGAGAGAGAGAGAGAGAGGAAACGTGGGCCTGAATTTGTGCCTGTCTGGGATTTGGATTTGGGGGCGACTCACAGTCCCCCGCACACACAGAGGCACACAACGCTGTGTACTGTGCCTGAGTGTATATATGTGTGTAGTAGGCAGAGAAGGAGTGGTAGCTTTACTGTCTTGTGTCCTCCAGTGTGTCTTTGTGTGTGTCCTTGTCGTGGGTGTATTTATCCGTCGTGCCGATCGGGAGCTGTCACTCTTGATATCAGATAATAAGACACTGTCCATCTCTGTCTCCAGATACCCACTTGTCCCCGCTGATTCCCCGCCTGTGGTACAATGATGTTATAACACAAACACGCACAAGTTTGAAATCAGATTAACTCACGTGGAAAAAAGGCTCCCATTACCCAGAGCATATGTCAGTCACTGGTCATGTGATAATACACCCATGAGCAGTGTCACAGCTGACATTAGCAAAAGACCAATTCCAATTTCTTAATGTTTTTGATCGGATTTTCCATGATTGCGCTTCTTCCCGGAGAGGCGTCTTACGCAGATTTCGGTGAATCAAATAACCGCCGCCAACACGCCGGCTGCTCGTGCGTCAGCTTTGTCCAGCAGGGACAGAGACCCCCTCCCCTCATATATACATATATACTCGCATGATTCATTTGCAGAAACCAATGTCACCGTTTGCAGTCACGCATGATGTGTTCCCCCGCTGGGAGGACGGGTTTACCTCCGGTAGCACTTAGAATGCTGTACAGTTTTAGAACTTTGTATTAAACCACCTGACGGCCCAAACAGACAAAGTGGGTGTATAAATAGCCACCGCGTTGTCAGTGTGTACTTCTAATTGTGTGTGTGTGTGCGCGGGCGTCTGGGAAAATGGCTGGTTTATTTGCACATTAATGTTTCCTGGAACAAAGCCCTTCATCATTATCTACACTCACATTTTTTGTGGTCAGGGGACATAAAAATGTAAATTGAGAGAGCATTTCACTCGGGGAGGAAGGAGAGCTGGGAGACGGAATCATTTGATCAGACGCATAATTGGGATATAACGTTTTAGAGACCAGATTACATTTGCCTTTTTCATTTTGTTTCATTTTTCGAAGCCCCAGGCCGGCATTTTTATCTTGTAAGAGAGGCTCCAGATAAATGATGAGGCCTTATTTAAAGAGAGAAGCCTCAAGATAACAGTTTTTCAAGGCAAGGCAACCAAAATCACCTTCCTCAGTCTCGCTTGATTGCACGATAGGCAATCACGTGTGTGCTGTGAATAGTAAGTGAAAAGATGGTATTGTTGATGTCTTCCATTGGTCACTGATAGTGTCGCGTTATCACTTCTTGGTCTGATGCCACAACGACTGTTAACACTTTTGAGGATGTTTCTGTTTATACGTGACTCAAAAGCCCGATGTCCCTGGAATTTGCAGTCACGTTGAAAGAGAGAGACCTAATCCTAAAAATAGTTCCAGGTAGCGTCAACCTGTTTAAATGGCTCTTTGTCTTCTTACCTTTGGGCACTGCACATTTTTCTGGTCAGAAACAGATTCATTAGTCCTGTTTAAACACTTTTGTTGGAGAAGTTTAGTTTAAGTGCACAAGTGCCTTGTCGCACTGATTGTTTCAGTTCCTGTACGTGTTTCGATTGATTAACCATTATTTTATGTGAATTTATCTTATTTTGGTAATGTGACTCGTGTCCCAACAGTGAGAAAAGCACAGGTCCCGGCCCTTTTTTTGTGTCACGGTGTGGTTTTATTTCCTGTCTTATTTTGTAGTTTCTGCTTCTTGTCTCCCTGGGTAACTTCACTTCCTGCCTTGTCCTGTCATCCCCTGTGATTGTCGGATTGTTTCCACCTGTGTCCAATCCATTGCACCGCCCTGGTGTATTTAAGCTGTGTGTCTCCTGTCACTTGTCGCGTCATTGTATTGGATGTTCCATGGTCCTGTCTGCGTTCTTGCTCCTTGGCCTTGTTTGGAATCTTTGACGATTAAAGTCGCTTTTGTTGCTCGAACTCTGCATTTGAGTCCTGCCTTCCCCGCATCCCTGACATTTTGTTTGGTGGCAGTATATATGAGTGCAAACCCGGTTTGTTGGCAAACTATCGGTAGAAAATAATTGTTTGTTTAGCTTTGGCAAGCACTGGTGTGTAGTGCACCTGTGTGCGAAACCGCCAGCAACTGTGACTTTAGAACCACTGCAGTGCATAGATGCACCTCGCTCACTCCCAAAGTGTCACGCTATCTGCCTGAAAGGTCCGAGCTGAAGCACCCGGAGGAGTCTCAGTCCCATGTGTGCGTGAGCTGAGCCTCGACTGTGCCGCCGCCAAGCTCTCTGCTTGATTTCAAGTTGGAAGAGGCCCACAGCCTCCGACCAGGAGCCGGAACGTCTTCTCTCCCCACAGCCTCATTGCACCTGGAGCCCCTGCGGCAATTCAACGAGGCAGCTCCACCTCTCTGTCATCTCAATCCCATTGTTGCCACTCACTCACCCAGATTAACTACCCGACTGCCAATGGTGACAGGTCCTGCAGCCTTACCGTGTGTCAGTGTCAGAGAATGATCCCTCAAGCTGAAAAGTTTTGTGCCTGTGGAAGTCCAGTGGAAAGGAAACTTTCGGTATTTATTTTCAACACAAGACTACAGGCTGAACCGATGCTCAAATGCTAAAGTCCCTTTTCCCATTTCCAGTTTTTTTTCCATTTTGACAAAAATCAGACCTGCGTTTGCTTGTTTGTGTGAGTGAGTCTAGGTGTGTATTTGTATGTTTGTGAGTACGATAATGGGATGATGTGTTCAAATTGGACATGAATAATCAGTTGTTCAATCCATGCCACGTTATAAAGCCCACAACATTAAAATGCATTTGTTGTTTCTATGTGCATGTGTTAGAGTGAGACGATGCTCTTTTGGGTGCGTGTCCACTTGTACTTTTTTCTCACTGCCACATCTTGTCTCTTTCGTTACAGGGTGGAGGAGAGTTTTAAGACCCTTTTCTGGTCGATCTTTGGGCTGTCTGAAGTGATCTCCGTGGTGCTGAAGTACGACCATAAATTCATAGAGAACATTGGCTACGTGCTGTACGGAGTCTATAATGTCACGATGGTGGTCGTCCTCCTCAACATGCTCATTGCCATGATCAACAGCTCGTACCAGGAGATAGAGGTAAATATCACATGGTCAGTCAATAATGAAGGTTATAATACTGCCAACTACTACTAATAAGTATTCTATGTCTGATCACATCTGAGGCTGCGGGAGAAGTTGAGAAAGAAAACATTCAATACAATGGTTCAAAGGGAGACTCGGCGGCGGGCCCATCTCCCACTGTGTCTGCAACGACCCCTGCTGTAATGTTTGATTGAGTGAACTCAGCCCCAAAATTCTTCAACCCCTCCCCCCCTTGTAGACCAAAAGCGTAGCTCGCACCTGAGGTGCTCTCACGTGTTCACTGTTATTGACGCAGCTGTCTGCACTGGCGCTGTGCAGCTAAACTAGACTCTGAAGCCTCTGGTGAGGAGAGCGACTGAGCCAGCGTCACCGGTTAATACCAGCTGTAGTTGTTATATACAGAATAATTATATCAGCTTTAAGTCTGTGAGATTAGCCGTGGATCCGCATAAAACACAAGCCAGCAACCGATTACATAATCTCCTCGTAAAATGAAAAATAAAGTAAAAAGTAACTGGTTTTCTTCTCTGAAGTTTCTACAATCTAAGCCTTAGATTGTAGAAACTTAGATTCCAAGGGGTTTTGTAAGGCTTCAGAAACCGAGCTTATTTCAAAGCGCACTCTGCCTCCGTCCTTCCGTCCGTCTGTGCAGGAGGACGCCGACGTAGAGTGGAAGTTTGCCCGAGCCAAGCTGTGGCTCTCCTACTTTGACGAGGGCCGCACCCTGCCCGCCCCCTTTAACATGGTTCCCAGCCCAAAGTCCTTCTACTACCTGGTGCTCCGCATCAAGTCCTGTCTGATACGCCTGTGCAAGGCCAACAGCCGTCACCATAACAACGAGCTGGAGCTGGGCATGCTCAACTCACAGGCCAAGGTCAGTGCGTTGAGCAAACAATATTTTGTTATTTCTCTGCATAGAAGAACCAACAAAGGGATGAAATGATTACTGATTATTGGGATTTTTTATGTTAAAGTAGCTACTAAATGTGTGCCTTCATTTAAGCATCGTTATCCCTTCTAAGTGCTCTGATTTAATTATCCCCACATTTTACAGAAACTCTGAGACCCGATAATTACAAGGTTAATTACTGAGGACATGTAAATGGATTTTCATTATAAAGGGACAATTTTAACAGAAATATTAATCAGCTCATGGCTTTTGCTATTAAGCTCTGTTGTAGTCGAATCCAGGTCAAAAGTTTTGTTCATTTGAAAAACAAACTCAAGGACAGTCCATCCAAATGAAATCCCTGTAATCAAAATAAACTATTGCATCAAGACAATAGCATAAAGGCCATCTAACACAGAAGCAATCATAGCGCTGGCCCTGTTTGCGGGCATTACCTGCCTCAGGTGGCTCAAACCAGCGCCTCGTAAAAGCTATTAGTCAGGCCTGCCTCTCCTCAAATGCCCGGGCAGGTCTGGGAACAAGATAAGCTACACCTCGCTGCCCCTGTGAGCTCCTAAAGTTCTCCGCAGCTTTGACGGTTTAACTGCAGAGCAGAGCAGGTTCAGCAATCAATCAATAGTTAAACCCACACGCAACCACAGTGAATGTCAAGTGAGATCTGGAGAAGACGGCGTGATCCTCCCATTCTTTTGGTTCACGTTTCATGCCAAAAGCAAAGAGATTGAATGTCTGTTAACATCAGGCCATCAAAGCAAGTTATTTAATATGAAGTAGATGTTTTATCGTTTCATGCTTAAATAGGTGTAGTCCTTTTATTTTGACACCTGTGATGAAGCAGGAAGTGCAAAATAGGAACCAGGAAGTTGAGAGCTGTAAACCGCAGAGAGCATAATCGCAGCTGTGTGGCATCCCATTTATAATCCACGTGAATCCTTCGTCTGTATTCCTCAGAAAGTAATGGCTTTTCACTCAACGTTGCCAAGATGGCGTAATTTGTATGAAGAAATTAAAAGGAGCGAGCAAGCTCACATCGCTGGCTCTTGAAAAGGAGTTTGGCTGGCTGTTTGTTTGTTAACACTTTGGAAGTGAAATGCATAGCGAGAACAGTACAATGCCTCCCTTAATGGTTTCTTTTCTCAGTGATGATTGGTTCTGTTAGTAGGCCGCATGCTGTGGGTTAGAGTGTTGTATCATGAACTTCAGCAATATTTTCTTGCCCATTTGAGCTTTTATTCTTAAGGAAAAGCTCAAATGGGCATCCATCTATCAACTTTCTTGTGCGTATTCTGAAGTTATGCAGGTTTTTCTAACATCCCTCTTGCCAGCCACACTGTCCAGGTCATCCCGGGGAAACCCGAGGCGTTCCCAGGCAAGATGAGATGTATTCTCGGTCAAGTGTTTTCGGTTGGACCTCTGGTTGTCTTACCTGCGAGATGTACACAAAAAAAAAATCTGAAGGGAGCGTCCAGGAGATCCAGATCAGAGGCCCGAAGCACCTCAGCTGGCAATTTTCAATGTGAAGGAAAGGCACATGAAAAATGCATGTTATTTATTTGTATGTACGTTCTTAAAAGCTCAACGCCTCCGTAGGGTTGGTGCATATTCAGCAGAAGTTAGTTGCGTCCAGTCTACAGGGCAAGGTCGTGGACTTAGAGGAAACTTAGAACTGAGTTGATAGAGATTCACAGTGGAGAACTGATAATGTTAATTTCTGTTGTGTCGCGGACTCTCGGACGGAATCTCTCAGCAATGATCAGAGGTTTGGGAGAATAATGTGCTTTCAAAGTTCCCACTATTTCCTCATAGCTTCTGTCACCGGGCTTCTCCGGTGTTACTTGGCTGCGCAGTAGATTAAACGTTTTTCCTCCCATGACAGTCAAAAACGTTGGCACAATCACCTCCGACTTGATGCTATTAGCTAACACAAAGTACTCAAAACGTCTTCTCCGCGTCTTCGTGCCGCGCAGAAAAGAAAAAAAAAATATCAAACTGAGACTTTTCACAGAGAATAATACGTGTGAGAACATCCCATTCTCGTCGCCAGTTTTGTTGTGTCGCGGACTCGACAAACACGTCAAAAGGATCGGACATGAGACTCGATAGAAAAGTAATGCATGTACTTTTAATGGACGTTGCGTGACACAAACAAATACCCCGCATCCAGTGCCGGTTCCCTCTTTTATATGGATGCCCCGTAGGGACAAACTTAAGATCAATACACAACAATTTCCCTTCTCTTTGAAGACATCTGTCAGCACCTTCTTTTCATCGTTGTTTTGTTCTGCCATTGTTGCCTCCACCAGCACCCACAAATACTTTTATTATCGAAGATCCCTCAACCCTGAAATGTGACGTTAACACTGGACTGTTGTTCCTATCTCACTATTCAAACAGGATGAACGCCTCAGGACTTATCCACGCCCGGGAGAAGAGTTCATCCCCAGAAAACCGAGAGAACACCCGACCAGATACCAGGTAAGACACGGGAGTCGAGGATAGGTGGAGCGAAGATGACGTCGAGCACCGAAGAATCTCAGAAAGTTTTTAATCAAACGTAAAAAAAAAACGTCAGTGCCTGGAGGGTGATACAGGAAGAGAGCTGGAGAAAATGCATGGGTAGAAAGAGGTAAGAAGGAGTGAGGTATGGAGATGAGCTGGAGACACTTTTTTGTATTGTATTGTATGAAAGGGCATCGACTGAAAAGGAAGCGGGATTGAACGAGTGATTGCAAGTGAAGGAGCGAGAAAAGGAAGGACTAAAAGAGGGAGAGAGACACTGAGCAGAGTCTGAAAATGCCTCTAATGAGCTGTTTGACGGAGATGGAAGGCAGACTCTCCGTAAATGAGCTCAAAGTATCACGCGGAGAAAGGGAATGCTCTCCTCCTGAGTCTGCCCATCACCTTTTCCCCAAAGGGGATCCTAATGGCCTTCACAAGTCCATTGCTATTTTCTCCCAATCCTCGCGGATTGTGTGGGTTCTCTCGCATAAGGCAGGCCTGTAGATGTCAGTTGATAAGACACTTGTACGTGTGGTGAGAGGTAAACACTCAGGCAGAGTAGCTACAGGCAGAGATCACCTTTTCTCTAATTAATCTCTTTTCCTCTCCGTCTCTTAGAATATCATGAAACGCCTGACTAAGAGGTACGTGCTGAAGGCCCAAGTGGACAGAGAGAGCGACGAAGTCAATGAAGGTACAAACGTCCCCTTCACACTCTCATTGCATCATTATTTGCACAGTGCATGTGAGCTGAAGTCCATAAAATGAGGTTTGTATATTATTGCATCTGCTCCATGACTGCAAGTACTCACACGTGTCAGTTGTAGCCCAGTTTACGACGTGCAGATCGGGGCTTACCCGCATGCGTCTGCATTTGCTCGTGTTCACATTCCCTGACTGTCCGTGGGTGACTCTGTCGTAGGTGAGCTGAAGGAGATCAAACAAGACATTTCCAGCCTCCGTTATGAGCTCCTGGAGGAGAAGTCCGATGCCGCCGGAGAGCTGGGTCTACTCATCCAACAACTTGGCGACAAGTTTGGCAAGACCACCGTGAGACACTGACAGGACTCGCAAGAAGGAGCGAGAGGGGAGGGAGGAGGGGGGAGGAAGATGTGAAAGAGGGTGAACACGGGAGGAGGCGGAGGCAGACAGCAGTGCGAGGGGGGAAAGGGAGGCAGGATGTTTATAAGATATACAGACAAGAAAGTGGAGGGAAAGCGGGAGAGAAATAAACTTTTTGAGAAGCGGGTTTCGTATTACGCAATGGTCCAACTAAGGAGGAATGTGCCAAGAACATATCCGCGACAGCACCAGAGCATGAGGTTGACGGTTCAGAGGTGAAGCAAACTCAGTTGAAGGGGTTTATGTTGGCGTTCCAGTTCTAATAAAATGGCGACGTCTTCAGGGGGTTGAAAGATTTGCTTCTATGTCTTCACTTTGTTGGGACGCCTGTCGAGATACTGTGCTCTCCTCGGCGCACTAGGCTATCTAATTAATGCATTTCCATCCATGATGCACAACTTGATCAGGGGTCAGACGATTCAGGAAAAGGAAACCGTGTAGGACTTATCCACTCATTTGAAAGTCATTAAAGCTCTCTCCTAAAAGTCAGCCAGTGACTTTTGTATATGCACACAGCACACGGTGTGCAGTAAGGCCTTTAGTACCTCGTCAACTGTCTCAATTATTTTATGTTAGTAGAAATCGACTTCGTAGAGTTCCAAAAAAGGGCAAAAGTGTCGATGTCATTACAGTAAGTAGTTTACCTCAGTCAGAATAATCTAAATAAAAAGTACTAAATAAGGATTGGATCATTAATGAGTAGCAAATACATGATGGAAAGACAGGATACGTCTCCCACTTTGAAAGTCCAGGTCTCATGTACACTGGACCTTTAAGACAAAAAATTGGACAGGTTTAGATAATCGTTCGTGGGTGTTCTCCTTTTCGTTGGGCCTTTGCGGTTCAAAGTGTTTTCTAAAATGGTAGCAAAGACGTGACATGACCTTGGGAAGTTATGATTACAGCTTAAAAACGCAGGAGGTCAGTGATGATTATTAGCCCATAAAGGAAGACAAACTCTGTGAGTTCGCTTTAGGGCAACCACACATATGTGACACGAGAAAACGTGAGAGATACACAGATATGGAACAGTCGTGCAATCAATGGGTTATAAAACGCCTGAATTCTACTGCAGACGCCATGTGGAGTCATGTTATGTCAGACTTCACCAGAGCTTCATTGAGAAAAGTTTCTTTAACTAATAGAGAAAATGTGATCCAGTGATAATGGAGTTTAACAAACTGCTAATTCGGCCCACCAAAGTTTTAAGTGTGTTTTTATTGTAAAATGTAGAATCATATCTAAATACAAATACAATGCTAATACAATAGATTATTTTGATCGTCCATATTAACTGTCCGTCATGTAATTGCAGCCAATTTGGGATTTTGACAACGAAAAATGGCAACTTTCCCATTATTTCTGGTGCGTGTGTCCGGTCTCTAAACCGGTACAGCATCAAGATCGAGCAACTTGAAGGAGATGTCTCGGACTATTATATTTCTAGTGTGCATGCTTCAGTAGTTTCTCTAACGCTGTTTCTTACTCAATGGCCTGACATGTTTTCCCCACTGGGAAACGGCAGCAACCACAATGCAGGTCTCCAAATATATTGTGCTCATTTATACAGTTCATAAATGAGACGGTTTGGGTATTTTACATGCCATCGACAGATTGGATCGATGATTTGGCTCATAATGTTGTTGGCATAAGGAAAGATGCGCTCTTGTTAACACATTTAAAAGACTCGCACTGCAACTGGTTTGCGTGGGTGTCAGACCTTTTTCATCCTAAAATCATTAACTAGTACAGAGCTACTATGAAATAAGTTACTGCCATAACAAATGTATCTAAATATTTAATCACTTTGTTGTTATTAAAGCGTCTGAAGGTAAAAGTTAACTAGTAGGTGGAGTAAGCCCCTTGAACATTTTGTAGCATTGAAATAGAGTTGAATTAAATTTTCTATCATTAGACCTGAAATACAATTGAAAAGGTTAACTTATAAGAGACATATAGTGGGCGTGTTTTGATTTAGGTACACAAATTATTTCAGAATAATTTCAGTATAGTAGAGTGGGACTTGTTTATTTTTACTGTGAGTGAGAGTAAAAGAGCAGCCAATTATTTTCTGTGTGCAGACCCAGGCTATGAATGAGCAGACTCCCAGAGAAGGTTTATTGATTCCCCCTCCTTTAAACACAAAGTTTACTGAAATACTGTATTTTTCACGTGTTTAGAAGAAATATTGATTAATGCAAAATCTTCTACTGTGTATTGTTCTATTTTTGATCCTTGAATTAAAGACATTACGCTCTGAACAGGCTGTTTAATGACTGGATCGTTGTGTATGTTTTTGCCCATAAGTAGAGTTTGATTATATTCCATGAGTCTAAATATTCAGTGTTGGTCCCCATTAGTGGCACTCAGCTGATGGCAGGTACTGGAGCGGAACCAACAAGTAATTGGAGCATTACTCTGCACTCAAGCGATGGTATGCACAAACACACGCACACACACACACGCACACTCAGAACTAATGCCCAAATATTTAAGCAGTGGGATGACCCAAACTGCACTGCGTGTACGCTTCACACATTAAAACTATTTATAGTACTGCCGTTTTTAGTTGTCTTTTACCAATTGTTACAGGCATCTCTCAGTCCTGGTTTCATGCAAACACAACACACTCACTTTACAATAACAGTTGCACATTCAAAACGCCTTTTTTACATAAACCAGCATGTGCAGCATTTTTTTATTAGCCAATTTCACATATGGGATTTAAAAGATGCAACTGTTCTTATTTTAACAATCTGTGACAAAATCCAAAAAACAATACAAAATGTTTTTTTATCAGGGACGTGGAACAGTGCAAATGGCTCCAAGAAATAACTGAACAAAGGCTCTCAGAAGCTCAAACAATGTTCCTTTAAAACGAAACACACAGCCAGGCTGCCGGTACTCTACTTACACATGAACTGATCTCCATCTGATTACATGAGGTTACCGCGCTGCAGACTCAACAGTGGCATTAACTAAAGAGCCTTAAAAGCCCAAAGCAGGCCCTCTCCGATTGGGACATCTGTCTTCCTGTGAGTCTGTGCACGTGTGCTCCTCATGCACCTGTGTGTGTTGACCTCCCCGAGAGACTCCCCGAAAGCTGCCCTATGAAGCAGCACTGCAAACACTGCTTACTAACATATGTCCACAGATGTATCATCCCTCACTTACACCACACCATTTATTCACCACTCGGCCTGAATGGTTTCAGACTGTCCCTAAAAGACCTTTTTTTGTTCTATGTAAGGACAAAGAACGAATGTAAGTTGTGCATAAAGATGACCTCATGTGGTCATCTTTTAAGTTGTAGTTTGTTGGATGTGGTGGCTTCTAGCTTCAAGGTTGCAACCAATCACAACCTCTTCTGGGTGACAGAAGAGGTTTCTGAAGAGGAAATGTGAAAACATGAAAATGTTGGTGCTTTGTTGGACAGTTGGTGTTTATTTATTTCTCTCTCTGCTCCTATAGAAACATGGCGCCCGTGGAGATAAAAACAGCCCATTTCTTATTTCCTGTTTTGTATTTTTTGATAGTTGCCAAGCATATGCTTAAGGGAAAACTCTAAAATAACAATTACAGGCTTGAGTACACCCAGGAGAGCATCCTCTCTCTTCTCATCAAGTTGTTAAGTCTGGGTTATAATCTTGCTTGCCCTCCGTTTCCTCCACTCTTCCCATAAATCACCATTTGTGTACACCAGTAAGGCAGAATAAATGCCAAAACACTGTCTAAAAAAAGGAGAAAGAAAAACTAATTCAACCCATAAAATGCCATACAGCACACGTGAACAATAGCCGAGCATTTCTGGACTATCGCCACAGTAACAAAATCAGTCCGAGGGAGCTTTTGAAAACAGGAAATTATATTATCTGAACTCCTTCAGAACTCTCCTGCAGACTTTTGATAGGAGTTTGGGCCTTTGCTCAATAACACACTGGTGTGTGTGTCTGTTTGTGCTGAACATGTGTTTGCGTTCTGTCAGTTTTAATCACAGATAAAATCTTTTGGAAGTGTATTCTCCTTTGTGTGAAAGAGAATTGAGCGTGTATTTGCAACCACGGAACACTGTGTGTGTTTTAGACCAACCAAGTGGTGTCATTTGCAGACGCCCAATGCAAGGAATGGTTTCCAGCCGTCCCTCCATCTCTCCTCCTCTTTAACCTCCTTTTCATCTTGCCTGCCTCTCCATCCTTTTCGCCTCCTCCATCTGCCTCTCTCGGTTGCTGCATCTCCTGGCGGAGCAGTGAGCAATGTGGCCTTTTGCCTCTGAAAGACAGGGATTCCGGGGATTTGGAGAAGAGATTAGCCTCCCTCTCCAACACGCCTCCCGCCTACTGCCTGAATGCTCCCACCCCCCCAGGAGACAAACCAGTGCGCTGCTTCGCTGTTTATACAAACACAAACATACATGGCTAGAAGGTTCAACACGTACCCTGCACAAATTACACACTCACCTAGCCGTGAATACTCACATATGCATGCACGCTCATACACCAGGCTGTCTGTGAAACACTTACATTCAAATGGTGAATGGTAAGTTGTTGCACTAAAACCAATTAAAACTTGTGGTAACATAATAATGGATGCATTGACACTTAAAGTTCAAGTCTTACTGTGGCTCTTAACATGTCACATTTGCACACACACACACACACACACACACACACACACACACACACACAGATAGAGCTCCTATCACAAGGCATTAATCACGCCCTTGAGTCTTCTCTCTCTCATCACAGTATCTCCTTTGATTGAAGCTGTGTGGAGAGGAACTAATCAGGAGATTTCTAGAGCATAAAGCTGAAGCCGTCTTACAATCAAAGCCATGCCGAACTGATTATCAGCCACTTTTGTCATACTCTTAAGAATATCATCTAGCATGCTCCAAACCATCTTTCACCTCTCAAAACGACAGCCTGTAAAGAAATCAAAATTCCACCGTGCTGAGACATTCCTGCGTGCCCGTCATTGGCGGAAGGCCAATATCTAATTTCTGGAGCAGTCGGAGGGCTGATAAAGGACGACCGGGTGGGCTCTCAGAAGAAAAGACTGTACACTCGTAGAGTGTAAACTAATTTGTCAAAAGCCGCAGCACACTGGTTCAAGATGGACGATGAGATCAATATGACAACTCGCTGACAAGCCCTCCAGGTGGCTCGACTTGGCCTTTATTTCGGCGCTGAGGAAGGAGAGAGCAGGCAGCCACGAGTGAACCCACGATCCTCAAGTGGAGATAGATGTGTCATGTGCGCATCCATCTCTAACCAAGGATATAGAAATATAAACCTGTATTATCATCATCATCACTTTCATTGCACTGGGAAAAAAAGTCATTTATTGGTGTCAGAGAATAGTTTCTACTCTCATGAGGCAATGAGAGCAGGTTTGAGACAATGAATATTGTGCATTATGGGGTGGGAGTAATTTACAGCTTGATGCAGATTGTTGTAATCAAGCAGCACACAGTGTTTGACCTGCTGTTTAACCTTGTCCAAGGCCCAATTACATCCATTTGAATTTCTCCATTGATACGTGTCACTGATTTAGGCTGAATCAGAATCGGTGGGTCGATTTTTTACAACTTTACAGTTGTATTCTGCTTTTCAAATCTCCAACAGAGTAGCTACTTCTTCAGAGGCCACAACTGATTTAGTTAGTTTAAAGCATGATTGATCCTAAAACTCAACAGACAAATTATCTCCAAATAAGAAGAATTGATCTAAGCATTTCCTCTAAGGACATCGCAGCACCTCAACACAATGAATCTCAATAGAGAGCATAACATTTCAAATAGTCAGCTTAATCATGTGAAAGCACAGCAGATGCACTGATCAGCTAATTACACAATGGTTATCCACGCAGCCTGTTCAAAACACAGAATTAGACCGCGTACGTTTTCGGCGCATCACTCACTATATCATCGTCATATTCTGTACTTTTCAATTTTGTGTCACAGCATTCCTTAACTTCATCATCCTTGAAGTCATTTTCCATTACCGGTCAATGCGATGCACCGTCATCATTGTCATCCTCGGTGTTTACCCATCACATCCGCTTTTGGAATTTTCATCTCTGTGTCACCGAGAGCTGTGAATAATGGATATGATGTGCTGTACAGGAACTGCTACAACATTTACTGCATTCCGAACGCTCTCCCATTCACGCTGTGTGAGAGTGCGAGCGTGAAAGGAGAATGAGTGAGACGTGGAGAGGAAGTTATGTTTATAACGACCTCAGCGCTGCTGCTTGTCATATACAGCAACATTTCCCACCAGCTTGTTTATGTACCTACAACATAGTTTCCCTTTTATGGGCCAACCATAGCTGTTGCGCCAGCATTCATCTTCTGACTCTCTTTGCAAGTTTTTCCTTTATTCTGCTCTGTCTTCTGTTTGCTTTACCCCCCCCCCTCCCCTCACTGTCCCAACTGGCCGCTCTGTGTTTGTTTCTCCGTCTTTTCAATCTGCGACTATTTACTGCTCCGTCACTCTCTGTTTGTCTCCGTCTATATTATTTCCATGTTTTATTCTGCATCCTCACTCTGGTGTTGCTCGAATCACAGGTGGCCTTGACCTCCACGGTGCTCTTGACTATAAGCTCCTTCCGGTTTGTTTTGCTCCCCTGCTCATCCAGACTGGCTTCCCTGTGTCATCCAGTAATCTGCCTCTCCAACACTGCACACGTCCTGCGGTCCTCCTGTGGCTTCTTGGGTGAGTGTCTGCTGGACCAGAGGCCCTGCACATGCTCAAACCAGCGCCAATTTAGCCGGGGCAGCTCTTCCCTTCGCTGATCCTGAACACAACAAAGAAACAGAGAAAAATAGGATTGGCTTTTCTGCTCTTCTTATTATTTGTTTGGTTTTCTGCCCTGATCACATTCTGATACGCGCTGGTGTTCAGTGCTGGCTGATCCTGCTTGGTTTGAGAGGCCGGTTTGAGATCTGAGCCGCACGCCGCCAAATCAAATATTAAAGTGTACTTTATCCTACGCTACAGCAAAATAGAGTATAGAAAAGAAAATAGATTCAATCAAACCTAAATTTAAATACTTATTCTCCTTTATTTGTGGCAGCATACAGTATATCTGCTATAGGTTTCAATCAACTGTTCACCAAAATAAATGATTTGAATCCATGCAATGTGCATATTTGCTGCATATACCATTTTTAAATGTGAAGGTCTCTGTACGTATGTGTTTTGTTGGTTGCAAGACCGTTCCTGCTCCTTTTGAGTATGCGTCTGTAATTTTTACTTTGAGAGCAGGAAAAAGCCTTTAATTCCTCCCTGAGATGATGAGCAGCATTCGGTGTTCTGCCGAGATAATCAAGTGACTACATGTAGAGTGTCTGATTTCTGCCAAAGGGTGCGTTTTATGCTGCTGGCAGGCAGAAATCCTATTTTGCTGGTTGCCTTTTCCCATGGAGGTGAAAGAGGAGACTTTCAGGCTGGTTAGACGGTAAGAATTAACACAATTACAGAAAACGAGAGAGGAAGACATTTGCATTTTTTTAAAGGTTGACGATCGGTGATAGAGAAAAGGGAATTGTACTGAGGAAAGATATATAAAGCAGTCCTAGCTGCTTCTGTAGCCATTAGAGAACAAGACTCAGGCATGTGCTAGCTTGTGTAGGAGTGTGTTGTGTTAGTTTCAGTGTGTCAGCATGTGTTCTTTCCCTTTCACTGTCTGTCCCTTCTTATGTAAGTGTGCAGCTCTGTCTTAGTTTGTGTGTGTATATAAGATGGCTTGGGGTTAATGCATGCCAAACGTCCCCCGTGAGTCTGTTTGTGTGCACATAAGCAGGAGTTTGCACATCAGCGGTCTCGTAATCTGTCTCTCACTGGCTTTTTTCTGTTTTTGTCTGGAGAGCGTCTGGGAGTATAACAGTTATCAGATGCTACCGTATGTCTAAGTGTGGGTCTTTTCTCTTGCATCTGTCTTTTTAAGCAAGAGGTGATTAAGTGGAAGGTTTAGAAATATTCGTCATTGATCCTTTCAAAGCTTTGGTAGAATTGTTTTTTCTATGGGCCATTCTGCCAGCGGAGCCTCAAAATGCTTCAAAAGAATACTAGTTTTTTGTGACGAAAGAAATGAATAAACACAGTGGAATCAAGAAATCAAGTTGCCTCAAAGGGATTCGCACCAATGCCTGAGGAACTCACTGCTGTGAGTGCTAAGTACCATAGATTAAGATTGTGCGCTTCACTTCGAGCACACTTGACATGATATCATTTGAGGTGACTGAAACTGTAATTTGAAAAACTGCAGCAAAAGGCTTTTAAAGAAGACGTTCAAAGCATTGATCTTTGTTCCTCCTAGAAATAATGGAGGTCAAGAGTAATAATATTACAACCCCTGAGCAGTGCCACGTCTCGAGTCGACGGCGGGGAGGAGTGTACCCCATCGCAGGTTTTGTCACAGAGGGTGCGCATAAATGAGAGAGGAGAAAAGTGGTCGGTGTGTGTAGGCCACACATACATAATCCCTGTTCACTTGCAGACCTGCCATTTGCTTTGGTTATGTCTCATCAGCAGGAAACATTAAGCCTCTTTTAAGCTTTGCCGTCATTCCTGTGAAATTGACATTATCAAACTCAGAAAAAAAGAAATCGCACAAATTTTAGTTTTTTTGTTTATCCTAATTTTCAGCTCACGGTGCTTTATGGATGGGTAGTCTTTTTCCCCGCTTTTTTTATGGATTAAAAGGATTAAGAAACAGCAAGAGAAGGAAACTGAGTGAAGGAGGAGAAGGGGAACGCACCCAAAGAGAAGTGAGAGAGACGTACCTCCCAACAGAGCAATGAGGGGACGAGAGCGACAGTACATGGTGGTGTGTACAGTCTGGTGTGTTACCATCTGTATGTATGACACAAACATGGTGAAAGGTCATTGATAGATATGTACGTCATGGTTTATTCTAATCCTTCTCTATACCTTTCCTCTATTTCTTTAAACTTCACTGCATCTCATGATTGTGTTAAATCTGTTATAGCGACATCCCTCACATTTCTGCAAATTGGGTCAGATGGTGTGTCTTTAGATTTGCCTTTTTGTGTGTGTGTGTGTGTGTGTGTGTGTGTGTGTGTGTGTGTGTGTGTGTGTGTGTGTGTGTGTGTGTGTGTGTGTGTGTGTGTGTGTGTGTGTGTGTGTGCGTGAATGAGGACAGCAGCAAGCCCTGAGCAAGGCAGCCAACGAGTGCCACTAAAACTCAATAATGAAAGGTAAACTCCTTAGCCGCCAAAATTACTGACGTCCCTCCACGATTGTAAACAAGGCTTCTGGCTGTTTTTAGATGTCCCATGTGACGTGCACATTTCCCCGTAACCACGTCCACTGTAATCCTCTTTATTGTTGAATGGAGCTGATGCAGGACGCCAGGACCCTGCCGGCTTGCACACAGAACATGTGCACATGAATATGAAACAGAGCTTTTAGGCTCCAGCCCTTCGTATGCATGCTCATGTCCAAAGCAACTGGTTTCCCGTCTCCACCCTAAGCACCTTCTTGTTGGTGTCCGTAGCACAGCACCACTGTCAAATCACTTTCACAGAGGACACACATGTTGCAAACAAAACACCATGGTCATGTGAGATGCAGAGTCCTTTCAATATTTCCAAAAGGATGTGAACCCAAGATGAGTCACAAACTATAAGACTCAGACAAAAGACCTCCTGGTTGATCATTTCTCAAACGTATCCCCACCTATGAGCTTTTACACCCACTCACCAATCTCGCACCCTTTTCCGATCTCACCCCAGAGTGAGACATTCCACACAAGGACCCAGAAAATGGACAATGGACCATGAACTTTCTCTCATTGCTTTGAATTGCTGTATAGAGTGATAGATATATGGGCCGATGGATAATTGGACGGGACTTTTGATGTGTCGGTTTCTCTCTTTACAGCCACACCACCCCGGTGACGTGCATTCTCCCCTCCCTCTCTCTCCCTCTCTCTCTCCCCCCTCCCCCTCTCTCTCGCTTTGTCACATTGTCATAGAATACGGGGGCAAGATGTAATGCTGTTCACGACCCAATGTGCTGCTGCGTCTTGTCCTTCCTCAATCCCTCCTTTCCTCAAATGTTAGGTGCAGTGGATCGATAATCCCGTCAGGTCAGAGAGGCCGTCGGTCACATCTGTCCGACACGTATCGACGCTTTGCTGGAAGAAGAAAAAAAACAGAAGGAGCAAAGGTTTGGAGACGCGGGGGTTCCGGCGTGTCCTTCCTCTGCGCCCTGTACGCACAAGGAAGAGAGAGACCTTGTTTCATTGCGCACCGGAGATCTTCGTTGAACTTCACGAACCTCTGGCGGACCGGATCAGATATCGGTCCAGTCGGTGCTTTACCCTGCAAGTAGCGAGACAGTTTGGATTTATCCGCCAAAAAAAGTGGAATTTGGGTATTGTGCTGTTTCATCCGGACCCTAATCTGCGCTGACACGTGGAATCGGATGCGTTCCGTTTAATATCAGCTCTGTTCATAATAATCCAATTTAGAAACTCGTCGTCTGCGGTCGTAGGTTTGAGGCTGTAAACTCACCGCTCTTCCTCAGCTCGTCCTCCGCGGGGCTGGAGGGGAAAGAGCCGGCGCGCTGAGGGATGCGGAGCCGGGACCTTGTTTTGTTTTTCAGCTCACCTGCGGAACTCTTCGCAGCGCAAACCAAAGTAAGTCATTCCTTGAGTCATTCCTTCTAATGATAATTTGTTGAATTGTTTTGTATTCCAGGTGCTTTATCTAGAATATTTATTTTATGCAACACCAAGACCACTTATGACATCGCTGTGACGTGATTTGTTTATAGGGTTTTTTTTAGACCCTGGGCAGTGACCTTGTCAGACATTGAAGTATTCTGGGTGCAATGGCATGACTGGGTTTTGTATCACACAGGTATCCCTGCTGATTCTTCTTGATCGGTGCATCAGAGATAGGACACACACCCAGACTGAACAGACGCGGGGTTAGTTGGCTACATAACCTCCCCCTGCCGACCGAGGCAGCCGGTGAACCCGCGGGGCGCCATGCTGAGGCAGATGCTCCTCAACTCCACCGACACCTCAGACTTCCACCTGGCACTCGTGGCCCAGTCCTCCACGCACGCCCCCTCCTCCATGAACGCCTCCCACGGCGGTTCGGTGAGCGTCGCCGCTCTCCTGAGACCCACCGCGGGGCGAGGGGGAGGGGAGCTCCGGGAGGGCGAGCTCCACAAGCCGGACCTGACCACCTACATAGTGATGTGCCTGCTGCTCTTCCTGTTGGTGCTGCTCATCGTGTTCTTCATCAACTGCCAGCTGCGGAACTCTTTCTTCGCCTCCATGCCATATGACAGGTCGTTGAGAGAGGCCCGGAGCTCCTACAAGTGAGACCCCCCCCCCAACCCAACCGACCCAGGCCAATCTCTGTGACCTTTAGAGAGACTCCTGTGCGGGGGTTGAAGGACTGACTGGTCTCCTTGAACTGCTGCTGCTGGAATCATGTGGTTTGCCTTTAATAGTTGTCTTGGACACATTGATTAGTCAGTGCCTCGGTGAGTGAAATGTTGCACACATCTTCCACGTCGGGGCCTGTACACCATCCGAGATATATGGCTCTTCGGACCATGGGGGGCATTTGGGAAGCTGAATAGCTCCAGATGGCAACATAACATTAGACTATAACTCCTGCTCAATTTAGGGCGCCTATTTTGGGTGATTAATGAATACAATGTGAAACAATCCATCACGCCCTGTAAACAACTCATCATCCCCGTATTGCACTTTGGAAAGAAATGATATATATCCCTTTACAGCATATTCGCAAACTTGTGTTGATTCATCTCCCTGAATTGGAGTCTAAATTTGCTGTATTTCTCACTGGCCCAGACAGGTTTCAGCTTCTTCTTTTTGTTCACGTAAACGTGGCGTACTGCAACAGAGAGCGTATACAGTAGGTGGCGTATATTCAACATTTTCTATGACTGTAACTTAACCGTCTTGTCTCGTCAAATGAAAGAATCAACGCACAACGCCCTTTTGTCCATGTAAAATGCTGATTCAATTACAGACTGTTTCTATAATGTCACATAAAGATATTTAAATGTACTTTAAGTGTCTCTTCATCTCTGCACCTGCTTGTTAGTGGCGATGCTGAAAATAGCTGTTGATGCGATGGTCCAACCGTTATTCATGGTGGTTAGTCCTACAGTGCATTTTCATTTTTAATTAACCTCTCCCCCACAATTAACACAAGAGAGAATGAAGACCTGAGGCTGCAGTTTATGATGAGACTTTTGCGATAAACTAAACTGTTTTGCACAAAACCTCTCCAATCGTGTTGTTGGAAACTTCTCCCCCAAACCAAGTCAGATATGAGCCTATCTCTATAATCCTGTGCGTGGTCGTGTGTGCGCCCAGCTTAGTGGAAAAGACATTTTGCATTTAAAGTGTAGAAACACAGTTGTTTGTCTTGGAATCGGAGAAGCATTGCAAGCGATAAAACTACATCTGCATTGATTGGTGAATTCATAAATCACAGACCAACTACTGTTTTGGATGATATTCCGCTTACAATTGGGTCAGCATATTCAGAACAACATGTGCCTTGTTAAATCAGTTGCCGTGTATATTTTGATCTTCTTTCACTAAAAATCTTACCACCACCCTATGTAAATTGCATCGGTATTTTAGAGAATAAAAACGTCACAATTGCTTCCTTAAGGAACATTAACTTTTCTGGATATAACGCTGAGTGAGACGACTTCCACCACTTGGTGGCGCCCCGAGGTCGCTTGGACAGTTTGATAACAGTGTGCAATGACAAAGTGCCCACTTCATGTAGGTCGAAGCTTCACGTATACAAAATAGAAAAAATGTGGTATGTGAAGAATGAAAATATATATTTTATTCCAAAAATCTAACAACTGAATCAAAATGTATATTTGACCCCCAAAAAGTGTTTCATTCACTTATTTTTTTTGTGTTTTTCATTGTTAAAGGCCCAACTCCAACTTTCAGGTTCAATAGTCCGTGCTCCACACAATAATAATGATTGTCCCAGTTACACAAGTAAGATCTCGCTTCAGCCGACTCCCTTTCCAGATATGAGATGGATGGCCTCTGCAATATCAAGGAGTGTGTAGTCTTTGGTGTCTGAATGGAGAGTGCTTGGGTTTGCAGGTGCGGATTTTGTGTCTGACCTGTGGACGACCTTATTAGTTTTACACGGCTAAAGCGGCCTGGGGTCAAATTGACCCCGAAGAACACCGATGCGTACAACATGTGTACAGGACATTGAAAACATATCATTATGTTAATTTTATGTTTACCCAGTTGTCCCCGTTAAATTAGGAAAATTCATCAAATTTGAAGCAAAAAAAAATGATGTCTAAATGATCATCTATTTAGAGACGTTAAACATTGAATGGGGTCAAATTGATAGGAGGGTTAAACATCTGTGACACGGGTTATTTTAATATCCCTCATAACTCCACATTAGCTATACCAGTAGTTGTTATGAACATTCAGATACATTTGACTTTACTGGCTCCTAGTGGCGCGGTATTGCTCCTTTGACTTATGACTTGACCGTGTGTTTTTTTCTTTCTTTCAGGATTTTCGATTCTAGACCATAACAAACATTGTGACGTCAGAATTACTGTTAAAGGGGAACTACGCCAACTTTTTGAATGCATGTTACTCAAATGGCCAATGAATGCTAACAATTACTAGAATGTTAAAACTCAATTTGGGGATAGCATTATAGAGAATAAGAGGAGATAAGTTATATATGAAGGAATATGTATTTATATCTATGTATATATATATTGAATACTATATATTATATAAATTCCCAAACATACATTAATGGATCTATTTATACATTTGTTTATTTTAATGGGCCATGTTGTCCTCTCATCAAAGACGTTTTCAGTTTGCACGGGAAGACGTGCACAGTTCCTACTGTCCTGACGTCACCGCACCTTTGGGCCGTGAGAGACCGAACTAGTAAGCGCTCGTCCTCCTCGCATCACCGCTGGTTAACAGGTGCCGCGGAGCTCCGATGACCCGCGGGCCCGCAGCTCAGCGCGGTTGGGCCGAACGGTCTGCGGCGTTAAATCCGCTCAGGTGTCGAGCTGCCGCAGAGCGCAGGCTCCTCCCCCCAACCAGCTCCGACCGGCCTGTCAGAAGAACAGGAAGACTCCTCCGCACCTAGAGACGCAGCGCCGCTTCCCCTGTCACACGGGGGGGTTCAAAAGTTAAACAAACTTGTAGCAGTCATGGAGACGAATTTATGAGACGCAGTCGCGCCGAGTCATCCGCGTTATAAGTCGCCGAAATAACTCGTGGAAGTGGGAAGAGCGGAGTTTTTTTGTTTGTTTTTCTCTCCACGGAGACTTTGCCTTGTGTAGTCAGTCAGACGAGCTAGCTTAGCTAAAGCTAACGGGTAGCTCAGTTACTACCGCTAATTTTCGGGACCTAAAATTGACGTTGTTTCACAAAGCTTTGGGTTGTGTTTCACACGGATAACTCTACCGGTAGAATAAGTCCTCGGTTGTATTATATTGACGCCACATACTGTTTTCATACTTTACGTCCCGAGGACGTGGGGCTGTGCTTTGAATTTCCCTCCTTCAGTGATACGGAGGGGCTCGTTCGGCGTAGCCTGCTTGGCTCTCCACCAACTCATTAGCAACCTTGTGCTAATTGTGGCTAAGTTAGCCAAAGTTACTAGCCAAGGCCCCGGGGGAATACACGGTTGGCTTTTTTTCTTCGCAAAAGTTAAAAAAACCCGTCATTTTTACGTTTGAGCGAAGGGAGATTACCGCCACACGGGTTTATTCGCACAACCAATTCAAAGACACGGATTAAGTTATAACCATGGATCCGAACACGGGGAGCTCTGCCTCGGCATCTGGTCCCAAGAAGGACAAGAAGCCAAAGAAGAACTATGAGGATGGAGAAGGGAAGAAGAAATTTGTGAGTATCCCTGCAGGTTCAACTTGTTGCACCTTGTTTTTTTTTATGATCGTGGGGTCAGAAATGTTGCTCCCAACCCTCCAGATGCTCTTATGTTCCTCCTCCGAGCTACAAAGCAAGACACTGCCTCCCTACCTGTAATTATTGTCACCCCCTGAAGCTGCGTAACAGCTGTCAATATAGCCTGACTTGGCTAGGAAGCAGGATTCAGGTCAAAGTAAGCGAAACATATGAGGAAGTAGCTGGTTTCTAACTTTGAAGACCTGTGACACGATTGTACAAGACAGCAACACTTCAACTTCATGTCTTCTAAGCGCTTTCAAACTCATGAAAACATTGTAATGCCACACGTTTCGATGGAAAGGTGTGGCATTGTCCCTCTAAAAGTTGCCTAGATGACGTCATGTGGTCCATGTGTGACTCAGCCTGGCGGAGCAAGTGTCCCCAGTAGTTTGTGGCTGTCATCAGCCAGCGCACACTGTTGTGTAACATAACCTGCCTTGGCCATGTCTACCAACTGATATCCTACCCACAGACACCCGGTAACCATAGAGGATGCAGTGGACACTCATCTGGTCGGCTTCTGACTAGACACCTTCATGCGGTCACACACGGGACTAATGAATTAATTACTAGGATGTTGTGCGGTTGGTGGTTATTAGACACAGTCTTTACAGCAAATGTACGCTCCTGTGCCTCTTTTCGAAATGGATATAGATGAAAATGGAGAGAGAATTTGATGAGTGACACATTATTACAGTAGTGTTGTTTGCATAGGTTGAGGCTGTAAGTAAATATGAGTCATAGACCGAAATCAACTGTGCAGTGTGCGCTGAGGTAACACTCCGTGCACAAGCGTTTTTGAGTGCGTGTCTGCAGCTTTCAGAAAGAGCTTTGCCCCTGACTATTAATTCTGAAATTGGATCCCAATTCTGGCAGGTTGTCGTACGACTGCGCAGTCACAGTTCAGAAAAAGGTTGAGCAGGTTATAATTCTTTGCGCAGCGTACTCAATCCACTCTTGTCGGCTGCGCGATCTGTGACTTTATCGCCCTCTGCCTCCTCAGACATACCAGTGATGATTACATGATGAGATAAGTACCACTAAAAGTGTGTTTCAAGTCTTCGGGGCGTCTTGGTATTTTGTAAACCAACCCGAAATCCACCTTGTATAAGTGTCTCCATAATGCTGTCTGGGACCGAAGGAGAGGGTGGGTTATCCAGTTTATCTCAACGGTTTCTTTTTAACAATCACTTTTTTCCCCTTAATTTTACATTTGTTATTGCAATATTGTCCACCAGGTTAGACATTTAGACAAATTCTCTAGCTGTTTGCAGCATGACACATTTTCAGTGGCCTTACATTGTTGTACTTCTAAATCACCAAAAACATTTTCCACATACTCTGCCCAATCAGCATTCAGTGTATTAAATATACTGCTTAACCCCCAAATCCTCTCATGTAATGTTTCCTTCTTGACACATGTATCCTTCACAGGAATGCTTAACCTTATCGACTCTTCTGACACATTCCTCTGTAACGGAGCACGATCCAAAAGTCGGTCATCTTTGCTGTGTATTGCTCTCCCAAACACTGTCTGTGTTTCAGGCGCAACGAGAGCAGATCAGCATCCATGGATGCTGTTGCTATAAACAGGCTGCCAGGCACAGTTTGCATTAGCCAGGGATCACTGCCGGGGACGGGTTGTTTGGGATACAAGGTCAAGGTTGATATTTTCCCTCTGCCACCGCTTATTGAGTTTTCTCCTCTTCTGATCTGTTTATATAGGTGAAAGGTTGGCTGAGGAGAGTTTTTCTCTGATAAGGAAAATTAGTTTAGAGGGAGACCAATAACTAATATTCAGAGGCTGTTGTACAACATGAGCATATTTTTCACAGGCTTCTAGTTATTGGCATTTCATATTGTCATTTCAGTCAATTCAACACAGTTTTGGTTAGATTTTCAGCTACAGCTCCTTGCACACATTTCATGCTTTGTCAGAGGAATTGCATGAAATTACATGAAATTGCACTGCAATTGTAAAATATATTGGCCATTCTGACCGTCATGGTTGGTGAGTTTTGATCAAACTTTTTCAAACATGTTTAAACAGCACATGCTTTACTCGCCGGTTAAATATTTCGAGATTTGGAAATTATGCTGGCTCGCCCATGCATGCAACCTCAACCCACCAGTTGGGTTACTTCTGTCTACTTAAGAAAACGTCATAATGATTTTATCTGACTGATACTGTAGATGTGGACTAGAACATACCACGATACATTCTTTATTTTTTCCCCCACCCTTTAAATGAACGCATATGTTCAACTACACTGTATTTAAGCACTATCGGTCACCGGAAGGGCAACCAAAAACCGCACAGCTGTTTTCCTCTGTTTGTCTGACCTGTACGCAGGTGTTGCATTTTGGGACGCTGCTGATGTTGTTGCCAAGGGGCGCCGGTCTAAGCGTTGAATGCTGGTTAACATGCTGGTGTATTTCATGATCAAGAGCAAAGGTAATTGCACCTTCCTTCAAGCGTGAAACCCTGTGCTTGTGATATGCCTCCCGTGCAGCCGTGCACTTACTTCCTGGGGAAAGCACCTCAGCAAATGGTTGATGCGAAGTCAGGACATGAATTAAACCAGTCACAACTTTTCAGTTACTAGTTCCGACTTGGGTAAAAGTCAAGTGGGGTAGTTCCAAATGACCTTTAATGCGCAGTGGGTTTCTTTTGCCCTCTTTCGTTTTCTTTATGTCTGCTGTGATCACCAGACACGCGCACACCTAGGCAGGCGCACACAGACATCCAGCTTCCTGTGCACTGCATCTCCGGGGAAGAAGAGCATACTGTGAGCTGAAGAATAGGATGACCGGGTGCCAGCGTGAAGCTGGAGTGGTTAATGGACTGCTTGGAGCAGAGGCCTCTTGGCTCCGAGTGAACGGGAATACTTTAGGGAGCCAGGCTGAGCGAGGGATTGCAAGTGAGCCAACATTGAGCTGAGTGGGGCAGAAGAAGTGTGTGTGTGTGACTGAAACGAGAGAAAGTCATTGGGGAAGGAGCCAGAAGGCAGAAATGCAGATAAGGGTAGAAAATGTGTAGGAGTCAACAATAACGACGAGTCACAGGGGACGTGACGGGAATGGAAAGTTTAGTTTACTGGGTTGATTCTGGAAAAAAAACGCAGCTGAAGGTTAATTTTCCGTGTCTGAAACCTTTTTAAGCCTGTTGGTCATTTGGTCACACCCCGAGGCAGCAATTTAATCTCAGGTGTTTTATTCGTTGTCAGAGATAAAATTCCTGGTATGTTGCATAAAGGTCGATGAGACGTGGACGCAAAGAGCTCTGGCATCGTTATTCATCGTGGTCCTATAAATTGTTAACTCCACGAGACATGTGATGCATTAGCAGACCTTATTTTTTTGTGACACTTTGGAATTGATTTCTTGAATCAATATTAGAAACTTGGCTGAGGGCTGTTGACATTCTGTCTCAAACTCGACTATTGTCCAGACACTGTTGATAATGACCCAACATGGATGAGCATAGTGTTTAACATGGTGGTCTCTGTTCATTCCCTCCTTACTGTACTTTACAGAGGAAAAAGAAAAGGCCGGGGGCTGCGTTTGATTTGCTCTGGAGCCTGTTCTTACTTGCTAAGTGCTGAGCTGTTCAACACGAGGAGGAATGTCACTTACACGCCGTACTTGGAACCTCGGCGTGTACCGTTTTCATTTAGTTCATAGGAATCCCCAATAAACTTCTTGAGCCTTTGTCCTCTGATAACAATGCATCAAGTGCCTCATGGCTGTGTGGTTTGGAGGCATCTCACAGATGGCTATAGTCACTCGATCCATTTAATGATGGTGGTCCTAGCACGTTGCTTCCAGCTGGTAATCCCTCCACCACTACAAACCACGTGGCTTTCCTGGTACCCAGACCGACAAAAGGCCGCTTCGATGGACTTACTGGCGCCGCTGGAGAGTCACGCTCGGGTTGCTGCTGTTAAAATTTCTCCCTCTTTTCTCATGTTGAAATGCCATTACTGCGACAAAGAACCCCTCTCCATAGAGATGGTGTCAGGTATTCCATTCTCCTACCTTTTAAAAAAATATGAAGAAATCTACAAATGTTTTTAATCTGGATTCCAAAAAAATCTGACTGTATATCTGTATGACAATCTGAAATTTAGGACCGAGATGAAGTATTTATCAGTTGCAGGCGTAGTACATCTCCATATTTTGTGATAAAAGACACATGCCCGTTCCTAGTAACGAAGCGACTCTCTAAAGGTGCAGCGATGCAGTGACTTTTCGGTTTCAGGACACGACCAATTTCGCAGAACAGTATTCTGCGTTGTCATGGAAGAAACGGTTTTGTTCATTCTGTGTCTTGCTAAGCTAACTGATCAGAAATGCCATTTCTCGGCCGCTATGCAAGGGTTCGTCCCACAGTGGCAATGTGTGACATGAATAAACGGGAGTAATGAATAATGGTCGACAGCTTACTCATCCTCTCTGTATCAGTCTGTGTCGTTTGAATATTTACCACCAGGCAGGTTCACTTGCTCAGAAGTTTGTGCATCACAAGGTATAAAGTCCGTTCAGATAAACAGGCCAGAATGGTCAGTGGTATTTGTTTTGTTTGCTCTCATACCCTTTTCAATTCAAATGAACGGCCCCCTCTTAGCATTTCTGCCACCGTATGGCCGAGTTAGATGAACGGGGCTCCCCTTTTCACTGGAAAGAGATGAAGAAACACGGAGCAACATATTCACGCTGTGCTCAATCTGCTCTGACCTGGTGTGCACCGATTGGCCACGTGCTCATTTTGTCCGCTGTTCAATAAAAGTTCTCCTTTGCACTAGCTGGTGTACATGTGTACACACACAAAAAGACACACTCATGGAGATATGTCGACGCCTCCGCCCTGTTATTATTTCTCAAATTCTGTGGTCTGTGACAGGAAGTTGTGCAAAAATAACGAACAGTATGCTTCCTTATTCGTCCCCATTATTGCGCGCCCCTTATCGCTTTCCTTGCCTCCTTTCCATCTATTGTGCCAGACGGTACCAGGGGTCTACTATATACATCCACTCTTAAAGCTTCGCTGGTCTGGATGCCTTAGAGGCCTGGAAGATGTTGAGCTTTTTATGTGTGAAACATTCCACACCGGAGATGGATTATTTGGTTATATGGTGAAGCTTCTCTCATGTGATATAAGCTCTCCACGGCATACATTTCACAACTTTGTGTAAAATCTTGGTAAGTTGTTGACTGGTTTTAACAAAATGGCACACATTAAGGCATGTACAGAGCCCGATGTCAGGCCGATTTATTTACACAATGGCACGTGGCAATGTTGGCTCACGTGGTTGCAAGGGCGGGGCCAGAAATGCATATCACGATTTTTGTAAGATTGTGACGATATTCCGGTATTTGTTTCTAAGTAAACATTCATTATTTGACACTGAAAAGGGCCACCTGGCCAGATGTTGGCCGCTCACTCGCAACCGTCCGGTTAGCGTGTTAGCGCTTTATCATCTCTGGTTGTTTTTCCTGCATCCCTCTTTTCCGTGTTTTCATGTTGTTATGACAGCGGGCGAGCTGTTCCCAGCATGTAGTTTGGTGGGGTAATTTTATAAATGTACAATTATGAGATTTCAAACTGTTAAAGAGCGTTTGTTGTGGGTTATTAAATGTTATGAAATGTTAAAACCATGAGTCATTACACGTAAGACAAGTAGCTCTGACTGCTGCGCGTTTGGCGGTGAGGTGTGAAAATAAAGCCTGCTGCTGGCCAAAGGTAAACGTCAGCAACGACACACACCGGTGTGACGGTACGTGTAAAGTCATACCATAAGGTATACCGCCCAGCCCTAATTTTTGCCCTTTCTAGTATAGGACAACAAATGTCTCCCAATATAAGCGATAATGATAGAACAATACGTTCCACTGAGAATAGTCTCCTGTACACATTGTGTCGGGTGGTCCAGTAGTCTTAACTGGATGAGCTCAGCTCCAGAAAGCGACGTGGATGGACAGACCTCCAGACTGATCCTCACAGATACGAATGCTCTGGGGCCTCATTTATAAAACCGTGCGTAGGATTTGCGCCAGAAGTGGCGTACGGATGAAACATAGGACGTGCGTACGCACAGAAATATTCAGACTTATAAAACCGTGCGCACGCACGTCCTACGCAGTTTCCTCTTAATAAATCACAATCACTTCTAAATGCAGCGCAGTTTTTGCGGCTTCATGCCACGCCCATAATTGCCCATATATAGTCTGTGGAACGCCCACAAATTAATATTAATCGATTGCGAATTCATGACAAACACTGAGAGGAAAACGAAGAAACGTAACGTCACTCAGTGTGAAGTCGAAATGATCATTGGCGAGGTGGAAAGGAGAAGTAAAATGCTTTTTGGAGGACACAGTATGAGCATTGCTAATGCCAATAAGGCACTTGAGTGGCGAAAGGTTGCAGAGCAACACTGCAGCCTCACAACCTCGGATCGTGGCCGAAATTAATAAAAAATGGTCTGACATCAAAGCGGAGGCAAAAAAGCATTTAGCGCGCCATCGCCAAAGTGTGTCTGCCCCCGGTGGGGAAAGGGGACACCATAGCTGTCCCTTCTTGATGAGAGACTGGCGGCAATGATTGGGGATCGGGGACAGGGTCTGGGCCAACATCGGTGTCACGGGGGTCGAGGCACGTTTGGAAGCTGTGCCACATTATGTAGCACAGCACACGCCAGCACGATTTTGCACACCTTTTCAGGAGTAAACAATAACCTCCCTCCAGTGCAGTCGAGGCAGCGCCATCTGCCCTTAAACAGACCGATGGTGCGCTGCACTACAGCATATTTCACTTTTCTTTTTGAAAATGTGTTAATTTGTATTTCTGGTTGTTTTACGCTGCAGATCGATCAAACAAGTGTTCATGTTATTTATGAGGCAGTATTGGCAGTATTTCTTTTACAACAGTCTAGTTTTACACACTTTCACACACGTTTGCGTGTTTCTTGCATTTGCAGACGGTTCTCATTTCACCCGTTTTTGTGCGTACGCATGGGTCCGAGCTTGCGTGAAGGACCGCACATTTTTCTGTCAAGTTTGCTTTTTATAAATACCAATCATTGCGTAGAGAACGACGTACGCCTTCTTTTGTGCATACGCAACGTTTATAAATGAGGCCCCTGGACTCTGTTACCTATGTTGTGCATGGGGAGGGAGGGTGGGCGGGTTGTTCTTGGTGAGGATTACAGTGTCAATCCTTCTCTGAAACTCTCCTAGTCTGGCAGATTACAGCTAATCTCAGACTGAGATGTCATGGCTGTGGAAGAAAGGAAGCTTCTGGACACACATGCACAATCTCGTTACTTCGCATTTTGTTCACTGTGTGAGCTGAGCAATAATGTTCAACAGGGACAAATCCCAAATGAAGCGTAGCAAACTTTGAGGTTGTCTCTCAACATAACTAAGCTTATATAAACATATAAATTTATAACAACAAGCAAATTTAATTCAAACTAAATGTAGAAGACCACTAACACTAATGTTTGAATAGCTCAAATGTAACAAAGGAAAATGCATTTCCCATGACTCTTTTCAAAGAAACCTTTGAGTCTCCATTTGTCCTGTTTAGATATTTATTATGAAAATACCCAGTGTAGGAGCTCCAAAATAGAATAAATGACCTCCCTTATCTCCCCCCAAGGTTGTGTTCCATGCACTGAATGGTCCTCTATAAAATATAAATGTACACTATACTCGCACATCTTAATCAGCCATGCTCACAAGCCTGTGATTTATGGTTTTCGGGCTCTGGCTGAGTTCATATTGTGGCGGGACACACAAAAGCCCATAAAGTGGGCCTCACAACCTTCCCGTGCCCTTCCTCCTTTTTTTTTTTTTTTGCGGTTTCTGTTTAACGCGGCTCTAATAATTTCCACTGTGCGCCTCTCATAAGGATGAACTGAGCTGGTCGTTGTCGGGCCTCCGAGCGACCGTAGGAACAAACGCTGTCTCTGTGCATCCAGGATGCTGTAGTCATCTGAAGGAGCAAGCGCATCAGCCAAGTCTCTGTGTGCTGGCACAGTGGGCCGAGGTATGAGGGAGGTGGAGAGAATTTGTACGCGTGTGTGTGGGAGACTGTAACCGGTTCCTGTGGTAATGAATAAGGGCTGAGATTTGTATTCAGTATGGGAGCTTGTTTTGTGAGCAATGCACCTTTCTGCCTGTGTGGAGGCAAAAAGAGCTGAGATGTGTAGTGTGGCAGCTTCATCACCTCCATAACACCCGGGGCGGGAAAGCAGCCCTTAAAGACGCGCTGAAGGCCCAACGCCTCATCATGTTACACCGTATATATAGACACTGGGGAAGTATAGCAACAAACAGTCAATAATGGTACAGAAGAATATATTGTACAGGTACTTTGAGATGAAACTAGCTGCGGCCATGTTTGTTCTTGGTCAGCACTGCTGGTGCTTCTCTCTGCGAGGATTTAACACGTTTGTACCCGTTCATCTTAAAACACAGTTAGAGTATCCAGATGCGTTAGGAAGGTATAAACCCAAAGTTGTAGTTTTGGTATTGAGACAACTCAACACCACCAGAGTTATGAGTGAGCGTTTCCGCTTTGCGCTCACTCATATGCCGCTTTATCAAAGCGATAAAAACCTCCTCTGAGCATTTCTGTGAGTGACGATGAACTGAATAACCAACGGCGATGTTGAATTGGCTGATTCAGATTGGCCCAAAAGAGACACACCCGTCTCCAGAGAGTAGGTTTATCCCTTCGCATGCGGTTGTTTCTGCCCTTCTGTTTCCTACACATTGCTGTGTGTACGGTGGCTGTTTTGTTCGTGACGTTGTTGTCGGGTCTCTTTTGCGTTCTCCCTCATAACCGATTCACATGTTTTATTACACGCGGTGTTCGCTAAGAAACCCGGTAATTGAGTTCCAAGTTCACCCCTGCGGGAGAGTGGCGCTGTTGTCGAGAGACGCAGCCTCCTCTTTCCCAGTATGTCTCCACAGCATGATGGAGCGCGTGTGACGTTCTAAATGTGAGAAGGGCGTCAAAGTGTCCGTGGAACCAATGCAGTCAGATATTTTCTAAAGGGAGACTTTAACGTATGTGTGTGTGTGTGTGTGTGTGTGTGTGTGTGTATATATATCAAAAACATGTTATTGTTCTATGTGAAAAATATTGTACAGAGAGGGATGAAGAAAGAGAAGCTCCCCTTGTTTTAAGTAGAGGTGGGGCCGTGTGAGTGTGGGTGGGGGGGGTCGGAGGGCAAGGAGCAGTCATGCAGCAAACATGCCCCACTTGCGCTGACGTATAACTCACACGGAGGTCGGTGCACTCAGATGCACCTCGGGTCAGTAGGTCGTATAACGTCAAATTCCCTCCTCACGGCCTCGTTTCACTAAGACACACAGTAAAGTCTTAAAAGTGTGAGGGCAGATTTTGTTTTACTTTAGCCGCCGGTTAACCAGACACGTAAGTCTGTGTGAGCAATACGTCAGGGTTGTGGCTTATTTCCTGCTCTATTCATGAGAGACGTTGAGTCTGGGCGTGTCTGCCCCAGTGCTGCTTCCCCCTTTGTGATATCATGCACAGTGTACGTAGCTGTGGCGACATTGTAAGCAAAATTGTAACACTTTCACACACTCTGTGAGGCACCCCATCCCTCCCCTTACCTCACCCGTACACTCCCCTCTCCTTACCCACCGGCTCTCAGAAATATTTACAGAAGATTGATATCCAGAAATGTTACCACCCCAATACCCAACTTCTCTGAATCACAAATCACACCACAAACAGAAATGTGAGTGCAATAAGCCCACATCCATCCCAACAGACAGGTCATTTGTTTTCTCTATATTTCTGTGAATACTCTGAATTCATAATGTCCTTGGGATTCTCAGTCATACTTTAAATAATGTGTTTAGACCTTATATATAACGTTATGTAAAGCATATCCAGATTGGCAGAAAGGCCTTTGTGTTCTAATCATTACATTGTCATTCAATATTTATTTTTTGATGGCCTTTTGCTTTTAAAACAAAGGTCCCTGCTCAGTCTTTGTCTGCTACACACAACTTCTTTGTTTTTAGTACCGGACTGTGGATGTTTGTGTTAAAGCTGCAAGACTAAATAAAGATCCAGTGTGGCAGCAGGCGAGACGAAAACCTTTTAAACGCGGTACGCAAACAGGCAGGGCACGACACCAAGATCACCGATGAATGACTCGGGCTGATAAATGTAAATCCAGCTCAACTTTGACTTCATTTCAACACAGGCGACTGCAAAGGCCCTTTCACAGTGCTGCACTCCTTCCAGGATAACGTACAATACAGTTGCCTTAATTATACTATGATAAGAACATGTGACTGCTCCCACTCCATTAGTCCATCACAAGCGTTAGATGGTCAGCCTCATGGCCAATCTCGGTTCCCTGTTCATGATTCAGCTTATATATATATATATTAGGGCTTATAGAAGAACTCGATTTAATGTCGGTGCCTCTCTGTGAGCTTGATAAACAGCAGGATAAAGTTGTTATTTCACCTAGCCGCCCGTAGTGCTTTCCACAGTCCTTCAGGTCAGATCGCGGAGTCATCAGATGAAATCCAGCAGGTTCACCAGAAGCTCTCTGAGCTCAGACTCCAGCTGTTTTTTTTTTTTTTAATTTATTTTTTTAACATGTATCTGTAGACACAGCCGTAACACATTCAGCCTGCTGCTGTCTCTGATGCAAAGCCATGTGCGAAGTTACAGTGTTTGAGAAATATGATATGAAGAAAACCTTTTAACTGTAGCTTTAAATCACATGTTTGAACAATAATAGTCACACCTTTTCTCCTTCCATTTGTTGGTGGAGAGTAAATCAGTTGCCAGAAACGGGCTAAAGTAATAATTGAACAAAGTTAGAGAGGGATTAGACTAATGGTAATATTATTTTGGAACGTCTTGGATATCGAAATAATGTTATTGTAGATATTGTTTTAGTGAAACAGCTGATTGTACTTCAAAGCACAAACTCTTTTTCTATGACAATAACAGTTCATTGCCCATAATGAGTTTTAGTTTCATACGTTATTTAGCATTCACTGCCTTAAGGTGATGTGCTGTAAACGATCATGTGATCTTGTGGTGTTGACTGTAGCCGAGCTGTGTGAATGAGCGCTTTGTACCTCGTAAGGAGCTGAGATCTGTCAGTGTTTCCTCTAAGATTTGTAAGCCAAACATATTTAGTCAACTGTACTTGTGGGTTGAAAAGCGGAACTGTGCCCGCTCAGTTAGTTGACAAATGTTGACAAACTGACAAGTTTTTTTTTTTTTTTTTTTCCTCCCCGCCATCTCTAAAGCCACCTTCCTGATGTGTCGTAGTCGGTTTCCTGTGCGATCGCTCTCAATCCAGCGTGCCTCCTGTCAGCCGTGCGTTTCATTAGTGTGACTTTCTCAGAGCGAAGTGGTTAACGGGACGTACCTGCCCGTTAACCACTTCCTTCTCTTGACCGCTCTCCCCATCCTCATTGGTTCCTTTTCTCATGTCACAGAAGAAGAGGCTGTTGTTTGTCTTTCGTCAGGGAGCCCTCTGTGTTTGTAGGTGCACAGACGACACAGGAAGTCTTAACTACAACATTCTTATAAAGAGTGTAAAAAAACCCTTTTTCAATATGTGTAGTTGCTATTTGAAGATCCTGAGACGGCTGTGGACAAAATTCAACGACTAGAGCTGCCACACTTTTAGATGTTTGCTATTACCAGCACACCGAGACACCCGTAAACAACAAACCAAGTTGACTTCGTGCACCCTGAAGTTACTGCCACGTAGGGGATTTTAATGATGAAACAAAATGCATCATAAGAGGAACAAAAGCCAGCGAGCAGCCGATGTCTCGACAGACATCACTCAGTTCATTTCTCAACCGAGTTATGTGTTTGAATGCAGTCTTCAATATGTTTAAAAAAAATGTCTTCACTTTGTCCTGTCAGACATGGTAATGACATGCGAAACATGTCCTCGATATTCTTTTGGTTTTCTTCATGTGACCCTTTACTGTTGCAGTGTAATATTATAAAGCTTTTGATGTTGCTTCATCTGCTCTCTGGAGAAATTTAACGGCGTCTGTGATGGTTTTTTTACAAGCCGGTTGAGCGTCTCTGCTGTGTTGTGGGCAGTCTGACACCTAGCGGGGGAGACACACATTCACATGAGCGCCGTCAACAACCGACTGGGTGATCCTCTCACCATCTATCGCAATACTTTTTTTTTTTTTTTAACTAGTATTTGGCTCGGGTGGTGAATTGTGAGCCAAGAATAAAGCCGATTTCTTGCTTTTGGTCACAGGCGAAGGGAAGCATCTGTCCACAGCTGTGCATTCAGTCCCCTCACGACACGTTTACGTGTCACTTGTGTCCTACAGACTGTTGACATATTGGAGCACTTGGATGTTCTATACGGGTCGTTCTCAGAATATGAATAACAAGCAAATCAAGAACCGTTTACCCATTGGGACGATTAGGTTAGTTAGTTTGACAGTTGAAGGTTACTTGGGATTAGTCAAAGAGACCTTTGGAAGGATTGCTCCACAAATACAGTTCGGCACGGCAAGAACATTTATGGACCCAGACTGACACCTAGTGGCCAGGACACACAAGTGTATTTTCCCCTCTTTATAAATGTACTGCTGTCTCTCTGACCCCCACTGTTTGACCGCTGATCTCTTGGCTCTCTCATGTAATTACTAGCTACCTGGCGAATTGATTACCTCCAACGTAGACTCTTAATACACATGTGTTAGTTATCTAGAGATGTGTATTAATGACGAATGCATTAAACGATGACAGTAATTCATTTGTAGTTTTCCCCTCTGCCATCCTGTGAATCACTCATGAGCTTAGCAGTTTCCTGGGTCCTTCTCCTGTCATAAAGGGTTTCTGTCTAATTAATTATTCTTCTCTCTCTCCCTCCACCTGCCTCCCCCACTTGTCTCCGTCCGTCTGTTTTGACTTATTTATTTTTCCCTACCCTTCCGTTTTGCTCCCTGTCATCTCGTTGGTCCTTTTACAGACACTCAAACGGCTGATTCCTGATGAGGTAGGTTCTTCAATGCATTCCACCATCACACGTGTGCTTCACTTGTCCGTCTGTCGTCCTGGACTTTGATAAAGCAACTCACCATTATGCGCTTGAATGTCACGTCACACAAAGCTATTCCAGCGTAACACTAGTGTCATCCGGCACTGTGCTGCTCACGCTGGACGTGCATGCTGTGAGGACAACGACTGCACGGAAGGCCTGAAACATAGACTTGTGACACAGTATTTATTATTGTTTATGGAAGCGGCCACTTTGTCATCATGCAACAAGATCACAGCTATCCAGAAGTGTTTTTTCTATTTGGCAGTAAAATATGAAGTCCTTAAAACCAGATGCATGGAATCCCAGTCTGAGCGTTGTGTTCTGTGCTGGCCAGTGATGAGTGCATGTTAAACGTTCAACTTTATGTGCAGTCTTTGTCTCTCTAATCCCTAATCACTGTCTCACTCATGATATCCCCAAACTGAGGGAGAAATATCCCTCTGGTATTTTATTACCATTAAATAATTTAACATTGGTAATCAAGAGAGGCCTTTCTCCAAACTGTGAGCTGATTAGGGATTGTCACCGTGCCTGCTGACCTTCCAGTAATGGTTACACACTTTTCATGTTCCTGTTATATCTTTTACTTTTCTCATTGACCTCTTTCCTCTAACATGTGTCGTGTGTTCCGCTGATCCAGCTGGAACGTTTCACCAGCATGAGGATGAAAAAGGACAAGGAGAAGCCCGGCCAAGCGCCAAGCCAGCGACACTCTTCGGCGGCCAGCTACGAGATCGGCCCGCAGAGCGCCATGCTGCACGATCACTCCGATGAATACGTGCTGGAGCTCTTTGAACAGATGCTGGTGAGAGAGACGGTGCACATTTGTTCGAGTTGCGTTCACCTGTCATTTCTTAAATCTACAGATTTGTGATCACCTCATTTTCTCCTCTTCCCATCCTTTCTCCTGTCTTCCTTCAGGTGGACATGAACCTGAATGGGGAGAAGCAGGAGCCTCTAAGAGCAAAAGACATTATGATCAAGCGAGAGATGGTCTCCCAGTACCTCCACACGTCTAAATCCGTCAGTACCCAAACACATGTACTAAAGATTATGAAAGTATTTGGTCCCGTAGCTAATACATAATAATAATAATAATGCATTACATTTACTATGCACCTTTTCATCAATGAATGTCAGAGTGCCATATTATGAACACAGAGTGCTGTGTACCCAGTAGGGTTTTATCTTGTTCATCTTTAACACCAAATAAAATGAGTGATCAGATCTTAGTCACAGTTATGTGCGACTAGCTGTTCAGATAAATGACCCCTACTCGAGCCAATATTGGCTTGTTAGAGACCGTATACAAATATCGGTTCGTCTAATTATCGCAACCATAATCTGATGGGTCATCCCCCCAGGTAGTCGGGTAAATAAAAGCTGCGGGTGTAATATAATCTACAAAACAGGTGGTTGCTGACAAAGTTGTTGTACATATGAAATATACCACACACAGGGCCTTCTTAATTCTGCTCATCAATCAATAACATCATTCATATTCTGTGAGGAGATTAATGTTAATGCAAAACAAAACCTTTCATTGATTAGGGTCAGAACCAGAAGGAGAGCACCAAATCGGCCATGATGTACATCCAGGAGCTAAAGTCCGACTACCGAGACACACAACTGCTGAGCTGCCTGGAGTCTCTGAGAGTCTCCCTCAATAACAACCCTGTCAGGTAACATACACACACACACGCATGTACACACAGAGATACATGCAGTGCATCCTGTTGTGGAGGGCAGATTTCCAACCAATTAAGTTGAACACTGCCTTTAAGAAGGCAGATTCTTCAGCTCCTCACACAGCTGATGTTCATACAGTTGTCCGAGTTGTGTGATCTCTAAAAAACGTCAATAGGTGACCGCTGATTACAGCTGGGGACTATTAAGCCTAGTTTATGCTTCTGCGTTATCAGAGCGACGCAGACGCAAGCCCCCCTTGCGTGTCCCCTGCGTCCCTTTTCACACCTCCTCACGTGTGTCGACCCATTTTTCTAGGCTTGCGTCGCAAGCCTCCCGCAGCGCACAAGGCTGCGATTGGTCCGCTAACTACATCCGTTACGGAGTCTCACATTTCCGTTTTCATAGCCTGATACCGCCATTATTAAAACGAAGAATGTTTGCGCGAGAACGGATCAGAGTAAAGAACCTTTGTCGGAAGAAATGCGTAAATATGACCGCTTATACAAGCAGTCATTGGCGTTTTCTAGAAGAGGGTTGGATTGACGGAGGGAGATCTCAGCAAACGGCGGTTTGCCGATCGAGAGGTGCACAAAGTTGTGGAGGAAAATACGGGACAAATGTGTCCGTGATGATAAGCAACAGTGGCGATGGACGGGGCAATGAAATCTATGATAAATAAATAAACAAACCAACAACTTCCACACACAAAGACGTGACTCTCTATGTCGTCTTCAACAAAAACACGTTACTCCACCTGTTGTTCTGGCGGTGAATTGCTCTGCAACACACGCAGAACCATGAATTGAAAAGAGTGCGTCGACGCGCAGACGCAAACGCAGGAGCATGCGCCTGTCTTTACTGTTAACGAATCAGTGATTATTTGACCTTCAGATAAAACAGTGATGCTAAACTATGATAATCCAAGACAGAGAGCAGTGACTCCTTTCTAGGAACCATGAATAACTAACTCGTCTGATGATAAATCGACTTTTCAAGATACCTCTAAATCAATGTGGGCATGATGGTGTGTGATGACAAGAGAAAACTGCTATGCCAGCAAAGTATTTTCTAAGAGAGTGGGAATGGGAATAAGTCTGGCAAACCCCGATGTAATAATCAGATGCTCTTGTCCCTTCCAGTTGGGTGCAAACATTTGGAAACGAGGGACTCGCCTTGCTGCTCAACCTGCTTAAGAGACTACAGGAGGACAAAGACGAGTACCCGTAAGACCCTCAAACCACAGGGAAGGCTGTCTAACCCGATGTGTCCATAACGTCTTTCTGAATCTGTCCCTCTTATCCAACCACTAGAATGGTGGGAGTGAAATGTCAGCATGAGATCATTCGCTGTTTGAAAGCCTTCATGAACAACAAGGTAAGAAAATGAACAGTTTCCTCCGGTTGATTGGACATAGTTGTTGCGTGATTCTTCCTCTAGAGAGCAGCATTGAGTGAATGTGATTCATTACAATGAATGCAGTCACCGACGATCTTTGAGATCTATGATACTTTGGGGTTTTAGTCTGGTTTCCAACTTTAGAAAATTAGTATGATTTCCATCTTAATCTTTCACGTTTAATAGTCCCACACACTGGTAATTTACCTGGTAAATGAGGTAGTTCCTACGGAATACTTGGTTCTTCGGATGCATCCACTACAATATGAACCATGAGCCTGGTCGCGCTGCAGAAAGAAAAATCATGAAGTACTTTTCCTTCTTCTTTCTCTCATCCCATTTCTTTTCTCCCCTTTCAGCACGGCCTAAAATCCATGCTGGAGTCTGATCAGGGATTTCCTCTGCTGGTCAAAGCCATCAACCCTCGGGTGCCTCATATGATGGTGGATGCTGTCAAGCTGCTCTCTGCAATCTCAATATTGGAACATCCTGAGAACCTGTAAGCATGAGTGAAATGTTAAGAGCATGTTTCAACAGACCAATAACTAACCAACTCTTCTGCACAGCTTAAGCCTAAAGTGCAGTCTAATATGAAGATAGAGCATTAAACTGCTCTATTGGAGCAACTTGGCATTGGCGTCAATAATTGAACAATTTCAAATCACATTTATTTTCTCTCTGTCACCTGTGTATTCCACAAAAAGCTGTCAAATAAGGGAATAGAAAGTACTTTTGGAGTTGTTCATGTTTTTCACAGTAAACGTCATTTGGACGTAGTATCTGATGGAACGAGGTGTAGCAGCGTTTTATATGATGTGCATAACTTCCCTTTTTGTTGCAGTCACGAGCGTGTTTTGGAGGCCATCACCGAGGAGGCAGAGAGACTGAATATCGAGAGGTTCCAGCCACTCCTCGCTGGCATGAAACATCCCATCATTGCTCTGAAGGTGCTCATGGACGCGTCTTTGAACGTTCATAAATCCCCACATGTGTTTTTGTGTGAAAAAACAACCCGGTAGCGCTTTGACAGACGGCGCAAGTCGATGCAGAGTGCAGTGAAAAGGACTTCCTTGGCTGACAAAGTATTCTAGCTGGCATCTGTCCAGTTACTCCACGTTGTGAAATTGACTGTCCAGTGTTTTTTTTTTTTCGCAGGGTGGCTGCATGCAGCTAATCAATGCCTTGATAAGCCGGGCAGATGAGCTGGACTTCAGGATCCATATTCGCTCCGAACTGCTAAGATTGGGACTCAGAGACCAGCTGACGGTACAGAACCCCCCCCCCCCCCCCTCCCTCTTTTTCATATACTCTGCTAAAAACACTCCATTGTGTGCTGTGCGTGATGCCTCTCAACTATCCACACTCAATGTCTCACACTCTCCCTGTAATCTCCCCCCCTGTGCCCTTTTCCTCCCTCCGCCTACATCCCACCGCTCTCCCTGCAGGAGGTGCGGATGATAGAAAACGAAGAGCTGAGGGTGCAACTCAATGTGTTTGACGACCAGGCTGAAGATGACTCTGAGGACCTCAAAGCACGTCTTGATGACATCCGCATTGAAATGGAATATCCTTCTACTGGGCAAAGTTGTCCCTCTGTGGAAATTGCCGCTTTTTGACCTTGGTTACAACATAACTCTGCTGGCTTGTTGTTTTGTGTTGCTTTTCTAGTGCAACCTATATACAACCTTCTTTTATAATGAAAGAATGTATCTATTAGTTACACGGTTAGGATATAGAAGTATATGCATGTGTCCTCCATTATTAAAATGAGGAATATACACAATCAGTTTTCACCTTTCTTCCCTGTTATTAGCATGACAACTTACTTTCTAGCAGGATAGATTCAAAATGTATATTTTCATCCCTGATGGACATAACGGCTCTAAGGACACGTTATGCTTGTTTGGACATTTTTACATTCAAAATCTGTCTTGCTAATTAGAATCTCAGACATTTACTACTCATACTTTTCCTCTAATTAAGTCACCATAACTGTGTACTTAAACAAAAAAGGGCAAAAGATCAGTTTTACCAATTGCTGTAATTGTCCTTGCTGATTTTTCCCTGCAGTTCTTGGTTTCACCACCAGGTGTCTCCCATGAGTAACAATTCAGTGACAGTCTGTTCTTTTCCCTGCTGATCTCAGATGATTTTTGAAAACATATTTGTTTAATACAACAAAATTGTGTTGAGTATTAAAACGCTGCCCCGTTATACAACAACGGTTTTTAGATCGTCCACAAGTTTAGTCCCCAACCCACTATTTATTTAGTTGTAATTTTTAATTACAGAAATGACACTGCTCAGTTGTATAGTAAAGTCTTGTATGAGTAAAAAAAGTGTCTTACTCAAAGTTTATTCTGTGCAGCAAAGGTGGTGTTGGTGGAGACTATCCAGAGTTGTTGTGTCACCCTGTGTTGTTGTTTGTATTGCTTAAGCCTTAACTGGTTTTGCTTCAATGATGTGAGGGAAGTCTTTGAGATTCTTGTCAACACGGTGAAGGACTCCAAAGGCGAAAACCACTTCCTGTCCCTGCTGCAGCACCTGCTGCTAATCCGCAATGACTATCTGGCCAGGTAGTACATGCACACGAATACACAACCATACATGTTCGTTCTCTCTCACACATGCACCTGCTCACACGTTTGCTTATTACAGCTGGCACAGTGAAAAGCTGCATTTACCACAAATACGGTCAAGGTTGTTTTTTTTCTTTCAATGAGAAGGTCTCCAAACCTTTGACTGGTACTATATACATTTAATCAGTTTGTAGTTTTTTATATATATATATATATATATTATATATATATATATATATTATATATATATATATATATATATATATATAAATGTAAAGAACAGTATAAAAAAGTCCTCTTTCTTAGATTTATCCTCTCTCTCCTCAGCCCTGTCCTCCATTAGCTGTTTGTTTTCTGCAGGACCGTTCAAAGGCTGAGAAATTAATACATGCAAAGAAGTCCAATTCCATTTTAATAGAAATGAACGCTATCACCTCTTATCACCAGAAATATGCTAATGTCCCTCCCTGTGTCTTCCAAAGCCCCTGGGGGGTTTAGCCAGGGAAACAGAGGAGGAAGGAAGAGTGAATAAATGAATGACAAGACTGAGGCTAGAATAATAAAAAGACAAGGGCTCCATGGTGTAGTGAGCGCACACACACGCATACGTGTTCTTTCACTCCCGGCTACCGAAAAGGACAAAGGAACACACAACACACCTTTCAGTTTTATTAGCCTCGTTGTTGGTCGTAGAAGCCTTGATGGTAACAGACAGGCAAGGAATTGAGATTTATGTTTTACACAGCTCGGGTAATAAATTGTGAGGATGGAAAGGCAGTTTGGCCCAAACAAACGGTCCCAGCTGAGGTTGTTATGTTACCATCCTCTCCCGTCCGTCCCTCTTTTCCAATCCGTCCATTCTCCAGCCAGCTGATCCGCTGGAAGACAATAGAAGTGGTCTGTAATGGTGTCCGTGGAGAGACTGCAGGTGTGGGAGGGAGGAGAGCCATAGAGTGGCAGAAAAATACCGCTCAATAGTTGCAGAGATGAAGAGAGAAAGGAGTTAGAGGGCTGGACAGTAACGAGGAAGAAATACAACGTTGGGGTCAATTGCAAGGTGGACGTGGAGAGAATGAGGAGAGACGTAAAGGCCATGTAGGAGTTTGGAGGCTTTGCATTTCTCACATTCTTACTTACTGTAATTCAATCTCAAGTGCAGATGGAGGCCTGATGAATTTATGTGTCATTCACATGCTGTGCATTTACCGGACTTAATTGATGTCATTTAAAAAGTGCAATTACTTCTGTATATATGATATATTGTATATGGCTGTAGGCCTACCAGCCACCCTTTTCATAATTTACCTGATCTGAATTTGGGCTTGTCAAGGACACCAGCTACAGGATCCAGCCAGCACAAGGTCTATTGGAGTGAGGCTCAGTTTTCCGGAGCGACACTAGATGTCTCTCTCGCTCCACGGATAAGTATAAGCTTCAGGAGAAAAAAAAAGCCAAACTAAAACCTTGTAGTCTATCGAAGGAGTGGAATAAGTGTTAGACAAAGAGCAGAGTGACGGGAGACGGAATGAATAAAGTATTGAGTTTGTGACTCTGGCAGCATCTAATGGGGTCAGGGAATAAGACACCTTCCCAAATTGAGTGTCTGGGAGAAGCGGGCTTGATCGGACATGGGGCGCTGGACGTAGACCAACACACTCTCAGAACACAGTGGCACACGATCAATCTTAGTGACAAGAAACTCAAACCGTCATGCTCCTGACAGACGGGCCATCTGGGTTTCTGAGTGATAAAGCATCTGTGTTCATGCATTTGTCTGGACAAATGAAGAGACTCGCTCATCGTCAGTCCGATCAACCGCTCCCATAGTGTGCCCGATTTCTTAACGTGTACTAAAGTGGTATTCTACAATACTGCATGCAAAGTGTACTACTGATCCATTCTCTTCTTTTTTACCCCGCACACCAAACTGACTCCACTTTCCATTGTCCCCCCCTCTTCTCTTATCTTCCCCCTGTCTCTCACCGCTGCTTTCTCCCTGTCTTCTAATCCAACCATCTGTAAATCTGTCACTCCGTCCTTCCTGCAGGCCTCAGTACTACAAGTTGATAGACGAGTCTGTTGCTCAGATCGTGCTTCACAGGAATGGAGCCGACCCCGACTTCAAGTGCCGTCACCTCAGTCTCAACGTTGAAGGCTTGATAGGTGAGTCGATGGGCCAGAACATACACATGATCAAGTATTTCTCCTTCCCTTCTTCCTAGTGCACCCTAAGGGCCTTCTGCCCATCAGCCAACCTGCTCCAACATTTGACCAAATAGCCACAAAATGCCCGTAGACCAAAACCAAGCTTTGAGGATGGAAACCTTCAACTGCATTTCAGTTTGGCCTTCCTCCTTTCGGTCTGTGATATGACTGCTGTGTTGATGTTCTTATGCCAACCCGATGGGATTTAGCCTGAATCACAATTTGTGACTATGGCTCAATGTGGTCAGAACCATGGATGGATGAGAAAGTTTCTCAGGTATAGAAAGGTCGCCTCTCTGTTTAGAGGATACGGTCACCATTTTTTAAAATGGCCTTAAAACGATAATCAGGCGCCCAGTTGATTGTTAAAAATATCTTTCGCTTACTGTGAACATTCCTCTTTTTCAAAGTGTCCGTTTAAAGATCCGCTCCTAGTGCGCTTCCAAACTCCTTCTGTGCCAAAATGTTTATCTGAAGCGACTGACTTCAGCAGTTTGACTTAATGAAATCAAGTACCTTCCATAGTTCCAAAGTACAAGGGTCTGTCTTTGTGCTGCCATGCCTTGACTGCGGCTCATCAAAAGGGTGTCGGGGAAGCAGACTTTGACTTCAGGAGATGCTCAATTCACTTGATTAACTGCGGATGCTAAAGCCTCATAGTGGATTCAAATACATTTTTGCACATAATGAGCACTGAGAGGGTCTTTTTAATGGCCTGCATGAAAGAGGAATGATTAAAGCTGACTAAAACGGTTTTGACTTGCATAAGAGCACCTGACTATAGTTTTCAACACTGACTTTTGATTAAAATGGTGAGCCCATGAACCCACGAGCAAGGCGCAGAATCCAGCTCATCGGAGCAACGCAGACTTTTCCAGCCGGATCAAGAAAGTGTGTTATGATGGCCAGTGATCCATGTCATTTCCTGTCTCCCTCTATCCTGTGCGCACACATGACATGCAGAGTTTTAGGTGAGGAGTGGTGCATACTGGGTAAATGTGCACGTGCACTTCAGTGACTAAATGTTGACGAGGAAGCACCCGCTAACGAAAACCGGAGCATAATGGAGGTGGAGGCCACGTCTCAAGAGTTCAATACTCCTTTATGGCAGTTCTCCGTTGCTCACCGCAGGAGGCTCTAATTGCACTGCTTCTAAATGCGTCCTGACACACACACACGCTCACACAGGCTGGCTGGCCTCCTTTAAGGCTGCCAGAGTTATTATCGGTGGAAAGCAGCCCAATTCTGCCCTGCATGCATTATTTAGTGTTTTTCTTTGAACTCTGAAATTCAGCACAGTTTTCCCCTACATTCACGCTCCCTTAGTGCTCTCCATTCGAAGTTTGTCCCATTTAGCCTAGCCACCACGACAGAAGTAACCCCCCCCCCCCCCCCCTCCCCACTCCCAGAGACACAAACACACACTCCCCTCCTCCATTACACATCCAATAACTACGTAAAGTCATACACAAACCTACACTCCGAAACTCTGTGGGTTGGCATATTAATGTGAAGTTCTTTCATCCGGCAAAAATCTTCCCAAAATAGAATTCCCATTTAGCATTCTGTGCCTTTCTTAATAGCTTATCTATATATAAGGTTGCATAGTTTCGACTTCTTCTTCCACTAGCATTATCTTCAATGCAACCGAAGCCTCCCTCTCTCCTCGCACTATCTAATACCATCTTCTATTTTTGCTCCACTCCCATCTCTGCTATCTATCTGTTTGATCCCTCTCCTGAGCATCATGATTAGCTGTCTTTGATCCAGTTACTCTGTGGCATTCATCTTCATGCTAATTAGTTATTTTACTGCACATGTTCGGTAAGCCCTCGGGGGCGCTGAACCACCTGTAGGCCATGCAATTATTCTGTACAAGTACCCTGTTGGTCAGCGGGTGTCCTTATCATTTTGTCCTCTGCCAAGCCCAGCCTCTGATAATGGATTACCTGCAGACTGTTATACGGGCTTTCTTTTTCACAATTCGACAATTTGATGGAAATTGGTGTGAGATGTATCCGTCGTAGAAGGAAATGAGTGTGCTCCCACCTCTCTCGCACATCCACAGACTTGGACAAAGGTGTATATAGTCTGGGCTTTAAAGGGAGCGGCGTGCAACAGAAGGCAACGAGATGCCTCCACAATCTTCTCGCAGATCTTGAGTTTGAGTAGTGTGATAAGGGGGAAAAAGACTAGGGCGGGGGGGCAGATAGGACGCTCGCTCTGTTTGTATGCATCTGTTTGTAAATGTCTGCTGGTGCACAGTGTGCGCCAGACAGAAGGGTGCGATGTCTTCGCGCCCAGACGCGCGCGGGTGCGCTGTCTGAAACCCTTATCTCACCCGCCACCTTTTCCTTTTCTCCCGTCCTCTGTGTGTCCACAGACAACATGGTGGACCAGACCAAGGTAGAAGCCAGCGAGGCCAAGGCCGCCGAGATGGAAAAGAAGGTGAAATACACGCATTCATTCACAGTGGACGTCCAAAATGAAAAAACAAACGCACAACAACAACAACCCACAGCATGTAATACCCACGGACATATTTGCATGTCATCCCAGAAGCACACAAGGTATTACAATCATACATTGTAAGAGCCCCCCACCCCCTACCTCCTCAAACACGGACACATTGTAATTGTAATTAGATTCTATATGAGCAGTGTTAGTCTGACACGGGATGACAAATGAGAAAAAGGGAGGGATAGTGGGAGACTAAGAGAATGAGCGCGCACGTGTCTTTCGGACAAATGCGCTTACATTCATACATGGTGAGGGGGTCGGGCGGGGGGGGGGGTGTGTGACTTGTTTGTGTCCCACCGACAGGATAATTCCACAAAGGGAGCACGGATGGCCGTTCGTTCAGTCACACTGGATCACGTCCACGCATTAACTGAAAACACATTCATTTCATTTCTGTTTACCACGCACACACACACACACACACACACACACACACACACACACACAGGGCTAGTTGTCTATGACGAGGTAATTGCAGGCAGTCTTTCTGGCAGGAATTAGGGATGCGGCTGTCAGGTCGCTGGCAGTAAGGGGAAACGGATCTTCCGTCAGCAAATTAAACAGCCGTGTGTGTGTGTGTGTGTGTGTGTGTGTGTGTGTGTGTGTGTGTGTGTGTGTTGTGCGTGTGCGTGTGCGCGCGCGCGTGGGGTCATCGGTTGGAACGCTATTATCCTGTTTTGTCAAGTGTCCTAGAAACAAAATCCTCGAAAATGTATGAAAGTGAAACAATTCAAGTTTTGGGTAAAAAATCTTCGCTTTCTGTTTCTAATGCATGTGAAGTCTTTAAAATGGAAGTGAGAAGAGCGCTCATTCAAGTGCACTGAAGCATCTTAACTCAATAATTGATACTAATTTGCAGTGCAAATTATACAATGGAACTGAAAGCACTAGACTGCAGGAAATTGCTTCTACAGGTCTTTGAGATACGGAAACTGCTGCTCTTAAAAAAAGGGAGACTGAAAGCTTGTGCATATAAACACACTTTGTTCCCATAATCCATTGGGGTTCGCTGGTGTGTGGTTTGCTTCAGGGTCGATATTGATGTGGAGTATTTCTTTATTTTCTGCTCTCCAATCCTCTTAATAAAAATAGTTTGTGAAATGAAGCCTGTGAACGCTGCTCGCTTCTGAATTACAACAACACTAAATCCATTCCATCATTATGTTTTATAAGAAGAATCTTTCTAGTTTTCAGGCCAATGGGACCTTTATGATTCTTAGTGAAATCTTCAGTCTTTTCTACAACCGTAGAGATACCGCTTCTTACAGGTGTAGGGCCACCAAAAAGTCTACCTTGCCCCTTGGGCCACTCTAACAGAGTCTGTCTCCCTCTGTGTGTCCCTTCATGTGTGTTTGTGTTAGCTGGATGCCGAGTTGACGGCCCGCCACGAGCTGCAGGTGGAGCTCAAGAAGCTCGAGGGCGACTACGAGCAGAAGCTGCAGGGCTTGAGCCAAGAGAAGGAACAGCTGGCCACTTCTAAGCAGGAGCGGGAGAAGGAGAACCAGGGACTCCAGCAGCAGCTCGGCACCCTCAAGCAGCAGGTACACACGCACACACACACGTGTCCATGTTAGGAACATTAGGACAGAATCAATAAAGCTTCAGTCGGATCATTTATTCACTCCTGTTTGTTTTGCTCGGAATCGCCTACAGAAGAAAACAAACTTCTACTGAAGAGAAATATTTTTGTTTTGATGAATACTAATCCCGCAACTTTAAGCGCCAAAAAGTTGTTCCAACAAACACACAGAAGCCCCGTGGCCTTAAATGATTTAGCCAACTGCCAGAAAAGAAAGAGTCAACAAAAAGCATATCTTGTGTGTGTGTGTCTCAGTGTCAGTGTGTGTGTGTTTGTGGAGTGGAGTGTGCGGGGGGGGGGGGGGGGGGGGGGGGGGATTGTTTAGCCGTCAGTGTCCTGCTGCCACACCAGCTGGACTTTGCCTCAGAGTGACACCCAAACTCACCAAGTGACCCAGAACAGTCTGCCTCTGTGCACGTGTGCCCGTAACCACATGAAGATGTTTCACTTTGAATGTTTGTGTGTTTGTCCGCCTGTCTGTCGGGTAAGAGAATTAAATCGCTTCCAAAATGAGCCTCATCCAAAGCGGCGGATGCCACCACAGTCCTCGTCCCCGAGCGCGCGTACGCTCGTCCGACGCATCGACGGCGTCGCTGTGCGGCCTTCAGACAGGCTTCCACGCGGTGACGGCTCACTGTCTCTTGTGTTTGAGGCGCTGCCCATCGGAGATTTCGTCACATGTGCCGATCTCCCGCTGTTCCTCCGTGTGATGCCGTGCCCGGCTCTCCATCAGTCGCCTCGCTGAGAAAGCTCGCCTCAGAGGCCCCTTTTATGTCTTCTGTTCAAAGTCCGAGGAAACGACACTGACAATTTGTCACGCGGCATATGGACACACTCTCTCTCCCTCCCTTTCTCACCGTTCACTCTTTATGCAGCTAAGAGGAAGATGTTTTAAATCTCATGCGGTACATTCCCATTCAAAGTCCAAGTCCTCTCACACAGATTCACCATCAGCTGGCCGACTTAAATGACTCGGGATAGTTTCCTCAAGAATTGGCCCCTCACTGATATAGTCGGATTAGTATTTCAATGTTGACTAAAAAAATTGATTTCACACTAATTTAGTTTCTTTTGGATTCCTCTGTGGACTTAATTCCCCCCTGTAATGCGTTCCTCTCTGGGCGTGCTCATCCATTCTCCCCCAAAACTCCATCCTGGCCAGACTTTAATCCATTTCTATGTTGCTACTTTCCCTCTTTTGTTAAGCTTGTTTTTTTTATTCCCTCAAATATAATCACTCAGTTGCCATGGCTATTCAACTGGAAATGGTGGATATTGCCAAAGCTTTCCAAAACAAATGTCCATGCTGAACGTACAGTGTTGTAATGCTCATATGAATTTTGATGGGCTCCTGTGTGGACCTTCCCATTCGTATTTCAATCTATGGTGATAACAAATATGTGTCTTCACTTCCCTGCAGATTGAAAAGCTGTCCAAAGATCTGGAAGAGGCCAAGACCAAAGTAGTCACAGTCACTGTTCCTCTGCCGCCTCCCCCCCCTCCTCTACCCGGCCAAAATGCAGGTATGCCCCCTCCACCCCCTCCGCCTCCTCTCCCGCCGATGCCAGGCTATGCAGGCGTACCTGCTCCTCCACCCCCCCCTCCTCTACCGGGTCAAGCCAGCATTCCTCCGCCACCTCCTTTGCCAGGCATGCCAGGGCCACCGCCACCCCCGCCCCTCCCTGGCATGCCGGGACCTCCTCCACCCCCGCCCCTCCCTGGCATGGCAGGACCTCCCCCTCCTCCACCCTTACCCGGGATGGGACCTCCACCACCGCCCCCACTGCCCGGGTTTCCCGGTATCCCCCCGCCACCGCCGGGCCCAGGCATCCCTCAACCTCCACAATTTGGCATGGGGGGCTGGGTGGCCCCCGCACCACCCTCCCTGCCTTACGGGCTCCAGCCTAAGAAGGACTACAAGCCCGAAGTCCAGCTGAAGAGAGCCAACTGGAGCAAGGTCGGTCCTCAGATCGGCGGTTCAAAATGAGATCGCTCTCCAATCACTTGATGTGCAATTTCCTCTGCTTTTTTTCACGTTCATGTTGTACGTTCTCGTCAGCTCCTCGTGAAACAGGGAGGGACTTTATTTTAAGGGATTCTGATGGAATTTAGTTTATGTCAGTTATGTCCGTTTAAGTCTTTATTGTGTGCAACAGTGTGGGCGCGTTAGTAGAGGGATTCTGACCTAAAGTGACTGGCATGCATATGTGTGTCTCACGACTGTGCGCTTCATGTTTTTCTCAAACCTCTCATGTGTAATGGTTAAAACATCAAAACGGCCCTCTGTCTTTCTCTAGCCTAAAGCTACTGTTTAATGGCCTCAGCAGGCTTCATCAGCATTTAGCTTCTCTCTCTCTTTCTGCCGAGAGTGTTTGACGAGGATGTCACAGAAATTGCTTTTTAATAAGCCTTCTTTTAACTGCGCCAGTGAAAGATAATTAAATTGCTGGTAGAAAGGACAGTATTCTTTTGTAATTTAAATTAACTTTTTTTTTTTTCATTGGCTTGGTCTCATCCTGCTTTTTTTCCCCGCATTTGCTTTTCTTTCTTGCTCCTTCAACTCATCCCCCATATCGCATTTCCCTTCTCTGTCTTTTCTGTCCTCCACTCCCCCATCCCTGAGGCGTTGTCCATAATGAAAGAACTGATATCTGTAAATTTACTACCACTGCTTTCCCTCTCGCTCTGTTTGACTATTTCTCTTTGTCCTTTTTCTTTAATGAGAGCACTCACAAAGTTAAGGAAAATCATACAAAGTTCATTTTGACTTGTGACCATGAGGGAGAGAAGAGGAGAGTAAGAGTCTTAGTAAGGTTGAAGAAAGAATGGGGCGAGAGTCCTCTCTTGTTTCTTTGTATTTGAAGCTCTGGATGCTTTGTGGTATCTACAGTGTGCAAAGATTAGAAAATAACCACCTGTTTCCTCCTCTGTGCCTTTCAGCCCCTTTTTACATCCTGGCGGTGTCCTCTGTTGTGTCGACTTCTTTTTACGCGTGTTTCATTGTTTGCCCTGTGCACAGATAAAAATTCAGGAAAATTTAGTCAACTTGATGATATGGTTATCTAAAAGATAAAATGTATAACATCTTTAACCACAAAGATAACATCTTTCTTCTTCGTTCCATCTCCCCCTCTCTGTGCGTACGGCCGTTTTTCTCCCTCAGATCGGACCTGAGGACCTCTCTGAGAAAAGCTTTTGGACCAAGGCGAAGGAGGAGACTTTGGAGACCAGTGAGCTCTTTGCCAAACTCACTTTGGCCTTCTCCTCACAGACAAAGTGTGAGTGTGTGGCTTGTGTGTTTTCACTACGGTCATCATCATGTGGTGTTTCACAGTAATGAGCAATGTCTTCCTCTATGTCTCGTCCCTCCCCTTCCCCCCAATTCCACGTCTATTTCAATCCTCCTGCTTCCATCAGCCACCAAAGGTAAGAATATCACACACCCGCTTCCATTTAGTCTTCATTTCTCCTCGCATCCTCTCCAGCATTCCTCAACCTTCCTCTACTTGGAGGACACGCTGCACATTTACATTATTCAGTAACACTGTGTCAAAACAGCCTCTCACACCACTTCATGAATAAACCACCCACACCTGTGGTTTGTGTGTGTGTGTGTGTTGGTCTTCTCGACGTGCCTGAGGTTTGTTTGTTTGCGGAGAGACCGAGCGTCTGGTGAGATGAATTTGGGGACTTTGGGAGAGACGGACAAAGAGAGGAAGGACAGGAAGAAGGTCACTGATGTCCTTCCACTAGCCACCTGCTGTCCTGGCACAAAGCGCTGACACACGGGCGTACGCTCGCACACGCACACCTGTCCACTCCTATCACCTTGTCCAGGGCCACTGAGCCTTCTGCCCCGACTCCTCCATATTAATATAGTAACCAGGACACCAGGAAATCCCAGGCACACAGCGCGTGTGTGCGTCCGTGCGTGTGTACACACACACAGACTGGCTCGTGACATATACATAAACAGAAGTGCACATGCACACATGGCTGATGCTAGCAGATGATGTCAGGTAAATGTCAGTGTTGGCAGCTGTCCCATTTCCATTCACCTGCATGGCAAGTCCTAACGTTCGCCTGTCACTCCTCGCTTTGACCCCTCCACCCCCACCCCCCGCTCGTGCACCCACGCCTCTACTTTTTATTGGTTGAGACAGCCGCTCGTTCTGGTTGATGTCTAATAACCTTTTCGCAGAGCTGAGTATAAAGACACCGTGGCCTTTTCATAGCCCCACACCTGTCTGCAGGTGTGTGTGTGTGTGTGTGTGTGTGTGTGTGTGTGTGTGTGTGTGTGTGTGTGTGTGTGTGTGAGAGACCTAGTCCTGTGTGTTTATGACTGTGGAAGTTGATTTGTTGATATATATGGTCTTGAATCTGTTGAAGTTTGGTTGAACAACATGTTCTTCAAAACCAAATAGTCTTTTCATTGAGCTGTTGTGTGGGCATTTTATTGTTTTGTTAGTGCACATAGTGTGAGGTTTAATCCTTCCTGTGTGTGTGTTTGTGTTTGGAATACATATTTGTGTATTCATTCCCAATAAGCAACCAGCTCCGGTTGTACAGATTGACCTTCACCCGTTGTCCTTCCTTCTCTCGCTTAAACACACCGCTGCAGGCGTGATACATTCCTGCTCACCTCCCCATCCGTCTCCTAATCCCTCATTTGTGGAAGGCTGACTTTCCTTTTCCTCGTCTTCCTCCTGCGCCTCCCATTCCTTGTTATCCAGCAAACGGACAGACGAACACATCTGACCGGCTGACCCTGTATGACCTTTTTCTTCTTCCTCCCTATCAGATGGCCGGCACTGCTGCTGGGGTTACACACGCACACACAGGCACAATCCCACACAGATAAGAGACGTGTGTGTGTGTGTGTTTGTGTGCATGCTCAGGGCGGGGGTCAGGGGTGTTGACCTCTGAGGCTCGGTAGAAGAGCGTAGAGCTGATGGTGAGAGACACGTCCTCTGGCTGCAACACGGCTCTCAGGAACACACTCACGCACTTGGACACACGCACGCGTCTCGCTCTATTTCACGGTTTGCTGTTTATGTAGTTGTGCGTATTTCTCTAGCTATGCAGCTCAGGCCGTTGGATGACGTGCTCGACTTCAGCAGTTAAGATGCTCCCGGCTCCTTTCAGCTGCTGAGCACGTCCGGCTTCAGCCGAAACAAATCCCCCAGCAATCCTGGACTGACTACAGAGATGATTATTAAAACATTTGTTATTCTAACGTAAACCTAGTAAGTGTGTTTCCCTGTGCTGGTTTTAGATGCATTACAGTAAAGTGATGTACTTGTCCTTGATTCGTTTGGCTTCAACCCTTCCCTTTTGTTGCGATATCTATACATTTTTTTTTTTCCTAGTTGAAGTCATTTGACTTTTATGTTGAGGGATTTTCCCCCAACAAGAGCAGAAGCTGATATCAGACACACACCAGCTCCTTTCGTATATTTGTGCATGTGTAAATAATCTATCAGCATCTGCAGAAAATATCAGAAAGGACTTTCTAATTATTTCTTGTACTTTGGTGGTGTTTTTGAATGTGGTACCTTGAGACATCCTTCTGCCTGATCAAGTCAGCGTTTGGCATTGAGCCCACTTGACTACGTGTCTTCAATAATGGTTGTCAGGTCAGGCGATAGATGCTCATGTGCACCAGCACTCGAGAAGAACTTCACTTAACTTGATGTTTTCCAGTCGAGCGTCCTTAAATTCAAGAATTTTCCCCGTTGGTCGCTGTTAGTGGTACTGTGGTGCTGAACATCGTATTCACCTGCATGGGCAAGATTAAATGAGCTGTCACCACGAGAAATCAGAAGTTTATATTATGGAGTCAGTCAATACATTGACACTGTTTTGCTTTATGGGTTATATCTTGTTTTACATAATGCATCTGAACAGCAAGATGACGCTAATACAGCTTGTCATCCACAATCATTTATTTTGATTTTATTAGTCTAATTGTGGAAAATACTGCTTCTATTCAGTGTCCTATTGTTGGGTGTTGCCAGTTTAATGGCTTACAATGTGGATGTGAGAGGAATGAGAACCAGCTACTGGTTCTCATTCCTCTCTTCATTGTGCCTGTAGCCGTTTTCTACTCCTAAGTATGTGTTTCGCGCTTTCTTTCTGATATTACTGAGAATAGTGATATTACCGGGAGAACATAATCTGAACGGGGATGTTTTTCATGCGGGTACCCATGGTTTTGGTCTTTGTAGGAAGGTGACAGGGCTGGAATTCATACTGCTCTTCTAATAGGTGTGGATATCCTTAACTGTCCTTTTCTCACTTTTTCCGACTGGCTTTGATAGCAGGTGCCTTTTGAAGTCGGCACCTCAGATAGCCCAATTAGCAACAGAATGAGGGAGAGAGAGCGAGAGAAGGATAAAGTGGGAGGAGGGTGGAAAAAGAGCGAGCTGAGGGAAAGGCTGGGCTAGGGGGAACGTCGTGATTCATTTGATTCAGGAGAGAAAAGGAGAGAAAATGGCCAGGAGCATATATGATTATTAATCCTCATAATGCCAGGATCATTTTCACATCCCAATTCTCCAGCGCTCACCCTTTCCCTTTTATGTGTCCCGGTCTCCATTGCCGGATTTTCCGTGGTCTGTTGAAGTAAGACAACCTCATTTTTCTTCTCCAGTGCAGCCCCCCCCCCTTCCTCTCCACCCACCAAAAGAGTCACTATGGGATGTCATCAACTCCATATCACTGCCTAACACACCTACACATGCAACAGCACCTTTCCTGCAATCCAGATTCATTTCCAGATGAATGCGTGCGGGGGGGCGGGCTGTGTGCTGGGGAGAGTGGGTGGGCGAGCTCAGCCGCATTTACAAACCAATTATAATAAGCCTTTTGATCTGCCTGTGTTATGAACAAATCAATTTCCTTCTCTTAGTTCATGTACACACGTGTGTGTGTGTGTGTGTGTGTGTGTGTGTTTAGTCTTATGCCCGCTCTTTTCACCTTAATGAGCCACCAATCTGCAAGAAAGTGTGCGTATTTGCTGATGCTTGCCTGGGGCCTCTCTCTGGTGTAAGTCCATTAAAGGGATGAGATGTGTCATATATTAGCAATAAAAGCTCTACGCATGGAAAATAAGGGCGCGGTGTTGACGAGGCCTCCACATCTTCCGCTAAACAAAACTCCCTCCACCTGGTGGCTTGTTTTTTATTTTCCTTGGAGTCAGCTGGAGGAAAATGAGCTAGCCAGTGAAACTCACTTTCTCAAACTAAATGTCATCTGTAATATATTGATTTACCCTTTAGTCATCTTATCTCGGAAGTTCATAGACAGTTCATTGTGTGACGAGCCTGATGTCCGTGCACTCGCTGCTCCTCATTGGATACGCCTGATATCCAATGAGGACAAAAAAAGTTTATGAAAAGGAACACAGGTGAGAGTGAGGGAGGGAGCGGGGGGGCTCCTGTCTTGCCTCCTTCCCATCTCCTCCATCCCAGTTTCATTACCCCACCCCCTCCACGATGTTTGTTTTTCCACTGTTGGATCCCCTCTAGGTCTCAGCCAAGGAGCATCTGTGAGTTGCATTCGGGTTTGTGTTTACATTTGCGTCTGTGCGTGTGCAATTAGAGAGTTTTAGATGAGTTTCTGGGACTTGTAGACTTGCAGCTGCGGTCTCATGAGACCATATCTAACATGTACTAATGAAGCACTTAGTAGACTAAATGAGGAATAATCCCACTTTATTAAGCCACGACAGTGTTTGTGCATGCTTGTGCGATTGTGCTAAATTAGTATTGGCTTTGAAAAGCTTGTGTGCGGTGTGTTTGAAGTTATCTCTGAGTGCATGTGTGTATATGTTTGTAATTGTGTGGCGCACAAAAGCAGGCCGTGTTAATAAATCATGCCGTGTTCAGGCTGTAGGAGGAGAAGCAGGTTAATGCGAGGGTCACTAATGCAGCAGAAAGAGCCGCGGAACATAGCGATAGTATTCTTTGCTCCTGTTCTCTCCCATTCATTCCATTTCTGGAGGCAGCCACGGCCGCCATTTACCTACCTGCCTACCTACCCACCCCCGCCCCCCCACGGCAACACATAACCAGACGATCGGATCACATTGGCTCTGTTCTCAGTGGGAGACGTGAATGGAAGTGGCCCCTATAAGCCGAAATATAGACGAGCTTTTCGATATGCAGGTCTTGAACGATTGGCTGGGTCCCCGTTGTGTTGCACGCGCGTTTTATGTGTACCACTGCTTAAGTTGAAATCCTAACCGTGCCGCCTTAAGCCCCTGACTGTAGCGTTGCATTAGACCGGCCCCGCTCGCTCTCTAAGCCTCGGCGTGTATTCCCACCGCGGCAATAGCGAGAGCGCTCCCTCATTCTTCCGTGTCTTTAAGGTTGGGGGAGCAGCCGCTCATTCATCGGGCCTTATCAGGTTCAAACACATCTCTGTGCGCTCAAATTGGCTCCGATTGCCGAATGCAACAGCTCTCGCTCACATGTGCGAGCGGAAACATACACATGTAAGCATGCACACAGTCACACACTCACACGTGCTTTTGTCCCAATCATTCTCCTCGTACCATCCCTCCCTCGGTATATCTCTCTCCTTCTGTTTTACATGCAAATGAGCTAAGTGTACTCGTACCGCAGCATTACCGCTGTGGGTGCGCCTAATCTCCCCGCCGCCTTTTCTTTTTTCCTGGAGATTATCCTGTTTTTAAGCAGAATACGCTTTCTTCGCCTCACTCGGCTCCTCTCCCAGCCAACCAAGCAGTCGGTCAGCCAGCCAGCGTTCCAATGTCTCATCCGTCTCATCCGAACACCGTTACCATTTCAATGTTCCCAGTAATATGACAGCTGTGCAAGTTGCTGCGGGAGCCTCCGTGTGTATGTACGCGTGTGTGTGTGTAATCTCTGTGGGTGTGTGCGTGTGTCTTTTTAATAGGCTGATAAACTCGAAAGCTTGTTACAGATGCAAAGTATCCCCAGTGTTCCTGATTCCGTCTCTTTTCAGCGAGGCCAAGAGGGAAGGAAATATGATCCGAGATGGGAGGTTGTGGGTATGAAGGCATATATGTATGCACACCTACTCGCTTCCTGTTTGGCCCCTCTTGGTATCGGCAGCATACTGCTTTTTTCCTCCCCCGTCCTGTGCATCCTACTTAATGTGTGTGTGCGTGTGTGCGCGCACATCCACGTGGGCCAACCTGCTCCTGTGAACGTGTGTAGTTGGAGGTGCTTTGATTTTTGGTGTTGACTAGTTGAGGAAGTCTCACAGAGGCCGTGTCTATGATTAGAAATGATGTTGATCGTGAGAAAGGGGGGAGAGATGAGAGTAAGGAGTCGGGGGGGCCCCAGCTAAAAGTGCAGATTGACTGTGGATGGCGGCTCTTTTTCCCGCCTCAGCGAGTCCCTCTGTTTATTTTTCTGCAATATTAGCTACCTATTCCCGAGGGCAGTGACACACACACAGAAGCACGCAGGAGGCTTAGCCCACTTTGATGTCACTGATAGCATACATTAAAAAAATGGAGCGGTAAAGAGCAACAACTTCAAAGATGGAGTTGACGAGATAGGAGCATTAACCCCAATCCTCCTTCCTCCTCTTCCTCCCTCCTGATTTCCTCATCTCTCTTCTCTTATCTCTGCCTGATAAAAGGGTTCTCATGAAAAGCGAATCCAATAAACGACGGATGGAACCAGAAAAATGACAGCAGGCTGGTGGGGGTGGAGATAAAAACAAGCTGTAAAATGAGAAAAGGCAAAAGAGATGGCGGCAACCGAGGCATTAGGAAGTGTCCTTTTAAAATCCAAAGCCCCTATCTCAGTAGAATTGTTTAACGGTAGCCTGGAGCTGCTGCTGAGGCCGCGTTAGCCAGCTGCTGAGTTATTAGGTTGCTATTAGACTATCGTCCCCATTATGCTGATGGCTCGGACCACGTCTCCCGGGCTCTCGCACAATCACACATATTAAAACTATCAATTCTGCCCAAACTTTGCAAACACTTGTTCCAACATTGTTCACATGGTCTTGTTTACTTCCGTGCGCACGCCGGTGCACGTATTTTGTGCTCATCCAGGGTACACGTGAGGTGTGTGTGTGTGTGTGTGTGTGTGTGTGTGTTTAGTGACCTGCCCGGCTTTTCATTGCCGCTGGTCTGCCGCCGTGGAGGATGTGTGTAATGTGGATAAGCTGTTGGCATTTACACCGACACCGATGGTATTTACAAGGCCTGGTGGAAGAGGACACACTCCACTTTCTGACCTTAATCTGCGATCAGTGGCCGCGTGTGGAGTCAACTGTATGTGTTGATGTGTAGCTACAATAGCTTAGACTCCATGCATAGTTTGTGTGTACAATAATGTGTGTGTATGTTCCCAGGTAAATTACACTTGGTTTGTGCCTCTGTGTGTGTGTGTGTGTGTGTGTGTGTGCGTTTGCATGCTCAAGCCCCACTCCATCACTCGGTATCTGCGTGTGTCGTGTTCTGTGAGACGCGGGCTCTGTTTCGCCCCGCGGGCACCTTCATTTTTCACCGTGCTTTGGGCTGCACGTCGCTGGATGAAAGTGTACCGGTGCACCCTCTTCGTGTCTCCGTTTCTCTCTTCATCTTCCTCCCCGTGTCCTTTTTCTCTCCCACCACCCAACCCTCAGCTCACACACACACACGCCTAATCAAAGTGAGGGAGCTCTCTAGATTAGTACTTGAGAAAACTCCCTAAAGATATTCCTTCATTTTGACCATTTTCAGGTACTCTCTTTGCTCCCCCTGCACCTCCTCCCTCCCGGCTTTGAATTTTTAACCTCTCTACTGAATAAGAGATGTGCCGATTCTCTTGGGGAAAGGTAAGTTGGAGGGAGAGCGAGAAATGAAGGGAGGGAGAATGCTGGTGGAGGCAGAAGGGAAAAAGGTTGTCCCTAAACATGCTTTCACAGTTATCCCCTAAAAACTCCACTCTGTATGCTCAATAATGCATGGCCATCGCTCACTCCCCATCCCCTCCCCCCTCCTCTCATTCCCATCTTTCTTCATCTCCTTCATCTTCCCCTTGTTGGTTCCCTAAGCGCTCATCTCTCCAGCCAGCAGATTAACTGCAGGGTGAAACTGAGACAGGCAAAGCAGGGTGATGGTAGCGGGGCATCAGGGACCAACAGTAAAAGTCATCGTGTGAATGGAGCTACTACTTTAAGTATTGATCTGAGCGAGCGCGCTTTGAAGTTGTACCATCTCAGACGGGCCGCGGAGCTTGACTTGACCTGAAAATTGGAGTCTGACTTCTCCCAAAGAGTATAAACTCCATCGCATTCTTTAATAGTTTTCCTTTCAGAGACAAAGCTATCCCGTCCTGACCCCAAATCCGCCTGCTCCCGTTTCACCAGGGCAAGGATATGAAATATTGGTGCTGTGTTAGTGATGTGCTGTGATCGGAGACGGTGCTTTAGAAGGAGGACTTGAGGCTGTGTCATCTCAACGAAGACTGAATCCGTTATGTGGTACACATAGTCAATACGGGTCACAGGTTCTGCTTGTCTTCTATGTATTGTACTTAGAAGAGCTTTGTCTACTGGAAGCGTTCCCGATATGCGAGCAGAGTGAACCTCCTAGGACTTGATGTGCATGCAGATGGCATCAGCAGCAGCTCCACTTCGGGTGCGGCAGAGACTTCTAAAGATCCCTCCAAGAGGCTTTTTTTTGTTTTCAGTCTGTTCTGGAAAGTTTCTTTTTTTTAAAAGCCGCAGTCTTTTTTTCACTTTCAAAGTTTCATGTTGATTTTTGCTCTCAAGCTTTACCTTCCTCACTGGTATCTTTGTTTCTAGCCTCAAAAAATATAGCAGCAAGAGCAACAGACTACAAATAATACCGCTAGTAATGAAATTGACCTTTTTCTGAAAACTGGAAGCAACAATTCTCAAATGACTAAAGTGATTTACTCTCTATAAATTCATGTTTGTGCAGCTAATTTTATTTGAATGGAAATCTGAAATTACGCCATGTTGTTGCCAGCTACGCTTTGAGGACATTCAGAGCTGAAAGCGCATCAAACTGCTAACGTGCTGCTTCGCCTTTCTTCCAGACTCTAGCACTTGATGCGGTGCTGCAGTTTTAATGGGAGGAAGTTCCTAAAAATGTGGTAGTCCGTTGGCTCACGAGGTAGTTCCCCAAACCAAGAGAGATAAAAGCTTGCCGACTCTGTGAGAAAGGGGAAACTCTTCGGAGCTGGAATGATAACAGCTATGCTGCTTGATTGAAGCCGGTTGAAGGAAACGAACATGAAGGCTGCTGCATTGTTTGCCAAAGAAACATTTTAATAAAGCATTTATGCCGTGGCAGAGGGGAGTGCCAGGAAGAAATTCAAGACCACAATAAATGTTCTGGTTCCGTATTAATACGGTTTTAGATCAGTACAGTAGATCCCTTTTGTTTATTTCGTTGATTTATTACGTTAGTCGTTTGTTCATTTGAATATATGGCCTTACCACAGATAACCTGCAAGTACAATTTAGTCCGTGTCGGAGACGCAGATGGATGCGGTGTAATCTCGGTTCGGCGGACGAGGAGACGGATGCCGTTATTGAGGGTAGCGTGAAGGAGAGCGAGGCGGGATGGATGGAGCTCGGAGAAGGACGAATGGAGGCAGCAGGGATCCGTGTGCGACTGAAGAGGGCACTCAGGGAGGGAACGGAGGAATGACAAATGATCAAAAGGTGCAGGGACACCAGGCGGATCGAGGACGCCGATGTCCAGTTTGAGAGGGCTGTGCGGGAAGACGCACTGCCCCACTGGCTGCTGGGAGACCGCCATAGGTGGCTTGACCAACATGCGCATACCTCATGCCCAATTTCCTCCTCGTATTCGCCTTGTGAGAGAACAGATGGACAGAGACCTCTGTCCGTTTCTTTCTTTTCTATTTCTTCCTCTTGGAGGACGGCCACGGGTCACAGGGAGCATTTCCTCTGACCGCGCTTGGCTCTCCACTGAATCCCTTCCACTTCCCTTTCCTCTTTTTTGTTTTCCCAAATAGCTTAGTTAGGGCTGAGTACTTAACTGTACACAGTTGGCGGTCAGACACACACACACACACACACACGCCCACACCACCGGGTTTCCTTAGAGATTGTCTGCTTAATACTTCATAGCACTTAGAGGCTTCAACAAGCCCCAAGGTGCTCCTCTGAGGTGTGGAACGCATGAGAGCATGCAACCACCCCCCCCCCTTTTGTGACCCCCCCTCGTGTATCCGATACACTACTTCCCTTTTCTGCCCCCCAATCTTCTCCCCAGCCAGCCTGATTTAATGAGCCCAGAGAACACAAGGAAGTACACGTAGTACAACATGTTACACATTATTCATTTATAGTGGGCCAAATGTAGCTGCATTTCCTTCAGACTTTAGTCAAAACCAACCTGCACTTTTCAAAGGCCTTTATGTCAATTTACTCTGGTTTCGTTTTTATGCTTTTTAACAAATTACGTTTTCTCAGATCACGTGAAAATAAAGTTTAGTTATCTATTGAGTGCAAAAGGATTTTCCACAGTTAAAATAATCAGCAGCTTTATCATTCTGTGCATTTAACTAACAGCCTCATTGTGGTTCCCTCTGTCCTTAAAAAGTGTCCTCATCCTCTAAGATGGGGAATAATGCATATTTGTTGAATGGTCTCTGTTCTCTTACCTCTCCCAATTGTTTGGTTTATCACTTTTAGTGATTAGAGTCCAAAAGTGGAGAGAAAAGATTCCTGCTCCTCAACAGAAACATATCATTTATCTTTGTGGTTTACAGCTCCATTCTTCCCCCCCAGAAGGAGTAATCTGTCTCTATAAAACACCGTAGACCGCTCATCTTTAACGCACAATAGAACATAAACTTCATTAGTATTTGCATCCAAGCCCTCTGGTTTTATTTCAGACTGCATAGGAATGCCAAAGTCGTCACATGGGACAGTTTGTGTGGCAGCTTTGAAAAGGGGACAAGTGTGTGCATCAGGGGAGCGGACTCTGTTATGTGAGTAAGCACGTATCCCCCCCATGAGCCCTCCCCCAAAATGTGTAAAGTTATGCTACAACCCTGCCACTCAACACAATAATTCATAAGCGTTTCAAGACTTGTAGTCTAGGTGTGTGTGTGTGTGTGTGTGTGTGTGTGTGTGTGTGTGTGTGTGTGTGTGTGTGTGTGTGTGTGTGTGTGTGTGTGTGTGTGTGTGTGTGTGTGTGTGTGTGTGTGTGTGTGTGTGTGTGTGTGTGTCATCGGGGACCACAGACACTGTCAACTTGGTAAAAAAGCATGTAACTGAGGACAGGCTGGCCTTATGAGACCTCCATCTGAAGAACAGTGAAGCAACATCAAGCGCGCGCACACACACACACACACACACACACACACACACCCCGTCATCCAGGCAAAGGGTGGAATCCTGGGCTCGTCATGCGTTGCGCCATAATCCAGTTTAGCAGGAATAATTAGAAATTAAGGAGTGTAATGTTATCAGTGCGCGATCCGTGCCCGCCCGTGCATGTGCTCATATCTCACTCTGAGTGCTAATGTAGGACAAGGATCATCCACAACTGAGGGAGAAGAGTAAAGTATTTTCTTTGTGATTTGTGACTATTACCGCCTTCCTCAGTCCTCTTTCGACCCTCCCTCCTCGCCGCCTCGCGTATTATCCTCTTCTCTCCTTGTTACAGTCGTCCACGCTCCCTCCTTCCTCTCACTTTTTCCCTCCCATCTTCTAGGAACATCCACACAATTACTTTCCCATCCTCTACGGCCTTGTTTACCGCCGCCTGTGCCGCCATTATCCCGTCCTGCGTGGACTCTCATTCGGCGCTTTCATCCTCTCCCGCGTTGGCTTTTTGTTAGAGAAAAAGCCATTTCCATAGCTCTGCCACTCTTTTCAAGACGGCGGGCGGCATTCAGGTGTGCATCTCTCAACGTCCATTTCATGCCCAGCTCTTCATGTTTCATAGTTTGTCTTTATTCCGGTTTGTGAATAGGGCGACCGGGAAGCTGTGCTACTTACAATTGCTCGACGTGAGTCTGGCCCCCCCTCCCTTCCCCCGGCCCGGCTTTCAGACGGGAGCCGAGTGGCTTACCTTTTGTCCTTGAGACGCTGCGTTCAGTCTCCGTGCTCTTTTATTTCTTTTTCTTTTTCTCCAGCCGTCTAGGCGCTCATTCGTGTACGTCTGCTGTTGTATTGCCCATACGCTGTTTGTGTTGTATCTCACACAATCGTTGTAGAGATAGATTGAAAGATGGAGGGCAATAAAAAGGCAATAAAAAACAGCAGGAGGATGAATAGGAGGGGAATGGAGACTGAGTAAGAGCAGGAAAAGCGCCGTGAGTGATGAGGCTGTTTTTGTCTGCGTGTTTCCTGGATTGCAATTTGTGTGCGTTTGCCCGCCCGCCAGACGCACTGAGGTGTGTGTCTATTGATACTCCCTCAGGCAGACAGTAATGATATTGTTTTTATTAATGCCTGATTAATGTTTTAGGTCGTGGCTGCCGGAGCTCTTAGTGCTTTTTATTCCGCGCCTTTCGTCAGTTCTCGACTACAAAACGCCGCCTCGACGATTCTTTCTTTTGTCTCGTAATGAGCAACAAGTATTTTTTCAAATCAGAAAAAAATAGCAATAGCGGGTAAAAAACTTCCCTCTATTGGATCACTGTGCTCGCTATCCGGCCATCTCTCTGCTTTCTCCTCTCCCTCCTCTGTCGCCTCCTTCCCCCTTTGCTCTCGCTCGTCCCCCTCTGGCGCCATCGGCGGCATTCTGTCTCTGTCAGGTGCGTGCGAGATAGCCTTCACGCCGCTGACTTGGAGCAGATGGGCTTTTGGATGTTTCAGCCTCCCATTCGACTCCTCCCTCACCGACCTATAAGGAGAAATCTATTGCTCCTGTCGTCCTCTCTCGATCTGACTGAAGGTTGTTAGACGTTTGATAGATCCCGCCGGGCGCGCGGCCTTTTTTTATTTAAATGTTTGATTGCTTTTTTTCTTGCCCTCTAGGCATCCATTTGTTTCTGCTTATTTCAGCTCAGCGTAATAAAGCCCTGATAAAGATTTTAAGTGCATTTCTTCTTATTGAAATAGTTTTTGTATAGCGTTGTCAGTGAAAGATGATTTGAGAGTTAGCTGCTACACAGCAACAGATTCATGACGTAGGAAAATCCAAACTTGTAGACGACAATAGCATCATTTTAATATAAGGGTTATAAGAAAAAAAAGACCTGTAGTGTAATAAAAGTCCACGTGAGTTTGATGGCTTGTCTCCAGGTTAGAGACACGTTGCACTTGACCAATAACTTCGGAGGAGAGGGGAAAAAGTCGCTATAAAGTTAGCTGTGATGGATTATGCTCTTGGAGCTTAAAGTTTAAAGTTCAAACGCACGCAGCGAACTCCGATAAACAAAACATTTCCAGGCCGGTTTCTAGCCACCGGATGCGCATTAGTTCACAACAATAGATATAATAAATATTATAAATACATTTATTTAACCCAGTTACTCATTGACTTACAGTGGTACCACCTTGTGAGCCATAACAACCCCAAAACATGTTTAAACGTCCCAATGGCTTTTCTTTTAGGCGTGCATCTTTGCAAACTGCTGGCCCAGTGCACCGTGAACAGGCCTCTTTCTGTGTGTTCCCGACTGTATAAAAACACTCCAGTTAGGCGGCATGTTCTGTATGCGCTGTGCACATGTCCTTAGAAGGCTCCTAAAGCCAGAGCGATGTGAGCAAATCCCACTTGTCTTCATTAGATAAGGATACATCCAGAATACCCATGCTGTTTACTTCACCTGTATCAAAATTCACCGGATTGCCATATTTGGAAAGGGAGTGGGGTGTGCGTGTGCATGTAAACATGGTCAATTAGCTGAAAGCGCCACGCGTCTGTAGAATTAATTCTCAGTTTGAGCAGCGCTGCTCAAAAAATCTTTTGCATTCGATGTAGCACATGGTTCAATATTCATTTCCGGAATACCTTGCAACGGAGCTTCCACCGGCTAAACATGTAAGCTCGGATACAAGGGACGTCTATTATCGATTACCAGTCACTATTTTTGGCCTTGAAGTATTGAACTAAAATGCAGGTAAACGTTATCCATAAAACAAGTGGATGTTTATCGTAAAAAAAGTAACTTATGTGTTTTTATGTTAGTCATATCGTGTGAGAGAGAGCGAGAGAGAGAGAGAGAGAGAAACAAGGCCAGCTCTGCCTGCAGGCTGTTTGGCCCCAAACTCTCATCAGCCCGTTGGTGCTGAAAGAGAGAACCGTCTGCCCCCTCGTCACTGTAGAACCACACACGGCACCACATGCACACGCGGAGAAACCCACGCGCATTCATCTCACACGTAATGAACCAAAATCCCCCCCCCCTCCCCCGCCATCTCTCGTCGCCATCCTTCCTTGTCTTATCAGTGCATCCCATCTTCTTTTATCCACCTCCCCAATCTGTCCGTGCCTCTGTCAGACACTTCCTATTCCCACGTCTCGCCTCCGAGACGAGCTCTCTGTTTCTTACTCCTCCACTCCCTTCATCCTTATCTGGGCTCCTCGCACCCCCCATATATCCACTAGCTTTAGATTACTTTGAGAATGTCTCTTCCCCCTTTCCATTCCCCACACCCCCCTCACACTCGGCCCTCTTCATCTCTCTCTCCTCTCCTCTCCTCGTCTCCCTCTCTTCTCAGTGGTGGTTTTAATGCATTATGAAAATGGACTGGGGCTATGAAAGCGAAACAGGACAAGTTTGGCTGTTTAATGTGACTCCTTTCACTCCTCATCTGCCTCATTGGCACGCTGCGGGTGTGTCTGTGCGCGCATGTGTGTGTGTTCATTCTACTGTGTGAAGTTGTGCTTTTCATGTGTACATTGGTACACACACACACACACACACACACACACACGTGAACACTAAATGTGACCGACACGTCGACTGGTCTTCAGACATGTCGTGCCGCATTCCCGCTCTTTAATGTGGACTTCCAGCACACACACACGTGCACACACTTTGGGCAAGCATTAAACTGCATGAATAATAGAATAGACGAACAGACGGCGTGGAACACATGTTTCTCCGAGACGCGTTAATGGAAATGAGTGTTGAGGACATGAATAGAAGGATGAAGGAAGCTGGCTGTTTGTGAGGCGGAGGGTGAAGTTCCACCCTGCAGGGGGGTGTGACCTGGATCGGGCCGTTTCCACCTCCTCTGACATTTGTACCGACCTCCGCTTCCAAGTTAAGGCCTGATGCCGGAGGCCAACCTGTGACAATACCGAAACTATGCTGTAATTTTGACTAGCAAACAAACAAAGGCATTAAGGACCAAGAATGGGATGGGGGGGTGGGGGGGCGAGAGGTTGCTGACCCACCTCGTACCTTATTGTCATTTTCCATTATTCAAAAAGCTACGAAGAAGCTGATTGTGTTTGGCTGCGAGTAGAAAGAACTTTTACCGTGTTGCTTGTGGGAGAACGCAGCATGGATTTAAAATAGCCTCCGTCTTTTCCTGTCTTTTCTTTTCCTTTCCAGACTCCCCCCTTACTGCCACACTGCCACCTCCTCTTTTGCTCAATCTTGCTCTGATGTTGCTGTGTGTGTGTGTGTGTGTGTGTGTGTGTGTGTGTGGCGATGGATATTTTGAGCAGGCGGCATATGTGTGTGTGCATCAGGGTTTAATTGCGGTGTGCATAGAAACGAGTGTAATTAGCCGGCGCTCGCTTCCCTGCCGCCCGGCTAACAACCAGCATCCCCTCTGCGCTCGCTCGCTCTCCCTCCGCCTTTCCTCTTTGTCTCCCTCCCTCTCCCCCTTGTCTCGTGCCTGTTGCCACAACGACGAGCCCCACTCCGCCATTGTTCCCCGCTGTTCTCCAAGAACAAAGGAGCAAGCTATTAGCTCCCTGAGAGCGGAGTGGTGGAAATGGAGGAGAGGGATAGAGGACGAGAAAGAGCGAGGGAATGGGGGGGGGGGTGTAAGGGGTGATGAGATGAGTGTGGAGAGCGCACTGGCGAATCAGCGAGTGAAGGAGAGAGAGCGGATGAGACACGGCCGTGGAAGAAGTGAACAACGTGACAAAGAGACGTTGGGGAAGCGGAGTTGGGGAGATTTACTCAAAGGAGTAGAAAGGGGAGAAGGAAAAGCCGGGGAAAGAACATGTGAACAAGACCTTTGGAGAATTAGAGGCTGAGAGGCAGATTAGAGGAGCAGAAAAGGCTTATGGGGCACCAGATATAGCGCCGGTTTTTCGTCCTTCAGGAGCAAAAAGTGGGCTCCAGCAGCTCATTTCATTCCTTTTAGAGAAACACACCTGGCTTCCCTACACAGTCTCACCCCATCTACCTTTCTGCTTTATGACCCCTCGCTTTCCCTTTGCCCCTCCCCCTTTTGCTCCTTCTCGGCCCATTGCAACCAGGATGTGTTTTTGTGCGTTGCCCGAGCGTGCACACGTATGCACCGGTAGCTCGTCTGTCCTTGCTCCCCATGCCCGTCATTATGGCCGCACTGTGTGTGCGGGAGGGTCATTAGTAGCGAGTGTAGGCGGGTAATGCGCCGTCTGCAATGCCGGCCATCTGAATGTTAACAGATTGTAACGCGGCACGGAAAGTGAATTTGGTTTCCCAAGGAAAATGGAAGCAAATTACACTTTTATAGCCCTCTGCCACTATCTTTTTCTCCCGCCATTACTCACTGGGTGTAGCTGGGAGGGGGTAGTGCGAAGGGGGAAACCAACTAATTGGGAAGATGTCCTCGCGGAGGAGGGTGGTTTAGGTGCGATGGTGAAGCCGTGGTTTACGGGGAAACGCAGGGACAGATTTTTAAGTAGTCGATAACCTCTATCTCTCTTTGACCTTCTCCCCAGTAGAGACACAGCTCGGGGATGAGAGACGCGCTATTATCCCGCAGGAGGCTCAGATAATTGTCTAGATGGCCGCTCGTAGTTTGCAATACCCATAGACATGTAATCCTTTATATTTGGATTTACATATGCTGGTATTCCTGATTTTTACAATTTACCCTGTTTAATAATACAAGGTAAATGTCTGTGTGATGGATTTTCTGGCTAAAGGTAACTAAGTCAGCATTTACAAATTTACACACAAACATGGGTTTTCAGAGTATTTGTATTTAAAGTACCTAATGCTTAATGACCTGTCTTCAAATACATCCTTTTTTTCGGGATTCTCCAACAGTACTGTTATTTGTGTCATTACAGATGTTTTTTTCTTTTTGGCAAATATGAAAATCCGTTTTTCAATTTTTAGCAACGGTAAAAAATAAACTTAATTGTCTTTTCTTTGGTGGACTGCAATACGAATGTTTATTATGAAGACAGCCCTACGGCGCCAGCTTTTAGGGTTCTCATTTTTGAAAACTCCATTTGTTCTCCCTGATAGTGACAAATTGCCAGAAAGCCACTGCTAATGATGACTGACAGCCAGTAAAATGCTTTGAGAGCTGTCAGACTGTACAGATTACGGTAACAATGGCTTCATAGTGTGACTGGTCGAGCTGCTTCACAGCTCTGAATCCTGCTGATTTAATACACTTAAGTTGGAATGCCGCCTGTCGCTCTTTGCACCTGCCGGTCACCTCAATAGCTACTATGGACCAATCCAAAGACGACCCGTCTATGAAAATGTTGGCAGTGGAAATGAATAATACATTGACAGTAAACAACATACACAACACGTTTTTGACAGATGCCACCATTTATTTTAAACTTTATTGTGCAATATCTGGATCTTTTCTTAAATTTTGACACACAACCCTGGATCTACGCCCTTGTCCTTTTGGTTGGCTTTTACTCATTAAAGTTTAATTTCCTGTTAATATAAGCATTCTGTTAAGAATCGTATCTACTTCACAGCTGGTCTTTCACCGGCTTTTTGACACTGTTTAAAGTTAGTCTATTATGATTTAGGGATATAGGGAACACCGATGGATTGGCTCTGCGTCTTGGGAAAGGAACTGAAGCCCGAGTACTGAACCACTGAGGAGGAAATCTACGAGCACCTCGTAGAGTTGGAGCAAAGCTTCGCTGCAGTGAAACCGCATTCAGGGTTGGCTCAAGGGCGACGTTTCCCAGCCAGACGGGGAATGTGTTTTACTCACACACACACACACACACACACCCCGTCATATGGTGGCTTACCCGCCTGACCCGGCGGCTCTGTTGCCCTCCGGGGGGGAGACGGGGAGCATCTTTCACGGCGACGTGTTGCTTCTTGGCACCGGAGAGATTGCATCCCTTCCTCTAGGAGGGAGCAATGATGGGGAAGTGTCTCCATCACTCCAACCCCACCTGTCTGCTCCCGAATGTTTTGTGTGTGTGTGCGTGCATGCCCCCCCTCACCCACTTCCCTTCCTCCTGTAGCCCCCTCGATCTCTCGCTCTCTCTCTCTCTCTCTCTCTCCATCTGCTCCCCTCCCTCAGCTGACATTTGCTGTCAGGCAGCCTTATTATTTTGTTCTTCAGGTTTCTTATTAGGATTCTCTTGTTCCCTCTCTCCAGCTCCGTCTCGGTCACTCTTCTCTTCCTCTCTTCATCTGCCTCAAGGCCCTCCCTGAACCCCCCCGCCTCCCCTCTCCCACTCAGTCCAATAATGTTTCCTTTACTTCTCGTTCTCTCCCTTTTTTTTCTGCCTTTCTTTGCCGCATTCAATTTGGCGTAATCTAATTCAGTCCGTCTCCCACGGTCCCATCTTCTGTTACACCTCTCTCATCTCGCTCCGTCTAACCGGGTTTTCTAAAGGTCACTTTTCCTTTTGTCTCTTCTCTCCTCCTTTTCCCTCCCTCTCTCTTCCCTCCTCCCGGTAAAGTTGTGGCTGCAGTTGCTCCCAAGGACTCCGTGTCTCTTGGCTTTTAATTATACTCTGCGGGCCCTCTGCCCCGTCCCCGGAGGAACGTGCACACACGGCGGTTTATGCCCCCCCCCCCTAACGTGCACGGACGCGGGGCAGACGGACGTGCACAGAGTAAACAAAGAAGGCCTGACCGTGATTGTCCAGCTGTCGACGGCGTCGTCCCTTCTCTCTCTCTCTCTCACACACACACACACACACACACACACACACAGAGCTACGTCGGAGCTCGTTAGCTCGGATTATTGAACCACAGGTTGCACGTGGACATTTAGTCCGTGCCGAAGTCTGCAAAAGTACCGGGAGTTCATCATGCAGCTAGACAGCAAAGGAGACAGGAGACTGTTGTCATGGCGATTAGAATCCCTCGAGGTTATGTCCCCCCCCCCCCCCCCTCCTCCACCCAACTCTCATTCCCTACATCCTGTCCACTCGCTCTTTTTCTCTCTCTCATTCCATCTCTCTTTACGCTCCGCTTGCTTACTTTGTCTTCACGTCTCGCTCCCTCTTTCTCCTAATGTCCTATTTTGTTCCTTTCCTCTTGTTTCTCTTTTCCTCTCCTCTCTTCCCTCCCTGTGGTTCTCACCTCTTGTCCATTTGTCGGGGGAGGGAGGAGCAGAGGAGGGAAAGGAATGCTAATTTTATCGCTATAGCGACGGAGTGCAGAAGGTTAAAATAAAGAAAGAAAATGTCACTTGTCCTATTGTGTGTGTGCAAGTGAGAGTGAGAGAGAGTGAAAGTTTTGAGTGACATTTGGGGTATTTTTCCGCTTTGCCCTGCTCCCCTGCCCAGTAAATGATGTGTTTTATATTGAGATATATATATATATATAATGTCATATATGAATATATATTGTGTGTGTGTGTATATATGTATGCACGTTTTTGTGCGCAGAGGGCAAATGCTGCAAACCTAAGAGCCGTTTTCTCCCTCCTCTTTGTTTTTCCGAGTCAATCATCTATCTCTGTCACTTTTTCTTCATTCCGCTCTCTCTCTTCACCCCTCACTCATGTCGAAAATGTAATCATGTTCAGGGGGCTGCGTCGAGGGAAAGTGAGGGATCATGTGAGAAGGGGCAGGGGGAGACTTTGAAGCGAACGTGGGGAAGAGAAAGAAAAAGGCATTTGTATGTGTACCCAATTACCACTCCAGCCAGCCCAAAGTCACCTTCGCAGGGAACGGACGCACACGCTCTCTCAAAATAGCTGCTTTGTGTGTGTGTGCTGGAAACAGTGGTGATGAGGTAGACTGAATAATGTAATGGCTCCTCTCGTCCGTCAGCTCGGGGCTTATTACATGTTTGTTGCCGCTGTGTGTAATTGTAGTTGTGTGCGTGTGTGTGCGTGTGTGTGTGTGTGTGTGTGTGTGTGTGTGTGTGTGTGTGTGTGACGTGAGCCCAGTGGTCTTTATCAGTGCTGGTCGCTCTTTGTTGAATGCATGCACTTAAAGTGTTTATGCTGGTTCCTATTCTTGTTCTTCTACCTGTGTGAGGCAGACTTGTAGTCTATGTCTCATTCCTTAGGTACGAGTCCAGGGTCATTAGGACATTAGTTTCAGTCCCACATCGCTGACCGGTAGTCACTGGCAGTGGGCTTAAACGCTGCAGTTCTTACAGGTGAAGCAATGCAAACGGCCTGTGTGTGTCCTTGTTAACTGTGGCCTCGTTCTGCTTTGCATCTTAATTAAAAGACCGTAGGCCTCCCAGCACTGCCTGCGCCCCCACAGTCCACTGGGGCAGAAAAGCACAGGAACAGAGAGAGGGAGGGAGGGCAGTACAAAGGGCCGAGGTCGAGAGAGAAAAATGAAAAAGCAATGCGTCTGAACACATTGAAGAAAAAGTGATCAATCTGGAAAGGAGAAGGAAGGAAACTACGAAATGGATGTTCCTATGAGGGAGGGAGAGACAAAGTAATGGAAAGTTTTCGAAAAATTTGGATTGAGATTGAGGCCCATACACCTTCTGTTCCCCCTGCTGAATAGGGATGGGCATCGTCTGGGGGAAAGTGGGTAGTCGTTGCCAACGCTCGCTCTGCGTCCGCTGGTGGGAGCGTGCTCAGATGTGCGTGTGTGCGTGCGTGTTTGCCATTGGGGAGGAGTTCATGTGCAGCAAAAAAAATTCCAGATAATTGTATAATTGTAAAGGAAACACTGGCTTAAATAAATATAAGTCCAAGCTAACTACTGTTACCTGCTGTCATCAGAGTAGTGTATATCAATCCGCTCAGGCACCAAAAGGAATCTGGGAAATCTGCGTAGCGTCTGGGTCTGGTGGGAACCGGCCGTATAGAGACGTTTTTGGTACCTAGGGCTGTCACGATCACTACTTTTTGATGTACGATATATGATATATGCAAAATTAATTGCGATAAACAATATTATTGTAATTCTCAGACCATTTTATGCCACTGATTACATAATTACAATATAATATAATAGCATGCTAATGCAAGTACTCTCTTTCAATGAAGAAATAACGTATTATTCTTCAGATTATTTAGAATCCAAAGGTGAAAACATGAATTAACAAACAAATAATGAATACACCGTAACAAAAAAGGGACACCACGGGGCGAAGCATCTGGGTTGGTGTAAGGCAGTAGGGATTGAGAAGATGTGTTCACCACAAAGGCGCTCCGTGGCTACTGGGAAAGACTGTCTCGGTCCGGCTAATGGCCCCCCCCGGGCACCTTGCAGTGTGCATGGCCCTCCCGGCCAAAGAGGCAAACCCGCAGTCTGGAAGCAACAGTTGTTGTTCCCACTGTGTGTTCCCACAGATTTTAGGTTTGTTGTGTTGCCTCTTTTAGTTTTTAAACAAAGTTGACATACCGGCTCCTTCACCTCTATTGGAGCGTTCACACCTTATCTTCGTGTGTGTGTGTGTGTGTGTGTGTGTGTGTGTGTGTGTGGACGCTGCCTGAGCCCCGCCTCCTCTTTCTAAAAAGAAAGCAGACAAGATGACAAAAGCAGCGCAGGACATTCGTTGTTATGTAAATATTTGTATAATATATGAATTAATGATCATGCTCATTTCCATATAGCGTGCCATAAGTCACATTGATTATCCTGACAGGCCTATCCGTACCCAACCCTACTGCTGAGTTGATGCCACGCCGTTTATCCATCAGATGTGGGTGGTTTTCAGCCGCTAATCTCATCCATTTTATTCTTTACTTTCCATCTGTGTAGGATTTTTTGCTCCGTCGCTCCCAATCTCTTGCTTTCACGTCTCACACACTCCTTCGTGTGTGTCTGTGTGTGTGTGTGTATGCGCGCAAATCAGTGGTTAGATACATGCCTGTATATCCTTGCACGGCTGTATCTCTGCCGTCCCCCCCGCCCCTCTCTTGTCAGTGTGTGGTGAGTGGTGAGATAGTGGGTTAAATTTTAATGGTGCTGCCATCTCTCAGTAGCTTCTGAAGGAGGGCCGATGCGGTCTGACATCCTCACTGAGCCGTGAGAAGAGACAAGACCGGGAGCGGGTCAATCGCCTGCTAGACATTCACACGCGTGCTAGTTAGCGAGTCCACAGAACAAACACCAGGTAGAAGGAAGACGATGCACAACAAGCCTCATGTTGACTCATCAACAAGACTTCATCAACCTCAAATCGTAGACTCATTGCATTCAGAGCACAACAAACAATTCACACTCAGGTCAGCCTGCGAGTTGAACATGGAAACGGGTCCAAAGTGAAAGAATAATCCTCGCATCACATTAGTTTTGTTAACGCTTTGGTCCACGGAGGCGCACGTCAGCAGTGAACCCCACACGGGTTCTGCTCTTGAATGCTCCGCTCACCACGTGTGACTTTTAGTTACAGAAGAAGCAGGAACCATCTGCGCACACAGGAGCTCTAGGAACGCACGGTGTGAGCCCACGGGCTGGTCCACAGTTGGCATCGTGTGTGCTTGAATCCAGGAACTCAATCACACGCCCACACACACACACACAAACACGTGCCAGTGTCTCAGCCTTTTTGTGTGTTGTGCCTTGATTGTTTTCATTTGCCCAACCTCACATAGCAGTCTGATTGGCAACATGTCCCCTGATGGCTCACTAAGCACATGGTGGGATTAGGTGTGTAGTTCTGCGTGTGTTTTCTGTCTGTGTGCGTGCATGTGTTTTTGTCTAGCCTCAACTACAGCCAACTCCTGAGAGAGGTGAACAGACAGATGTTCTAGGAAAGGATTTGGTCCTTTGTCTGTGTTTTAAATATCAGTTTTTCTAGCTGAGTTTATTTTGGGGGATTGTTTGTTTTTTCTATGGATCGGGTAAAACTGATTTACAAACCCTGCCGCACCCCAACGGGTCTTTTTGATGTGAGAGACTTTTCCCCCAGGTTCCCACGCGGAGTCGGAGGTTGCCAGATCGTGGTTGTCCTCCCCCTCCAGCTACTTGGCTCCGCTGTGATCTGCCGGTATTGATGTGTTTCAAACACCTGCAGTAGTTTTCCCAAAGCGTTGCAACAAAGCGAGAAGTTTGCATACACAAATGCAAAGAAGTGCTCGCCATGTTTTCAGCAGTTAGGACCAGCAGCATCGGCGTAGTTTGCGCTTTTCCCGAAGGTTCAAAGCTTTAAAAGAAACATTTTAGTTCACAGGGAGGCTTTGTGTCTCTAGTCCCTTAATCATCGTGATTGAGGTAAACCCTCTCTGCAAATGGCCTTTCATGTCCGCTTTCTTCTTACTTTGCTGACCAAATCACAATGTCTTGCCCCCAAATTCCCCCTAACCCCCCCCCCCACCGTACTTTTATGCTCCCCAGCCTCTCATCCACACGACTGCCTCCCATAACAAGTCTCTCCTCCAGTCATTTCTCCTTTTCCCTTCTTTTTTTGTTTTGCTCTCTACTCAGTAGTTGCCTTGGCTCGGTCTACTAACATGTTGTCTGGAAGAGAGCACAGTGGCACGCACCAGACGACAGCCCAGTGTTTTTGCCTCCAGTCAGATCCACTTTCTCAAGTGTCTCTGAGTGTGTGTTTCCTGCGAGCGATGGCTGACATTAGAAATGGCAAAAATAAAAAAAAGGAAAACTCTCTCTCTCTCTCCCCAGCCCCCCTATTGTCTCCGGGCGTTGCTCAAGGGGTAATTGGTCCTAGCAAAGCTGGCTCTGTCGTCCTCTTTGCCACATATGTGTGTATGTATGTGTGCGCTCCTGTGTGTGTTTCTGCATGTGTGCCAATCTTTCCACCATGCGGTCAAGTCACAATTGCTAATCAGGCCTGCGAGCCTCCCCTGAAGAGAGCAAGAGAAGGAGAAAGGAGGGGGGACTGGGGAGAGATGGAGCAAATGAGTGAGTGCTTTCCTTTGTCCTCATCACTGAAGCAGAGATAAAGACGAGTGAAGGGATGGATGGTTGGAGACGAGAGGACAGAGACGGAGGGATTAACAGGATGAGTGTGTGCTCCGGTCCTGCTACGAGCTTTTAACCGTCCTCCACGGCATGACACCGTGTAGACCTCTGCTTTTTTTTTTTTTTCTTCTTTCATCTCGTTTGCTTTGCATAAGTCAGAACTGCTTGTATTCATAAAGTGCCTCTCTATCACTTCCTCGTGCTCTTTTCCGCGCTCTCCCTTTTTCTAGCTCCTTCTCGCTCCCACTCGCTCTCCGCCCGCTATCTTTCCATAAGGTAATAATGAATATTTGAGGGCTGACAGGAGCACACCACCTAATCCTTTTTGCCCGGGGGCAAGATGGGCCTCATGGGGTGCATGCGTGTTACAGTTCATCTTAACTTTTTAATTGAGATGGAAAACCAATTTTTAAGTTTTCATTTCCCCTCTCTGTGCTCATGTAAATGAGCCTTTCTGCATGGCTGTGCATGGTCATGGAGGCGGTCAGGATGGACGGTGCACTTGACAAGCTGGGAAATGGCGGTACATTCGGCGAGAAGCTGCCACTGAATAGATGGTGTACGTGAGCAGGTGACCCCGACACCCCCCTACCCCCCCTACTTTATCCAGTGAAGGTCAGGTTCCCTAATGGGTATCAGTATCAAGTATCTAGTTGTCAGTGCTTTCTAATTTCTTGTCTCCGCCCACATCCACGCTCCTGTCCGTGAGAAGACTGATCGCATCAGTCAGTCCTCGCTCCTACACCTAAATAATATTTAGTGTCAGTGAGGACCGTCTATCGGGGCGCGTAAAGGTGAGCGAGCCATAACGATGTAGTTCCCTCTCCTCCCCGTAGAGGGAGCACTGTGGCGTGCAGGCCGGCGTGCAGGCCGGCGCGCCTTCAAGGACGCTCTCACTGTGAATAACAAACACAGGCTACATACTCAGGGAGTCACTCTGCTATTCAGACGGACTCACTCACCTGGTTTGTCACTTTGAGGTTTGAACACGGATCCCTTTGCGTGTGTCTCTTTTGATGCTGTTTCCATGTACTGTGTACGAGGCTCAGGTGTTGTCCTCTTTGTCTTCTCGCAACTTCTCTCTATCTCACTTGTATTTGCTCTTTCTCCTTTTTGATTAGATTTCCTTCCCTTCTTTAGACTCTGTAGCTCTCCCTCTTTCTCCTCTCCTTGTAATTAGCCAGTATAATTGCTGTAGTAAATCTTTTCTGCTGTCCCAAGGAGACTGTCTGATATAGGACTGATTTAATAAGCACACCATCAGCTCACCTCTGTGTGTCTGGGTGGAGTCTGTGTGTGGGGGGGTCGGAGGGTGGGGGTGTCATCTATGTCCTCTGTGATTTTCTAAGGTGGATTTATGGGCTGTTTGTGTGGTTTCAGCAAGTGTGAATTCAAGTTCAAGGTACTGGCGTGTCGACTATGCCCTTTATCAGCAATGCAGGCAGCATACTGTGTGTGTGTGTGTGTGTGTGTGTGTGTGTGTGTGTGTGTGTGTGTGTGTGTGTGTGTGTGTGTGTGTGTGTGTGTGTGTGTGTGTGTGTGTGTGTGTGTGTGTGTGTGTGTGTGTGTGTGTGTGCGCCCCCGTGTGTCTCATCAGTGAAGCAGTTACGTGCCTAGTGTGCGTCATCGCTGAAGACCTTCATGGCCAGAAGAGCATAGAGAGGTCAGAATGGCCCTGAGAGAACAACAGTGACACACACACAGTTTCCAAACATCTGCCCCGTCTCCCACTTGAACACACTCTTTCCATCTCTCTCCCTGAATTGTATCCCCGAAACCATCACATGTATGAGCACACGCGCTTAGTCGGTATCCAGGTGGAGGGTCTTTACAGCCCTCTCATCCAGCAGCAGTACACCAGTCTGTCCAGTGGAGGGCACTGTAAGCCCACACATAAACAGTAACCACAGTGAAGGAACCACACTTTATGCCTCCTGTAGTCAATGCAATTAGATTTAAAATAAAACTTGCTACTCTACTTATCTACACCAATACCCAAACTACTGTTTAATAATGTGGCAATTAAAATGGTTTAGTTCAAGGCTAATATAAAATTAGCAGTTAACATTGGAAGTACGTGGTAGAAGTATACAATTATTGTACTTAGTAGTGTACTGGAGTTTTTCGTCATCCAAATGTGGACAAATGATGAGTTTGCGAGCTGCTGTCAACCATGGGATTAATTAACAAGCTGTGTAATACAATGACTAACAATTGTAACATCAAAATCCTCAAATATACATATATTTTATATATTCCATTACTGATGGACCTTAAATGAGTGATTACATGTTGTCGACTAAAAGGGTACCTATTTAATTTGAAATGGAATCAAATAGAATATATGTGCAGGTTGTTATACTATCTATATATATATCTATATATCTATATAATTTTAGGACTACTTTCAGACGTGTTGTTCCTTTCAGTCTTGGTTGAAAGCTATAGCCCAATGTAAAAAGCAGATGGCAAAGCCAAACCAATATCTGTATTCTATATATATTTTTTCAATTGGTATGTGTGTGTTTTTTTTATTTTTTTAATGTTTCTAAACCAATTTTAGTTTAATAATACACAATTTAGTTATTTAAGCTGCAATTACACTGTTCATGCACCAGGGGAGCGCAAGTGAGCACAGTCTTGGCCCCTCCCACAAGCCCTCCCCCTGCATCCTGGCCCTCCCACATCCTGCCCCCGTCCCCCCTCCCCACTGCCCCACCCTGCCATCTGGTTCTTTTCACACACGCACAGACGCACACACACACACAGTCGGGACTTTTTATTTTTTCTGATTTCCTTTCACAGTGGAAAAACAGGATGAAGGGGCTCTTTCAGACCTGGGTAACCGTGGAAACCCCCTTTATTCTTCCTCTGTCAAACTTGCTTACATTGTAACACACACGCACATACTCTTTTAAAGAGAGTGACAGCATGTTGGACATTTAAAGTTTAAAGGGACACAAGCTACAGCTGTCCTTCTGTCTGCCTTAGTTTGGGCCTTCTGTTCTGGTTTAGACAAAGAACTTTATGCCCCCCTCCCTTTTTTTCTTTGTCTTATTCCCCTTTTAGTACTAATAATGTATCTTTCTTAAAGTAAACCTTCTAAAGTTCCCAGAAATGTGTTGCAAAGGCAAAGAATGTGTTTGTGTCTTTGTGTGGTTCTTTTAATTGGGCAACCTCAGTCATTTTTTCCGAAGAAACTGCGCAAGCCTCGAATGTTGATGTAACTATAAACCCTCTTCTCTCTCCAGCCCTGGAATGCTGCATGGAAAAAGTTAGCTGGAAGTTAAATAAAGTTAATCTTTTGCATTCTTTCTATGTTGCCACGAGGGGGCTGATGAAAAACATATTAATGTACAATGGAGCGCATCATGTGCAAGCTTTTAGTGGGTTGAAAATAAACCGCATTCACTCCACAAGCGGGGAGTGGATTCACTAAGGATGAAAACAGTGTGTGTAAAAACAGGAGAAGAGATTGAAACGAGAAGAGACTTAAACTATTCTTTGAGTGGAGTCTGTGGCTGAGAGTGCAAAGGAATCCACGTACCACACATTTCTACCTCTAATTTCTCCTTTTCTGTCTCTTCTCGTACTATCTGCCTTTCTCTAAGCCTGGCTACCCATCACCTTCTCCACCACACATTTTGTCCTTTTAAGGAGTGAGGGACTCACAGAGTAAGGGAATAGGAGGAAGGGGGGTTGAAGGACACACTCGGGCCTGCTGACCGATAAACAGACTCCTCTTTGTGCTGATACACACACACACACACACACAGTTATAGATTGACTGAGAACTCTGCATGACTTGGCTCGTGATCCTCTGCACCCCTCTTTCACCTCTTCTTCTCCTCCTCCCTCTGTTTTTCTCTTGCCCCTAATTGAAAGCAGAAGTCAAATTGGAAGAATTTGTTTTTCTTCTTCCATGAGACACACACACGCATGCTTTTGGGGCATGTGTGCGCACACACACACACACACACACACACACTCACAGCCCCCATCCTCATCATCTGTCAGTGCCAGGCAGCTGTTGGGGAGACGAGGGGGAGGTGTTCCAGGAAAGGAGAATTGTGTGCGTGGCAGTGATTTCTTTCCACAAAAGGTGGTGGTCTTTGTATGACAGTAAAACCAAAGGCAGCTGCGACGATAAAACATGTGGATGTGAACATGTCTGCGTGTGCTCGTGCATGTTTATTTGGCGGGGGGGGGTTTGTGCATACCGTCTAGCCACACGTGTGTTCTGCCTTCCCGGTAGACTCCTCTCCTCCCCCACAGTGACTAAGTGTAACGTGGTGCAGTGGTCCATAGCCGACGCTAGAGGTGCCATCGGATCATAAATGAAATGAAGACCGCATGTGGGAAACCACACAGCAGCCATTTTACAATCTGCACAGCAGACCCCATTTTATGAATCAGCCATAATGTGGCAGATTTCATTGGCTGGAGCGCAGCTGGCTCCGGCTACGACAGCACGGATGCACACACAGACACACACACACACACACAGTGTCTCACTGGCTCTACATCTATCTTAGATGCACACACACATGGGCGCACACAGTGACCTCGTGATGCCTTCACCGGCTCTAGTCTTGTCCAAAATTGCCAGTCCATGAGATTAGAACTATCTGCTCTGTAAGCACACGTATGCCGCCTGTCTTTGTACAAGGCCGCATGTGCACATTTTTTTTTAACAAAGCACACGCATATAAATGTGTGTGCTTTGTTTACAGATGAAAGCTCTTCACTTTTATTTGGTGACTTTATGCCTCGCTAAATCTTTTTTTTCCTCCTCCTTTTTAGATTGTACTTTCTGGAAAAAGTGGATTATTTCAGGGTCCCGATGGGTCTCCCTGTTTGTGTGTCTGTCCCGAGGTGTTTATTTGTAGATGCTTGTCACTTCCTTTGAGTCTATCATAACCTTTCAGCCGTGACTATTTCTGTTTATGTGTTTGTGTAAAGCTATCGTCTTGTTTCCTCTCAGATGAGAGATTTTCGTGTGTGTGTGTGTGTGTGTGTGTGTGTGTGTGTGTGTGTGTGTGTGTGTGTGTGTGTGTGTGTGTGTGTGTGTGTGATGGACGACTTCCTGCCGTGGCTTCCTGCCCGCAGCAGAGACTGGCCGGAGTGCTGGACACACAATAGTATTATTGATTCGTGGTAGCGATGCACACTGCTGATCTCACAGATATAAGACAAATTATACGCAAGCGCTAGAAGAACGGAGTTCAAAGAGACGAGATTGCGTCCGACTTTAGATACGAGTGGCGGTTGATCCTGAGAGGAGCTTCACACAGCTGAATGAAACAATGGGACTTATTGAGGCCACCGTCCACTGACTGGCTGCTTTGTCCACAAGTTTATGCTCTCAATGGAGGGATGAGAAGCTCATTAAGAGGCCCCAGACTGTCTGACTGATTGGCCTCTCGCGTACAGACAAAGCCTGGCCGGACATATGGGGGGACGGACAGACCAACTCTGCTTCTGATGTCATTACGGGAGGTCACCGTCGGGAAGTGGAAACAGGTGGACTCGGCGGAACGGGGGCTGGTTTTGGATTTGTATCATTTTGTCAGTGTGATTCATAAAGTCCGGCTCTTGCTCAACAGGAGGTACAAACTCTGTTTGTGGCTGACTGGTTTGCCCACGGTGATTCTTATTTCCTGCTACTGTCCGGTCTTAACAAAGATAACACACTGAGAAGGCCACAGATGGAATTAGACTAAACCTAGGGAGAGACTGGAAAAATAACTCCGGGTCAGGAAGTGGTTGAGGCAATGCTTCTTATAGTTCATACCGAATTAATTGGAATAGTCTCATTAAGACACTATATTCTTCCGTGTCATGCCCATAAAGATAAGAGAAACGTATTTCTCCTGCATCTTCCTATGAGTATTGCATTGAGTCTCAGTAGTCAAACCTGTGCGCTTGTTCATTTTCCGCTCCTAATTATCCTCCTGCACACATTAACCCCCCCCCCCCCCTCTGTGCGCGCGCGCGCGCGCGCACACACACACACACACACACACACACTGACACATCTGTACAGTCACCACCCTGACCTTGTCAGATCAGCCTAATGTGAAGTGTGTGATGTGATCTACTGTATATGAGTGCGCGCAGACTTCGTCCGACCATATTTACCACAACCGCGTGCAGCGGGAAGTGTTTCCCCCGGTGTTTCATGCGGTTTCATTGTACCCCAAGGACAGCGATACAATAACCCCCGACACCTCCGTGACACCATACAGTTGTCAGGGACTGAAAAATGTGACGGCCGGGCCAAGTCTGTCAGTTTTTATAGCATCAAATGGGCCGTCTGTCCGCCCCTCGTATCCACTTCTCGCACTATTACAGAACCTCTGTGCTTTTTTGCAACATAATTTCTATTCATAACCAGCTGTACTGGTCACCACACAAAACAAAGTCACTTGAGAAATATGTTTCTGTGCTTATCTGAATGTTCCCAATCAACCTCCCCATTTCTTTATTCCCCTTCCCAGCCAAAATGGAGCAGGATGGCGCAGATGAAAAGAAGCAGCTGCAGAAGAAGAAGGTCAAGGAGCTGAAGATTCTCGACTCCAAGTGCTCACAGAACCTCTGTAAGTCCACAGAGGCCCTTCTGTCTGAACGTATAACAATGGCATCACTCTTCAAATGCATTCTTCCTTACTGGATGTCAACTTTGTCTGCTCATACAGCCATTTTCCTGGGATCCTTCCGTGTCCCTTATGAGGAAATCAAGAACGCCATCCTGGAGGTTAATGAGAAGGTCATCACAGAGTCCATGGTTCAGGTATTGTATCTTCTAATATGGTGTCGGTTTTCGGGTATTATTCCCCACATAGCTTTGAATAAATGAAGTGTGTTGAGCTCATGGTACGCTCCCCTGACTGCCAGCGTCTCCTCTGCGTCCTTCAAAAGGACATTTCTCATTGTCTTTCATACATTATCTCTGGCAGCGTAAGATGGGCATCATGCTTAATTTTGATAGCATATGACCTTCAAGATTCCTCATACATTGAATCCTCGCGGCTAAGGCTCATTATCTGAACCTGGACACTGACTGTCCCTCGCATTGGGATACTCTACCAGAGGACATTTGGGTCCGGGGCCACGTCTTTGTGTTTTGTGTCGACCTGCGTCTCGCTAAAGGAATATGTTGGGACGCATCCATATCTTGGTGGTCATGTAGAGTATATTCTGCTCTCCTTGTCTCATAGAGCCTGATCAAACTCCTACCAGAAGCAGAGCAGCTCGGTGTCCTGGCAGAGATGAAAGATGAATATAATGACTTGGCTGAGTCGGAGCAGTTTGCAGTAGTGGTGAGAAAACTTACACACACACGCAGGGTCATCACACAAAACAAACAATTTAGTTTTTTTTCTAATGAAATTTCCAGCTGACTCGTACATGATCAACCACAAACAGGGCCGAGAAATCAGCGTAAAGGCAATTGAGTCATGTGAAATGTTGAAATACTGAAGTAGAGTCATACCGTCGTCAATACATTAGACACAGAGAACCCTCACGCTGTTCAACACAGACTGCTTTGTCCGGCTGTAACGGATGTGAGTAATGAAGGAAGCCCCCTTCGATCCCACATAACTGCACACAATCTACGTGGCAACAAACACCCCTCCCGCTTCTTCCTCCCCCCCTCTCCTTCTCCAGATGTCCGGTGTGAAGCGCCTGACGCCACGGCTCCAGGCCGTCCTGTTCAAGCTGCAGTTTGAGGAGCAGCTGAACAACATCAAGCCAGATGTGGTGTCTGTGACCGCGGCCTGCGAGGAGCTCAGTCAAAGCCAGGCCTTCACCAAGCTACTGGAGATCATCCTCCTTGTCGGGAACTACATGAATGCGGGCTCCCGCAACGGGAAGGCATTTGGCTTCTCCATGTCATACTTGTGCAAGGTAAAAATCTGGTGGAGGCGTCACACAGAACACAGAACAAACAGTGGGTGAACGTGCTTGAAAGGCCTTTAGTTGGAACTTTTGGGTACTTCTCGGAAGTCATGTGTGGCAACGCTGAGGTATAGTAATAATAATAATGTAAATTATGATTATTCTTAACAAAAACAAAGTAACAAAGTAAAATCACTGCGATATTAATCCTTTTTATTCAGGTGAGTGACGTCAAACCAAATTAATCTAGACGATATCAATGCTAGATTGTCCCTTATGTCTTTCCAATTCTATCTTTAGGCATGCCATGTAGTACACACAGATATGAACATGTGCAGATGGCCATTTAACTCCGTCCTCTGTACTTTACTGTTCTTGTATTATTTTACTTCACTACGCTTTCTTTTATTGTGAAATAGGCACATTGACGTGAGTGCAGAAATGTTTGGATTTTGGAAAACCTTTATCCTACTTGCTGTAACTGAAAAGTGCGGTGAGCCATTTTTAAATCAATCCTTCTCAGCTGCGGGACACCAAATCAGCTGACCTGAAGCAGACGCTGCTCCATTTCCTCGTCGACGTGTGCCAGGAGCAGCATCCTGAGGTCATGGGCTTTGCAGACGAGCTCATCCACGTAGAAAAGGCCAGCAGAGGTACATGGGAAATATGATGGTGTGAAAAACCTCCATCCATCCATATATAACCATGCATACCACCCGCCGCTTACAAACTGTCGTCATCTTATGGACACGGTTTGGTCGTTTTGTTATAGGAGTGTGAAAACACAACGGCCAGTTATAATCTATGTATGTAGGTGCTCTTCATCATTCGCATTTCTTCTGCAGTTTCTGCGGAGACACTTCAGAAGAACCTTGACCAGATGGGGCGTCAGATCAAGAACCTCAAAAAAGACCTGGAAACATTTCCTCCTCCACAAAGTGACAAGGACCTGTTTGTGGAGAAGATGTCTATATCCTCTTTATTCAGTCAAACAAATAGACCTTATTATTTCTCGATGTATGACTGTAGTCTCTCACAGATACAGAGAGCTATCTTCTATGTTCCTTAACAGCATGTCTCCACAGTTTTGTGAGTACCGCCGAAGAGCAGTTTGAGAAGCTGGATATGCTTCATAAGAATATGGAGAAGCAATATAACGACCTGGGAGAGTACTTTGTCTTTGACCCGAGAAAAATCTCCGTAGAGGAATTCTTTGGAGACCTCAACACCTTTAAGAATATGTTCCAGGTGTGTGTTCATGTGCATGTGACTCGTGTGTAATCTGACCTGAAGTTAGTTTATACATCAACTGTAAGTGGGCTGTAACTTTTTTTACCAATCACTGTGGGTAACTGCCATTAGCAGCACTAGTTATGGAGTTATGTCTACACACAGACATTTATCACATATATATACTTCTTTAAATTCCTTCTGTATTTTTTTAATTCAAACTTATCCACACCCAACACTCCGGCATATTTAGCATGCCCACGTTGTCTGATGTCCTTCTCTGTTTGTCCCCGGAACAGCAAGCCGTGAAGGAGAATCAGAAACGTAAAGAGGCTGAAGAGAAGATCAAGAGGGCCAAGCTGGCCAGGGAGAAGGCAGATAAGGAGAAGGAGGCCAAACTGAAGAACCAGAGCCTTGACATCAACGCAGGTCACTTATTGCTGGGTCGTATCTGTTTACCGCTTTGTGTGACTGAAAGCAGGAGAAACACTCCGTCTATCAGTTTGCATTCCCCTCAGACTCCAGTTGGGGGCAGTCAGAGTCCATGCTTTTATGGATTATCTGTATGTGTGTGTGCGTGTATTTGTGTGTGTGAAAGAACAACCCGTCAGTATTTATAGAGCAAAGTTAATCTAATGTTGATGACCTTGGTTTTTAAGCAAGTAACAATAATCTGCACTGAAAGTGAGGACATGGAGGATGTATATCAGGAACCGCCTGACCTCTTTTCACTCCTCAAGGGAACAGGGGATTTGTTTTCATAAACTCTTTATCACCAAAAACATATTTCCACTCTTCTATGGAATGCTGTTGTACTTAGAGAAATCCTATCAGCATATTACACACACACACACACACACACATTCTCACTCGCTCATCCTCAGATACATACAGTTCAATCTAAAATCCTGCCTTGCAGACGCACATTTCTTCCCTCACAGTGTGACCTAGTTTGAGTGCATTCCTCCTCTCTGGCTGCGGTCTTGTTCTCCCGGGACCCCACAGTCCAAATGTGCTGCAGCGTGTTACAAAATGACTACTAGTTGCTACTAGTTTCTTTTACCCGCTGTGATTGTTTCTGTTTTTCCCAGCCTACACGTTGATGTGTTTTCGCACTCTGTGTGCGTTTCAGACTGTGTGTTTGTGTGTCTGCTTTAAACCCCTTTTACAAGAAGTCTTTCCAGCCTTTCTCCGAGTGCCCCGCGGTCCAGCTGGCTTCTCCTCTCCTCTTTCTTGCTTTTGTTCCATCACTCCCTCTCTTCTTCCCCCCCCCCCCCCCTGTCGTTCGTTTAAAGGGCACTTAAAGACGCAGCAAGCACCGTGGCTCTGCTCTGAATGTTCAGTGTCTGTGTTTAAAGTATGGAGGAAAACAGTTTGTGGTGGTCAAGTTTCCTGCTAGAGGCATGCACACATGCAGCACAATAGTGCTTCAAAGGCTGCGTGAGTGGGCTGGAGATTATTTACATACAGGTGGCGAATTTGACTGCCCCCGTAGCCCAGTCTAGTCATTCGATACCCTCCTATTTAAATGAAACCACACACAAATCTGCCGTGGACACACCTGGTCTTTGTTCTCTATTTGTTTATAAGCATCATCCCGGATGGCTACTATGCAAAGGTTGTTTTCAGCAGCTAGGCTTTCAGTTCCCCCAGCCTTCAACTCGCATACCCCCACTATCTCACAAACGCCTTTGTGGACATAATGTACCAGTTGTTGATGAAACCCTTGAAGGTCAGTGTGTGTTTGCACTTTGTGGCCTTGTCATTCCTGTGTGAGTCAGACAGAGGGGCGCTGATTCAGTGCAGCCTCGGCTTGGGGAACAAAGAGTTCCACATTTGGATGATCAGCTCCATACTTGTTTGTACTCCACTTTATTTGGCTGCATTGTTCAGACTACTAGCGCCACGGGATCCCTCCCCAGCTGTCACACACTCATCTTTGGAAACGTGCCGGACTACTAAGCCTATGACCCTTTCTCATTTCCACAGCTAGGTGTCAGTGCCGTCGGTAAAAGAAGATGTGTGGTGCTGTGTGCTCGTATGTAGGTAGCAAACATTACACACCCACAGAGATGCTGGTATGGGAACAGCCACTAGGAGTGCTCGCGCTCTACGCAGAGAGAGAGTGAGAGAGAGAGAGATGAGTGTGGGGGAGGGAGACGGGGCAGCAGGGCAGCAGATGCTCTCTTGAAGATTAGACCGTGATGTTGTTGTTCTTATAGAAAAGGAGGTAAGGAGCCGAGGAGGGAAGCACATGGTGACAGAGGGGATGAGATGGGATAAGCCCGGGTAGCGTCCCTCGCTGCAGGCCACCGGGAAGAGGGCAACGATTAAGGCACATTAGCAATATCCAGATTCGGTCTCCCGACCCGCGAGGACACTTGATTTTCTTCCATAATTCTTTTCCCCCCCTTTTCTCTCGTTGTTTCTGTTTGTTTTAACTCCTCATCTCTGTGAATGTTTCCATCCATGTCCTCCTCTGTTGTTGTGTGAACGTCCATTAGGGGTGCTACTGCTCCACACAAGATGCTGTCTTGGTGTGTGCGTGCGTGCGCATGTAATGAAGACCAGATCCAAAGAGGCTTGTTTAAGAGCTCATTCTATTACACTAATTAAGTGTGTGTGTGTGTGTGTCTCTCCATGCCTTTGTTGCACTCACTCAGTCTTTGCTGGCAGTTTTTGAGGCCATTTCAATCGCTTTTTTTGTATTGATTCTCTATAACAGCACCATTGCCCTGATACCCTGAGTCAAGTCATGTGAACACAAGAGCACATGAGTATCAACAAGTGATCCAACCCAACCAGTGTCCCCCTGCGTTATCAGCCCTATTTGTGATCACTAACAAAGCACACATTGTAAAGCTTCCCCTGTGAAAATGAAGACTTGTATATGGCTTTATGAAGTTGTGTTGCCAAGCCCCCACTCAGACAATAAACAGTGGAGAGATGTATAATGCTATACAGTGCACTAGTAGGGAGTTCTTTTATGCACAGCCAGGTCATTGTTGGGTCCCTCTATCGCCTGTGGGACAGTCACAAATAGGTGTGTGTGTGTGTGTGTGTGTGTGTGTGTGTGTGTGTGTGTGTGTGTGTGTGTGTGTGTGTGTGTGTGTGTGTGTGTGTGTGTGTGTGTGTGTGTGTGTGTGTGTGTGTGTGTGCGCGCGCGCGCTTCACCACTAGTTTAAGCCAACCATGTGATTAGAGTAAGGGGAAACGGGCCAGATGTGTTTCCCCGGAAGAAGGCGGAAAAAAAAAATGGGCTGCATCCCTGCGAGTGTAGTTCCGGGACGTGGACGTTGAGGGGTGTATGTGAGCCGTGGAGGCCCTGTGCGGTGTGTGAGGGAGACTTTCTCTGGCGAGACCACAGGCCATCTGCTCCATGGCTTACTGCAGGATTAGATATTCTCTGTGTTTGGGGGTTGGGGAGGTGACGGCATAAACCTTTAACCCCACCTCACTGCCCCCTTTTTTAGACCCCTCCGTCTCCATTCAGGTTCAAATAGAAATAATTAAAACCATCTGCCCGACGCTGAGATGAGCCACTGAATCCTGTCTAGAAAACAAGCTACACACACACACACGCACACAGCAAACCTTGCCATGGTGTCTCTCCCCCCCGCCTGCCATATACACCCCCATTCTCTGATCTCTGATTTAAGACCTTGGATAAGCAACGTGCGTGTAAACAAACAACAAACCCACCCGTAAAAACTGTCCCTGTTCCCATAAAGAGATACAAGGTTAATTTTCAGTCGGCACCCTTTTAACTGAAAGCCCAAATTACACATCGCTGTAGTATTTCATTGCTCATGGAAAAGTCTGCTCTCAGTGGGTGTGTCTTTCTAATAAGGCCGTGTTTGTGCGTTTACAGAGGTTACCTCCCAGAGAGTGACCCATGTAGCCGCTAGCAGAGACAGTAGCTGAACTAGGTCACTTCCTATCTGGGTTAATGCACTGTAGCTAATTTGCCAACGTGGCCATGTGGCTGGTAAAGAACCTCCCCGCCCACGCGTGTTTTGGCCATGTCCAGGAGGAACAGTTATAGGTAGAGGGAACACAAAAACCACCCATCACTCCCCCGCTGTCGGGGCGGAAGATTGGCACGTACGTCAGGGCTGTATTGATTTAAAATAACACGGTTGCGATGACTAAGTTGTGTGTGTGTGTGTGTGTGTGTGTGTGTGTGTGTGTGTGTGTGTGTGTCTCCACATGTTGTTTGATCCCAGTGTTCTTCTGATGCATTGCTGACGTGGTGGATGCTGTGTTTTACAGAGGGGGATGAGACTGGTATCATGGACGGCCTGTTGGAGGCGCTGCAGTCCGGCGCTGCTTTCAGGAGAAAGAGAGGACCACGGCAAGCAGGTACTCACTCGTACACCAGGAAACAGTGTCCCAAAGGTGTCCCAAAGTTTCCTCGTTCCCTGATTCCCGTTTCCTTCCACACACACATACATACGCACTTTTAGGTACAAGGAAGAGACGCACAAAGCCTGTGAGACTCATTTGTTCCGTACCCCTCTTCCTCTGTGTCTTTGAGTCTCTGTCAACACACAACCACAGATTTGTTTGTGCTGCTCGTGTCTCCGTCCCATCTGTTGCACGGCCCACAGGCCTTGGCTGGTGGTGGTATTTGGTGGCCATGGTTACCAATGGCTGGCACAACGACAGAGGAATGAAGGCGGGCCAAAGGGTGGCCGTGGAAAGGGAATTCATAAGAGGAATATGAAGGGCAGCCAAGGTGGATGGACCAGTGTGAGTTGACCCTTTTAGGAAGTGCAATTAGTCATCGGTCAAATTTGGACACCAGGTTAAAGAATGAAAAACTCCCGTCATCATCAAATATGCAACCCGTGTGCAAAATATTACATTTCACTTATTTTTATGTAAGCTGTGAAACCCCAGCTCACTGCAGATCAAATCTATAACATCAAAAACATTCAACCTAAAATCTATTTTTCACTTTATCTTGGAACCCCAAAAAATGGCCGCTATGTTTTTGTGATTACTGGGCCAGCCAGAAGTCCACTTCCCGTATGGGAGCACATGAACACAAACCCAGTCTGGATTGTTGATTCAAACCACGGGAGACCAGCCAGCAATGTGGTGAGCTGCCCGTTTTCCCGTTTTCCCGTTTTCCCCACCGCTCCTTCCAGCTCGCTCGGATACCAGAGTCGTCTTCTCCCTCCCTTCTCGTTAATTGGGCCACATTTTGTGTTTAATGTGTATTTGTATGACCATGCAAATGAACATGAGGCACTGTCAGCTTTTATGATACTAACTTGTAACATGATACTGCCTGCTGGGAAACGTGTGTGAAACCATGTGAGCCCATTAACTCTGGGGGAGAGCGAGCGAGTGTGTGCGTGTGAGCATGCGAGCGTGTGCGCGCCCTTATTCTCATGCATTGGCTTGTGTGGGTTGGGTATTCACACATAACACAGGCTGAAGAATGAGTGAGTGCAACCCAATACCTCCTTCATTAAAAGCCAGATGTGAAGCGGCGCTGCAGAGTGCAACAGAGCCAGAGCGTCGTCTGCACTTTCTTTTTTTCGACCGTTCTGTTTTTTACTGTCTTGCGGTGTCTTTCATCTTTTTTTTTTTTTTTTCATTCACCAAATGCATTTTTATAGCCTGTTAGCCCAAAATGTCCATAAAAAGGAAACGGGTTATAACAAGTGGGGCTCAGTAAGTCACAGCAAGTACACCTCTAAGTGCAGCAAACTGTCTTTGATCGGAGTGCTACTCTCACCACTAAGCTGAAAACAGTTTTAAAGGGGGGATGTGGGGGAGAGGTGTGAGCTGGGGAAAGGAGCCCCGTGTGTGAGAGAAAATGGGGCCCATTTGAGGGCTCACTCAGTCCCCCATAATGCTGTTTGGCCGCCTCGCTTTCCAAACAGGAAATGCCTTCCAGTGCGTTGGAGAGCGAGTAAGTGGGAAAGAACCTTCCTCCTTCTGTGGTGGAAAAAAAGAGGGGAAGATATAAGTGACTGCATGTATCACGTCTCCTCTCTGTGCCCCCCCCCCCCCTCAGACTTATCGTTTTAGTTTTCTCTCCCGTGATTTTTGGGCAAAACTCTGCTTTGTTGAAGGTTACATTTTCTTCACGTATGTTTAGTAGCCACTCCTTTCCAGTTACCCACATTGCTATGGACACCCTCCAGAAGTCCTTCCCTCGCACAATGAGTCACATGTCCTAATTCAATGAATGGCTCATCCGGACGGTGGCGCCAGAGGCAGCCTGTTTAAGAACACGCCTGTATTCATGTATGCACGGGCCTTTCTTTTGTATCCATAATGTGTAATACTATAATATACACAGTATAATAGATCCAGAAGATGTGACAGAAAATGTGACTTGTTTTCTTATTGTTACAAAACCCAAAGACAGAAGGAGCCACAGCTCATGGAAAAATACAACATTCCCTTTTCTATAAATAGCGGTAGATACATTTAGAGCTGTAGGATTTCTTAAAGGTGACATTTTTTCCTCCTCACTGATGATGAGATAAAATATGTCACATGCCCCTAGACCAGTTGAATCAGTTGCTCATCCAATCTCACGGTTTTCCGTGCAAATACTATTGACTACACTTGAGCATTAAAACATTTAATGTTAATGTTAATGTTGTAACATTGTAATAATAGTTAAACTAATAATAAACCGGCATGTACAGCCGATTAGAGGCCGGGCGTACATTAGACTGTATTAAATGGTCTTTTCACAGCTTTGAAATGCTTTTGAGGACGACGTCATAAGGTGGTCAATGGGGGACAATGAAAGGAATACTTGCATAAACATTTACAACTTTGTCCCAGGGATTTAATATTGTGGTTATTATGCATTTATTCATATTTAGTTATTGGTTGAACAGTTACTGTTCTACATTGGTGTGTGATTGTAAGATCTCATTTTAATCAGAATTCAAAAGACACAACGTCCACTGTCTCATTCATCATTCATCAGCTCTCTTAACACATTATTATTTTATAATATTGACTACAAGCAAAAACAAACACCGAGAACCTTATCCTTATTCTGTGGTTGTGTATCCTTCACATGTAAGCAACGCTATTGTATTAAGTGTTCTGATGGACCACAATAGCAAGTGAGGGTCTCCATTACGGGACGTGTGTCCCGCTCCTCTTTCTTTCTTCTCTTCACAGCTGTGTCGACCGTAAACATCCTCAACTTTGTGTTGAAGGGCCCATTGAGTGTGCGGTCGCGCTTATTGTGTCACAGCATCGTGACTGAAAGGAAAGCCACGAGGCTACGAAGGCTATATGCATTCTGACCTTTGAACTGCACCTCAGCTCACTCTGTGTGTGTGTGTCTTTGTGCTGGTTGTGTTGAATGAGAGGACTGCATGGGGTGTCCTCAGCTGTCCGTCTAACCCCCCTCCTTTAAACACATAGACAAAACGCACACACCAGATGCTTGCATGCCAATACAAAGACACAGGGAAGCGTGCGTACCCATGCATGCACCCAAATCGAGACGTTACGTCCAAGAGGACGTTCTTCCAACACTCAAGTCTCTGCTTGAGATTGTAACTTATCGTCTGTCTGCGTCTACACAGCTTCGCTGAATCAGACTAATTTGTCCATGCATGCGTTTAAAGCAATATATGGTCACTCGTGTGTGTGTGTGTGTGTGTGTGTGTGGAGGAATGATGTGTTCAGACACTCAGTGTGGACCCATCTGCGGGGTCGCGACCCAGCCACAGCAACCAATCGCAGCCGCAACTAGTTACAAAGCACCAATCACAACAGAGGGACGCGGATAAACGCGATGGCAACAAAAGAGGCACACGCTGGCACCGCAGACCCCTACAATTGAATAAAGAAGCTCCCTATAGAGGTCTGTGCTGTCCCAGATGTTCACATAAATACACACACACACAGAGGAAGAGATCATTCGGACCAATAGAACTCATCAATCACGTCATTATCAAGCCTCACATATGCACCAGTTGGGGCACATGAAATGCCGGCGGGCACATCAGCACCACACACAAGCCGGCAGTGGTTCTAGATGACGTCACCATTTCCCACAGTCCTCCAGTGCAGAGCTGCTGTGTTACGCAGCACGTCCTGAGGAGGGCGCTGTGAGTCCCTCAGACAGAGACACTGAAGGAGCTCCAGCCGCCCTCTGCAAACACGCCATCCCGCTCGATCATAATGGCGCCGTTACCATGTTATCATGTGACCGGGGGCTTTGCTGCAGCTGCTGTTGCTGACTGTGAGCTTAGAGAAGAAAGATGGCTGCTTCGCTGTTGGTCACAGCAATGCAGAGTCCATGCTCACTAAGTCGCAGTGTACGCTTTGTGCGGGATACAGACTGTGTGCACTTTGTGCGTTCACCAAGGTCCCCGAGACACTTCCCCGAGGAAGCTTCTTGTCTCCGGCTGCCTCACACTTGCATTGCTGCAAATCCTCACCCATCTTTTTTTTCTTTACTTTCCCCTCATAAGGTCAACACACTTGCATGCTGTACAACAAAGGGCTCTTTCCCTCATCAGCCAGTCATTATTCAGTCTCCTGCAGCGTAATGTGTTACAGACTATCTTTATGCCTCTGATTGCCCCTCCATGTGCAAACACATTGGTTCAGCAGTGAGCCGTCTCTGTTGTGAGTCCCGACGTCTCGTTTCCACACTACGGGCTTCCTGCCAAGTGCATGGATCATTTAGTGAACATCACAGCGAGTTTCTGCACACACATCCCGAGTGTTTCCTGTGTTTGTAGTGCCACGGGTCTAATGGGTACTTTCACAAGGTCGAGAGGCTTGCAAGAGATGGATTAAAACGTTGAAATAAAGAGTGGTCAAAATCCCAGCGGAGCGTTTCATCGTCGATGTGTTTTCTCGGGCTTTAGACGGCTCCTTCCAGACCCACGTGTGTCTTTGTGCAACTAAGTCATGACAAAAGAGGACTTCTGAGTTGCAAGAGCATTCTATTTACTTTCCACATATTCCTAAACGTGTCAATGATCAGCCTCAGATCTGCTCCAAAGCAAATCCCTTATAGGATTAGGTCTGGTGATCCTTGATAATTTGTTGTTGCTCCCCCACAAAGCCCTGTTAACACCTCTGCATAACATTCAATCAACACTAAAGTGCCCATCTGTTCATGAAATCTAAAGCTTTTGTTGTTTTGAAATGAAATACACATAGTGTACAGACCCTTTCTCATTGAATGAGAAAATGTGTCCAAACCTCTGAATAGTATTGTATATATATATATATATATATATATATATATATATATATATATATATATTATTTGAAATGCTTTTATAAATGCAATCTGCCATTGAGATTAAGTGGGTTTGCTGAGTATTTGCTTCTGAGGCTGTTCGAGTATAAATGCAGATAAAATGTTCCTGTCATTACTTTAATCTGCAGGGTTCTGTCTGTCTTCATCTTTCCCCTCCGCTGCATACAATGCAACAACCCTGTGATACCCCCCCCTCCTCCTCCCCTCTCCTCCTCCCCCCTCCTCCTCGCTGTCTTCTCTCTCCGGAGGAGCGAGGAGGAGGAGAAGAGGTTGACAGCCTTTGAAGAGCTATTCTCTGCAGGGTTTTTATTTTTAGGACTCGCTCGGCACAGCACACATAGAACGACGCCCACACTGACTCGCACTCTTTTGCTTCATTTTGGGGTCATTTACATAATTTCTAATTAGTAAGTTTATGAATAAGGCGGAAGTGAAATGGGCAAAAATAGATATGCAGGACATACTTGAGTTGACTGAGCGATAGAGGATCTCTGAGGAAACGGTGTGAAATGGTCATTTGCAGCCGTCCGGCTGAGTTTCACGTCCACAGAAGACGAGTCTCCAAATTCTCCTTCTCCTCTTTCTCCCCAGACTCAATTGTGTCTTTGTCACAGCTAGTTCTGGAGACCTGTTAGGTAACTTTTGTTTCTGCGTGTTGTGTTTTCCCCTCTGTTTGTCGTCTGTGTTCCACCGTTCATTTGCATGCGTGTTGCTGTTGGTTTGCATCATGACCTTGTTGGATTGATCTTTTATTTCTCACCAGTAGGAACAGGAACACATTACGTCAATGTGTGTGCGTGCCCATAACAAATGTGTCCTGTACTGACGTCAACCCTTTATTTATAACCTCTGGGTTGTGAACATGCATAGACGAGTCAGAACCTCACATCCAATCTCCCACTGACCTATATTATTCAAAATGGCCGCTGCTGCACAGCGCGCATCCCACGCAGGAAAAGGAAACGTAAGAGCTGCAGACAGAAGGAGAGATAAGGGCAAGGCTACTGCTAGAGTGTGTGTGTGTGTGTGTGTGTGTGTGTGTGTGTGTGTGTGTGTGTGTGTGTGTGTGTGTGTGTGTGTGTGTGTGTGTGTGTGTGTGTGTGTGTGTGTGTGTGTGTGTGTGTGTGTGTGTGTGTGGGAGGAGGATATAGTGCAGGTAGAAGAATAAAAGGCAGCATGCTCGTCTTTCCTCACTGCATCCACACTTTGTTTTGGATCTGTTGTACTGCTTCCTTCCCTCCCTCCTTCCACCTCATGCATCCTTTTTCCTCAATTTCTGCATCCATGTTCGTCTCATTTTCACGCACCTGAACCTGCCTCCCACAGGATGAGTCACCCTTCGTTCTACCCCTTCCTCCTCTACGTTTTAAACGTTTATTCCCACTTCTTCATCTGAAAGTCTGCCGCACTTCGTCTTTACTCATTTTAAGATCAGGTTGAGTCTAAGCTGACGCTAGCAGAGTTAGCTCCAGATGTCGCATTAATCCACATGCGTACTCGGCCACATACTATTAAGCCTGTTGTGTTTTTTTTGTGTCATACTAATGCATGTCTCTCTGTTTCGGTAAGAAATGAAGCATCTTGCTTGTTCCTTTGTTGGAGTTCTTGGAGGTACCCAGGTATCTGCTATAAACATCTCGTTATTTTGATCTCACTAACTCGCCATTTGTCTTTCTCAGCCAACCACAGACGAGCTGGCAACGCAGTGACCAGCATCCTGGCCAAAGAGCTGATGCAGGAGGGGACGCCCTCGTCCAGCAAAAAGCCCGCCAAGAAGAAGTCTGATGTAAAGGAGGAGCCTGAACTAGAAGGAGCGCAGTCATTGGAGGAGTTACTGGACGCTACTTCCTCTCGCTCCAATTAGGCAAACGGGAGGGGTTTGGGTTTTTTTTTTTACTCACAGTCTGTGATATAAAAACACGGATGTATTTCGTAGCCATTCCAGGGGCCAATATCAATCTGAGATTAGCTCACAGGAAACGCCTCTGTGCTTCTCAGAGTTCGAGCTTCATCTCAACGGGATCTTCTTTAAGGGAAGCGCTGACCGCGCCTTCAGGGAGGGGCAGAGGATGAGGGCGGGCCTCACAGCTCCGCTTCTGGTTACTTTGCCATTGTCGTAAAGATTGAATTGCTTTCTTCAGCATGTGCACATATCTGTTCACCTATTTCTGTCTTTGTTTTTGACGTTATTCACCTGTCGTCGGACAAAGATCGACCTCAGCAGTTCCAAAGACTTGTGAGGACCCCCCCTTCTTGGTGTTTTTTGTTGTAGGCTGGGAATATCTGAAATCTGGCACATCCTGCTGATCCTTCATAGCCTTTTCTCTGGCTGTATCACGTTTATTCACTTATTCACTTTTTTTAATCCCATGAAACATACTGCTTTGTGCGCTCTCGTACGTTACCGTTTGTAATCATTATTCACTTTTTCTCTGTTTTTGAAGAAAGTGCCAACCAATGCAAATCCAGTCTTGTCATTTCCCTCCCCGGTTTGGTCCAGTTCACATTGGGCTGCTCTGTGGGAGAGTAAGCAGCAGTCATCACCGGGGGTTTTCTTTTATTTTCTACTGAGAAGGGATTTTGTTCACTGGTGTTCATGCCTGAGATGGATTTCACAGAAAGACTGAGACAATTTAAACAAAGATACCACCTGTGCCCAAATTACATAAACATGCTCGCACCCGTTCACATCAACATCCTTATTGAGTCCGGGGAGCGAAGTAGAGATTTCATAGGAGTTCTTCTCTAAACCAAATTTGTTTAGCTTTTTATAAGGTGTATCCCTTTAAAATGCAACCCGGCACACTTTTTTAAAATTTTCGCATTAGTTTGTCAAGTATACCACATATATTCAGTTTGATGTGCACACTCACACCTCCCACATGTGGGTTTGTGCTTTTTAGGATTTTTTTTCGTGCATGCGTGTGTTGCCGTCTGTAATTACTGTGCAGCACCGACCGTGCTGTCACAATCCTCGGTTTCATAAACGGCTCTGTGGTCTTTCTCCTGAAGATATAGCACACAGGGAAACTGCCCCAAAACTGCTGAGACAAGAATGTGTGTTGGTGTTCACCCACTTTCCCTCCTGCTGAACTGCAACAGTTGTCGCTCCATGTCTGGCCTTTGCTCTTATTTGTGTTCAGTAATCATCAGCATACATGTTGCCATGATGTTGTAGTGTCATATCAGACGGAAATACAGAGAGGGAGTGTCAGCTGCTCCGTATCATATTTATAACTATGCAAACACAATACTGTACTGCTCACAAGTTCTAAATCTACTGGATTCGTCACCATGCTGATTTAAGGCTTCATTTCGCCCGTAATGGAGGAAATACTTGTGAAATATCCAAAATGGAAAGGATTCACGGTTATTAGTACAGTACAGATCCTTGACCTGATCCGGTGCTGGTGATGCATTTTAAACCAGCAACAATTAGCATGATTCGCTCTCAACCACAACATATCTTGTAGCTGTAGTTAAGCAGGAGACGTGTCTGCTGTTTTATTATTCTGCCCGTCTCTTCAGGGGGACCATGCCAGGTGATTGTGTGTAAGGAGACAACGGTTGTCAGGACATCACTGGAATTTTTTTTTTTTTTTTTTTTGGAGAGATTATTTTCTATGTGAATTTTTACACTTATTTTATTGTATTTGACTGGAGAATATGTATACAGAATTATGCTTGTAGTAATTCTTTCATATGCAGAACTATTAAAAAAATCTTAAGGAATTTAAGGACGTGACTGGCTCATTCTGAAAGTGTGTGCATCATCTGGAAACGTCATTTCAATCCTAGTTTTTCTGTATTTTTTGCTTGAGTGAATCCCACCCATGATAAGTTGTGATTTATTCTCCGTCCCGTAGCGGTCATCCTAGCCACTACAGACCGGTTCTGGGAATACCCTGCTGTGTCATACTGGCTACAGGGATGCACACCCAAAGTAGCTGCAGAAGTTTCCCAGGCTTCTGCCTCGTCTGTATGTGAGGTGAGTTCATTCGGTCTTTGAAAATGTTTTCTTCCACATCTCCTACAATGATGTATTCTCCCTGGCTGCAACTTGTTCACACACAAACCTTTGCAACTGCATCAAATCGCACACAAAAGTCAGTACAGGGGCCGCCTGTGTTAATTAAGATGACAAAAACTCATTTATGGTTAATTGGGCACAGATTTTCTTTCATAAAAATCCATAGAATACAATGTCCTGAGAAATGATTTATTGTAGTGTATGATAAAAAGCCTATACTTTGTTTGAAAATAAAGTATAGTATAACAAAGTCATGGACTACAATTTTAGTAAATTTGTAAAAAAGTCAGTGTATGTGAATGTCCAAAGAAGTGTACTGAGTGTTTGACATTAGAAAAATGAAAAAACAATAAAGAAAATCCTCATTCAAATATTAAGATATTGAAAAGAAACCGACTAATCATAACTTTTATGAACTAACAACACTATTGTATGTCAATTTTTCTGTATTTCTAAATGTTATAAAAGACAGAAGAAGTCATAGTATACACGTTTCTTGACATGATTTACTAACATAGTATTTATAAAGTTTGTGCGTTATACTATTTATTCATACATTTTTTTATAATTCATCACGAACATGAGAACAAAGGTCCTAGTTCAGCATAATTTAGCCAGAATATTTTAAACAATGTCATAAAAAGATCATTGTAAAAAGTGATTAACAGTTTCAGAAAGAAATGCTTTGGGTGGCATTTCATAAAAAGTCAAATATTTATCAAAAAAGTCATTGTATTGCATGAAAAACGAATACTATATCATAAAAAGTCATGTTATACTGTGTCCTAAAAAGTTATATAATCATGGTAAAGCTCAATTCACTGGTTCTTTAAATCATTCCACACAGCGCCATCTCATAAGAAGTCATCACACTCAGTATATCGTGTATTTGCATGCTAACATGCTAACAAGGTAAACATGGTGGACATATTACCTGCTGGAACTCTCTAGCGTGGCTAGACTTCTATTATTGCCCCGCAAAGAAGGAATACATTTTTAACATGAATTGGTTTGTCACTTTGAAATCAACCTCATTATAATCCGTGAATTATTTCAGAACATCAGCCCTCTAATCTGCAACAGAAACCAAACATGCTGAGGTTTAGTCCAGTAGAGTCCGTTCAGAGAGACTTCTCATATGTTCAGATCCTCCTGATTCCCAGACTCCTGCCTCTTGCTGTCACACTCTGGGCAGAAGGGGCGTGACCTCTAGACGTGGGCGTCTGCGTGGACGCCCTTATGTGTGTGAAGGGGGTCCGCTGGAGACAACGGGTCTGAACAAAGAAAGAGGGGCAGTATAATTGGCTTCAGCACTGCCAGACGACACAATGACACAGCCACTGATGGCGCAATGAGTTCCTGGGAGCGGCGGACCAATGGCCGAGCAGCGGCCTGTTTTTCAGAGCTTCCGATTGGCCGGTTGAGGGAGGCTGTCGGTCTCCAGGTAGCGGAGTAACCCCCCCTGCCTCCTGGAGGAGGGAGGGAGCACTGGATGTGGAGGAGAAGACGTGACCTCTGTGGAAGGAAGAAAAGAATAGATTCACATGCACACCTCATATTGTCATTCATTTTTGTGCGACTACCCTCCTATTTCCTTGTCGCTTCTACATCGAACTGTCTTCTCCTCTTCTCAGACCCAGACGTTTTGTCTGTGAGCTTTTCTCTGGCTGCCATCAGCTCCCACATTGCCAAGGCTGTAAAATAAATGGGCTTCATTTGTGTCTGACTTGGCTGTACACTCCACAGCTTCTCCCGTTGTCCATTTCAGAGAACCGCGGATTAAAGCCTCACTTCATTTGTTTAGATTGGCCATTTCTCAACCACCCTGCTGCTGCAGGAGAGAAACGCACACTACGGGGGCCATTCAACTCCAGAGAAACGGGGTTTAAATAACTAGTGAAAAGGGGGAGGAAGAAAAAACCCTGCTTTAACTGTTCAGCGACTGCATATTTAGAATTCATGCCATGTGCATTTCTGTCCTTATTTTCTATCATTATGAATTTTCCTGACAGGACATAAATTCACGCGCCTGCTTCGTAGTGTGTAAATGTGTCCCTCCCTGCATCGGCCCTGATATCTTAATAATATCACTTAGATCAAATGACTCGCTTCCTTGTATAACACTCTTCATGTGACACACAATTAGCAGACTATTAACATGGAGGCCAGGGAGCGTCAACCGATTGGCTGCGCCATCACACCGATGAGTGACATCTCCATCACCACCGCGCTGCCAGACTCGCCCCGAGGCGTCCAGTTAAAAGCCACCGCCCGCCCGCCTGAGAAATCTGTGTCAGTCTGGTTCTCCTTCTCCGTCAACCCATCTGTTGAGTTGGTTATTTTTCTCCTTTATATTCCCTTGCATCCTGTCTCGCTTCCTACAGGAAGACTTCTTCCTGCCTTCCTCCATCCCTTTGTTTCTAATTATTTCCCCGTCTCCCGCCTGCCGTAAGATTTTTCCGACTATACCTCTTCAGTTTGTGTGTTTGTTCATCTGGAAGTGAAGCTCTAAAACAACGGGATGTTTGTCTGATGAGAAAACCTTCAGCATGTTCTGCAAACAGGCATGAACTTTTGTGACCCGCAGGCTCTTATGATGTGTGTGTGATCTGAAGACGCCGAACGTAGAGAGACGATCTAATCATTGAATCCCATTAAAGAGAGACTGGTGCTGTCTGAAACAGACTTTTTGTGTATCTGTATGTTTTTATAGGAAATGTGTAAAAGTTTGACAAACCAAACAAATTTGCTTGGCTCCGTTTGCTCGCTCACTTTTCTGTGTTACCCATCATCCTCGTCAATAGTCAACACGCTATGATGAAATATCGATCCATCATGTATTTATGCAACAGGCTTGTTTATGTCGACATTTTCCCCTTCTATTATTGAGGGAAGCTGATCTCACGCATGCGCATATCCATGAACCCCACAATCCCTAAAGCCCTTCACATAAATACAAATAAATCCTGCCATCACCCCACATTTTATTTTATTTTTTCTTTCCCTAATCCACAATATTATGGCTCATCCCAGCAGATCAGTGGGTTTCTCGGGGGAAAGATTTTGTGCCATTTAGTGAGAAGAGGGTCTGTCCGCTCAGGCCGATGCAAACAGAATATCAATAAGGGGTCACACAGCCACATTCATGGCCATGAAGCTCTCTCCCTCTCTACCACCTAGCAGTAAGGAATACATACACAGTCCTCCCTTGTATAGTAAACAAATACAGATACTTATGGAAGAAGCACGTTGTTTGTTGCTTAAATAGACAAAGGCCCTTGTGGAGGTTTTGAGACCGGTAGCAGTACAGAGTGGATGCACTGCTTTGGTGCGATTCTCTGTCACATAAGTCCAGTGTTGTGTGAGCCGCGCTTCCTAATGCTGTTGATAGTTCGGACAAAGTGTTAATGTGACTAAAGCTGAACGGGATGGGTTGTGAATACACTGCAAGTTTAAATGTCCCATCTTTTATCAGGCAACCAGTGATTAGAACAGAAATTTAAAAAAAAATACATATTTTGAGGCCTCTAACACAAGATTAGTGAGCCTGAGGTGTTTTTGCTGAATAGTTGGGACAATGGAGGCGTTCTGTATGTTTGTGTTTCATAAATACTGAATGTTTGTGTTTCATAAAAGACAGTCATGGTTTTTCACCCCCGTGTCCAATGTTGCTCTCAATGTGCTTTGCTGTGTTGGCGTGAACCACATCTTCTAAATAGTCGTCATTGATGAGACAAAAACTGGCACAAACTGCCGAGGTGCAGTAGACTGTGACGGAGCGCTAACGCTGACCTGAAGACGCTGATCGCGGCGTCCACGTGGAAGCCTTGGGGCTGTTGCGTCTGTCCCGACTCGGGCTCTAATCACACGGGTCTGAAGTGTGTCTTTCTGTTTCACACACACACATTGTGTTTAAGTTTACTGGTCACATTTTCAGGATATTGTGAAAGGAGGGATCAAGCATTTCTTTCTTGAGTGTCTTTGGTTGTGTGTGTGTGTGTGTGTGTGTGTGTGTGTCCCTGCCCCCTATCTGTCCATACACATTGATGGACGTAGTCGATTGACCTAAATTAGCTGAGCCTGCAGCAGTCTGATTTCCTCGAGGGGCAGTAAAGTATAACCCCATCAGAAGAGGGTGAACAGGGGGGGTGAAGATAACCTGTCTACACCCACAGTGACATTTAGGGGTTGAATGGCGCGGACTCTAACGCATACAGACCTTTAAACCTCACACAATGCCGTTTGTCTCAAAAAGATGTAGATGAGTGTTGGTGACAGATTATATTTCCATGTCCAAGATCCTTTCTGATAATAAAGGGACTGCATGTCCATGTTCTTAATGTAGACTTCGATCTATGTGCAAAACGTCCATAAACACATTTTCTTTTAGTAGTTGATTAATACACAGAAAGAAATTACATTTAAATAACATTTAATGTTAACACTTTCTTGAAAAAATGCCGAATCAGATTTTATGGCTTTTCTGTCTCATATTTTTTTAATAATGAATTGTTTTTAAAACAAAAAGCTATTTTTGTTCTGGGAAATTCTAATTGGTATTTTTTTTTGCAATTAATGACTGTTTATTTTCTTAATGAATGTTTTAAATAATCAAAGGATTGATAATTATCTTATGTCAGATTAGAGCAGATGTTGCAGCTTTTTTCTATATATGAAGGACATGAAACAAGGTTTGATGAAAGGAGAAAAGGGGTTTTCAAAGACATGAAACACAAATATGTGATTTACAGGAAAATGGCTATTTTTAAATAAATAACCCTTCCCTATTTATCTTCACCCTCAGCCGTTTAAATAAACGATCGTCACTGACATACCCGCCTCCCCAAAAAAACACTGCCACTATCTGAGGCAATGACATCATTCCTTTGCTTAGGTTACCATGGTTACACGTACCTCCTGCTGGCCCAAATCGTCTCCCATACCCGACATTCCTTGATTTCCCAGCCGGTCTCGTCTGCTTTCCTCACCTCTCGGTCTGCTTCACCTCAGTGTGTTTCTTTGTCTCTTCCTCTTCTCTCATCATCAGGGGCTCCATGTATTTTGTCTTCAAATCTCGGATGGTTTCCTCCTCTGCTGTTTTACCTTAAAATGGAGGGATAACCAGAGACCAGATTGAAACTTGAAAGAAGGGACGCACAGATGTGAAATCACTACAGCTGCAGCTGAAAAGTCACTGAGTCTTTAATGGAGGACGTTAATCAATCAGGCATAAAACCGGAATTGCGGCAGAGTGCAATGAGAAGAAAAGATCAGTCCTATAAACAAGAACAAAGTGACACTAGTGGACAGTTACAGCTGAACCGTTCCGGCTTTATGGTTCACCGCTCTATAGATAAGGCAAAGGGACAGAAGGGTCAAGTGCTGCATTCAATTCTAGTCGTAGTTTATCAGAAGGGAAGCGTATACAACGCGCTGCGACACCCTGTATTCAGAAACGCTACATCCCAGAAGCAACACTGTAAAGAGGTACATGAGGATGGGGGGGGTCGGCAGTGCACTGCATTACAATCCATTTTGCAGACAGGCTGAGTGAGTGGGGGGTAAAAGAGGAGTATTAAGAGGCATTGTAAAGCTGTATTATAGTAAGCAGCTTACAGTCCCTTCGGCGGGCTGCTTCTTTATGGGGGGGGGGGGCATTGAAAGGACAAAGAAGCAACACAGAGGAGGGCATCGGGAGAGGCACGCGGATGGGAAGATCTGACTTGGTATCCTCCTCTCTTTAGAGTGGTTTGTTTTTTGTTTCTTCATTTGATGTAAAATGACCAAATATGTTTTATTTGCCATTATTGTCTGTTTCTCTCTTACCAACATGAATTATTAGTGGTTTATATCCCCTCTCCTACCCCTCCATCCTGGTGATCTACTTCCTGTGATGCTAACATGTCTCCCCCTGTTGCTACATGTTGCCTCCCTAACCACCCAACTGAGTGGAGGAGGGGAGGGGTGGTGGAGGTTGCCATGGAAACTGGGAGTCTGTTTCCGCCGACATCATCTGTTGTCACTCGGTCCGGAGCGGCGCATGAATATTTGAGCTTAATGGACACGGACAGACGAGTGACACAAGTGCTCCCTGGACCTCCAATGCCACCTCGGATGGGAAATGCAGGAAGGTTACCAACGGGGGACAGGAGGGAAGGCAGGAAAGGGGTGGATGGATGAATGGAGTAAAGGCGGGGTCACAAATGGAGACTGACAGACCTCCATTTCATCTAGGGCAGAGTATGTCTGGTTTTCTGGGTTCAACCAGAGTGATGAAAAAGATGGATCTAGGGACAGTGTCTGAAATAAAATGAATAAATTAACTTAAATAAGTATCACGTGCCAACAGAAATGCGGGGGGGGGGTAATGGGAGGCAGAGAACAAAGACAAAGATGAGAAGGAGGAGGTGGGGGAGGCGTTAGATGAGAAGAGTAAAATAGGGCACAGGACATTTTTTCCCCCCTGCTTCCCCCCTCCTTTTCTCTCCTCAGCGGCTTGCAGTATTTTCTGGTTGTTCCACAAGCCAGTCATGATTCCCAAACATTCCCAAATGAGAGCATGAATTGATTTGGCGAGTTTGACTGTGCACAGTCTGACTGCACTGCGTCAAAAGGCACAGAAACCAGAACAAATAGGACCAATGTGTGTCCGTTACCTCGCCAGATCACCACTCTGTGTCATCATGCGTCACATGGATTTTCTTACATTCTTAAAATAAATGCTAGAATGGGTCTCATGCAGTTGGAATGTGTCTGTCTGCCATTATGCATATGATCAGTTTACACCTCCGGTATGTCTCGCATTCGAGTATTTTCCATGGTGCAACGATTCACTCAGTTCCCAGTTTTGTAATTGTCCTCCACTTGCATCAATAGACCATCATCATATTTAACTATTTAATTCCCGGGCAATCAGACCTTGGAGGGGTTGCTGAGTTCTAGACAACGTGAGAAACAAGTATATTTACGCTCTGGCAGCAACGCTCATCGGCTTTCGTAAGACAGTGCCGGGCGAATTTGAACTATAGTTAAAATATTTTAACTTTGGGGAAAAAAAGCAATTTATTTGCTTCGCTCCGTTTGCTTTTTCACATCTCCCGCACAGCGCCTTCTGTCCCCTGCACCGCCGAAAATTTGCTTCCTCCTCAACCATTCGGGTCAGTGCATTGGCTTTGCATGGAATAATTGGCTCTGCTTTTTATATGTTAACCTATATAATTCATGGTTTGTAGGAGAAAAGCCCTGCAAGTACTTTTTTCCCTGCAATTTGAAAATCCTTATTTTAATTATCTGTGTGCCAAACAAATATATAGATATACATACTGATAGGTAATTGGTTAGCTTAGCATAACGTCTGGAAACCCCTGGCCTGTTCATACTTCTGCCTGTACCAGCATCTAAAAAACTCCATTGTATCTTTTTTCTTTCTTCTGTACGTAAAGATAAAAGCTTCTTATTTTTCAGGCAGTTGTAACTATTTCTTGGTGAGCAGTGACTCCTTTGAGTCTTATTGAGGTTGCCGGCAAGAGTTACAACACGTAACTCCCTGTAAAAACACAACTTGTTTTGAAATGTTTGTTCATGCACATATTAAATAAACTAAGTATTATTCTCATTTAATACTTGTAAACAAAGTAAATAAGTCTTTCCCAAAATGTCAAATCACGTTTTAGTGCGATTATAAGTACTGATGCTTTCCGGGTACAACATGTTTGTGTTTTTGGATTAATATTACTCAGGTTTGTTGTTCATTGTATAAGTTAGGTCATAGCAGGTCTTAGGTTTTTAAGTTAAGTTTTCGAAATGTTGAATATGTTTTTGGGGGGGAAAATCTCCACAACCTGCATCTGGTTTCTTCTATCAACCAGCTGAACATGTACTAATCAACGCGGTTATATGTTTAGTCCTTTAATAAGGACACTCTCTCTAAAGTTTGCCTTCCATTCTCCTGAATCAGGCAGCGTTGTTTCAGGGAACAAGTAGAGAGGAGAGAGAGAGAGAGTGGACAAGCTTCATGGTCCGCGCTTGTTAGCCTGAAATATCCATGCAGCAGCTGCGCCATTTCCGCGGCAACACCTGTCGCCATGGCGCTGAGTTGTCGAAATACCCCTATGTCCGAGTCTGCATGTCTGGGCGCTGCAAATTCATAGCGTGTCCGACCTCTGTGAACCCTTGGACCCCCACACGCTGAGACGAGCACATCCGGAGCACACGCTTACTTACCCAACCATTGCTTAGACGTGTGCAAAATCTCACACTACATAGCACAGCATCTTAATATGCATCGGTGTCAACAGCTACACACACACACAGACGCACCCATAACGGTAGTGTGTAAGAAACCGTTGTAACGAAAGGACATTTTAGCTTAGCGGTTTCTTTGTTGCCTTCTTACACGGCTCTCCTTTCTCCCCTGCTCCCTCTTCTTTTTATTCCTAGTCACGCAGATGGGGAATTTTGCGTTTCCATGACAACGACAGCGGTGGAGGAAATGGATTAGATTCTCTGCACTGCTCTGGGGTGTGATGGGGGGTTGCTGTCTGTGTGTATGTGAGTGCTGAATATGGGGGATGGGGTACTTATGGGGTGTATGGCTTGTAGAGAGGGATTGGGGGTATGG